>NC_085926.1:177975000-178575000 GCF_029289425.2 Pan paniscus
AAGTTTATGCTGAGAAGCACTGCACTGCTCTAACCGCACATCAGGATAGATAATTCATAAAGACAATGTTTAAAAGACATCCCTGCTTTAAAACAAGATAAATACTTCAATTGACCAGAAGTGGAATGTAACACGGAGTAATGTGAAAGGGGCTGAGGCTGCAGGCCTTTTGGAGTTTGGGTTGTTTATACTAGACACACAAAGAAAAATATTTGTTTACCAGCCTGTCACCATTATAAGACAGTGAGCTGCTTAAAGATGGAGGCCATCTGTCTTCATCTTAATATGTCTTGAAAAGTGCCTAGAACATATTAGGAAACAATTCAGTAAATAATGAGCAAACAAAAAGCTCAAAGAAAAGGATGCAAGGGTCAAACAAAATGCAAGCTTAAATTTGCACAAGCACTAAATGGATATGTGTTATTATTCTTCTGTTAATAGAACAGTGAAAAAAATCCTCTCTGTAGGACTCAAGAGCTCCTAGACAATGATTTTTTGTTTTTGGTTTTGTTTTTGCTTCTCATAGGAAGAAGACTGATAGAAGACTGTGGCCATGATTTACTGCCTGAAGCAAAGTACTGCCAGCCAAGGTACCCCTTTGAAAAAGAAAGACGGCAAATCTGCAATGGGAAAGAAGAATGCGTAACAGTCACAGATCTCTGCTTAAAACCTCTTTGTTTAGAAATCCTGCTTGCTCCTTGTGGTGATAGACATGTATATGCATGTGTATATGCAAATAAATCAGAGGGAAATGCATCCTTTACATCACAAATAAGGTGAAAATGAATATTATTGGACCTGGACCACAATTTCTGCCCCAGTCAAGGTATAAAATAAATCAATGTTACCCCCCTCTTTTACCTGGAACTGTCCCAGTTTTTCTCTTAGGGGCTTGTCTGGATGTTGATGGCCGTGTCCTATGCATGTTTCTTTTACTAACACCAGCTATATATTTTCCAGGATCATGCTGTTTGGACTATCAGACAGGAATTGAGGAGAGAGCTACAATCATTGTGGAAAATATCCGGATAGTGCTTACATGATACGTGACCAATAATAAAGAAAGCAAAATTCTCTGTCTCATTTTTTAATCATAAAAGCCACATTATGGTTTATCCAGACAGAAGATGCAGCCTTGTAATGGTAGGCCCTAGGAAACCACCTCAAAATGAAATGCTGACCTGCCTATATGTTACAAATCTGGGTGAGATTTGGCCTTTACCCATCACATAAATGCTCAGTTGCTGAATGATATGCAAGACAAGTCATTATTTCCTAAAAGGAACTCTTCCAACTTATATTGAGAGAAGAATTATGGCCTTTTGCATTTGTTGCTCATTTTAATTAATAAAAAATAAAATACTAACATCCACACTTATGGCATCACTTCATTTATATAAAATGCCTTAGCTAAGTATTGAAAGCTAAGTTCTAGTGTAAATTCTGACTGGCCAGTTGTGTGATTTCAGGAAAGTCACCTGACACTTTGAGCCTAAGTTTTCATACTTCTAAAACGAGGGGGTTGGGCCAAGGCTCAGTTGGGTGGTCTTTAAAGTTTTTTTTTTTTTAGCTCTGTCATGTGAATTTAGGCTCTATAATGTATGTGAGTAAATTATATAAGGATTTGAAATGGCACATAGACATGCAGAGAAATCAATGAATAATAATTTTGAGAATTTGGAGTACCTACTATTATGTGAAATGATACAGCAAGAGAGAGAAAGAAAAAGAAACAAAGTGTTCTTTGCTTTTTGTTTTCACTGAAGTTCATTAAATGGTCCAATTTAAGAGCTATGAAAGATAGAAAATGAATTAAAATTTTAAGTATTGTGTATGAACAAGATCTTCTAAGATATAAAGTTACCCAACTTTTAATTGTAAAGGTCATTTACCAGTATGAACTTCTCTGAACAATAATAACCACATTACTACTCATTTATATATTTGTAATTAGTTGCTACTCTTTCTTTAGAGGGTTGGCAGGCACTTTGGTTTGTCAGCCACCAAAATTAATTGTAATCATATGTGATTATTTGTATGCATATGTGTGTGTGCATGTGTTTTTAATCCTCCTGTTACAAGTCAGCAGTCAGGAACACAAACTACACAAATCCAGATACTGTTGCTAATACATAGCCTCAAGAGATTGGCATCAGAATTCCTAGAGTCTGCAGATATGGTCCTTAGATATGAATAAATGACACTCATTTATAACCTGCTACCTCCTTTTGGCACATCATAATTTTATCTTCAAAGTCTTGTGACATGACTTACTCTGTTTTCAGTCCCTGCAAAGTTGTGTAGTTAAAGTGGGAGTGGTATCAGCAAAAAGTGAGAGAGGGTGATTGATATGGTATGTAATTACTTTAGGTATAAAGACTGGCATGTTGTTTACGAGAAAATCTATCTTGTTAGAAAGTCACCAAATGATGTACTGGAGGGATAGGATATTTGTTTAAATTGCTATTTAAAATTTCGTTTTACTATAGATAGAGAATCACACAAAAAAATTGCAGTGTAACTTTTTAAAAATTTAGGAATAAGAGGCAGTGTGGTATAGTGTTGAGAATGCTGGGCTGAGAATCAGAACTTTTACCTATTTTGTGCTTCCTCACTTCAAGCTGTGTGAGCTTGGGCAAACCTTTCTACCTCTCTGAGCTTTGTTTTTCTCATCTGTAAGTTGAGGTTAATATGACTGGATTTGTCTACCCCACAGGGATATTAGGGGCTCCAATAAGATATAGGACATGAGAACACGTTTGCTTGTGGTAAAGCAAATAACTGATACAAAGGATTCTTTCTCATTATTATCAAGAAACGTATGTTATTGATAGTTCTTATCATCACAGCCACGGAAGTGTTTAGAAAAGCCAAATTCCCTTGTTCTTATGTCTGTTCATGAAATGTGAACTCTAACTTCACAAGTCACACAATTCCCCTGGATTCTACATACAATTCCTCCATGTTTTCTAAATATTTTAAAGAGAATGGCTTAAATACACTATAGTTCTTCTCCTGATTCAAAAGTATTTGGATGATTTTAAAGACCTGCTTTATCCAACTACTGAAAATACCTTTCATCTTGAAGACCAACGGAATGTGCGTCCAGTTTGTTAGTCTTAAAATGTATATGTGGGCCAGGCGCGGTGGTTCACGCCTGTAATCCCAGCACTTTGGGAGGCCGAGGCGGGCAGATCACAAAGTCAGGAGATTGAGACCATCCTGGCCAATATGGTGAAACCCTGTCTCTACAAAAAATACAAAAATTAGCTGGGTGTGGTGGCACATGCCTATAATCCCAGCTACTTGGGAGGCTGAGGCAGGAGAACTGCTTGAACCAGGGAGTTGGAGGTTGCAGTGAGCAGAGATCGCACCACAGCACTCCAGCCTGGTGACAGAACGAGACTCCATCTCAAAAAAAAAAAAAAAAAGTATATGTGGCTTTATGTGTTCAAAACTGATGCCAAACCTCACCTCACAGATATTCTCTGCTTGTACTATCAGAATCACATTTACCTTCATTGAAATCACTTCAAGATGTTGCTTTCTTATGGCTTCCATTCACTCTGCCAACAACGCAACAGCCAAAGCAACAAGCATGAGAGCCTCCATGCATTGACCTCTGACCTATGGGATGCTTACATATTTTACTTCATTTCTTTCTTATGACTATCCAACAATGCTGATGTTAGTTTCTCATTTTACAGAAAAGAAAACTGTGGCTTATAAAGGGTAAGTAACTTCCTGAAGGATACATAGTAAACAGTGGAACTAAGAATTGAATTCAGAGACACTTAACAGCAAAGTCTGTGTGGGCTCAACAACCAGAATATCTCCTGCTCCCCTGTCCCCTTTCTTTCTTCCTACAGGTACGGATTTTATTAAACCCTGAGTATCTGGCTTCCTCTGGTGATATACTCAACATTTTCAAAACAGCCCAAATACACATAATGACAATTTTTGCCTGTCAGCATTTCAGCATTTTTTTTTTAATTCTGAGAGGATCCTATCAAATTTGGTAAGCTTGATATGTTCTGTAAACCCCTGCTGCCTCTTTTAATGTAATCATTGCTTCCTGGAGGCTGGTTCCTAGGGACAAAGCTTCCTCTTCCATAACTTTTCAGTGAAGGATTTACTATGTGGTGGAATTAAGTGCAGTGCATTTCACAGCTTTGCCACCTCAAATGACATTTCTCAGTCAGCACAGTAGGTTTCCCATATGTATTGCCACAAATAGTAATTCTTCCTCAGAGTTCAGGAAGATTTGCGGAAACAAGTATTTCCAAATTAAATCTTATTCGCAGTTTCTGCTCAGCATAAACCAGCCTAACTTGATGAGTGCCTTTGACATGTTGGGGAATAATTAAATTTAATTTTCATGTACAGGATAGAAATGAAGAACATTTCTGCAGCCCTGCAGTAGCTGACACGATTGCCTTCGAGCTCTCAAAACGGAAGGGAAATAGAATTCCAAGAGAATAGTGCATTCTTCAAAGTTCTAGGACAAAACATTCTAGCCTAATACAATCTCTGCTGATATGGCAGTTTTTACTCTAGCCCTTAAGAATGTAAGCGGGAAATACACGTGATGGATTTCTTTTCTTTTGAAAAGATATTAATAGAAAGGTAATTTGACCTATTTAGCATCAAAATGTTCTTCAAAAATTCATTGGCTCTAAAAAGGCAGGCCTGAGAAGAAAGCTATTACATCGTATCTTCCAAATGGTCAGCAAGCTGCTGGAATGGAGTGGGTTCTTAATTAGTGGACTCTTCAATGTTACTAATAAAAACTAAGACAATAGCCTTAATGTATTGAGAATATCTTATGAATCAGAGTTTGTGCTAAAATATTTCTAAACCTCCAAGTAACCCTATCAGACAGCCTTCTTATACCTATTTACATTTGAGGAATCTGAGTCTTACAGCAGTGAAGCAATTTTCCTGATGTCACCCAGCCAGTAAATAACCAAACTGGGCATAGAGTCTAGAGTCCTGGTAGCTCCAAAGCCTGTGCCCCTTCTAATGCAATGTATCATAAGTAAGAGTACAATTTCAAAAAGCAGACATGTGCTTTTAAACTCATGCATTGCCACTTTGTGGCTGTGTAAATTCAACATTTCTGAAGCTCAGATTCCTCATGTATAAAACAATAATAAACATATAGGAAGGCCATTGTGGGGATTCAGTGAGTGAATACACAGAGAGTCCTTAACTCTCTGCATGGCCCATCACAGTACTCAGTAAGTTTCAGCTGTTTTACCTTGCCAAGTAGACCCTCTTTATGGAGGTTAAGGCATGGAGAGTTGGGGAGTCAAGAAAACTACCACTGTAATACATGATTGAATTGGCTTAGAGACAGTAAACAGATTCATTGATAACTTAAAAGAAAGGGGGTTAAAAGGAGCTATGACCCACAAATCAAACCTTGTTGCCATATGCTATTCAATCTGAACACAAGCAATAATGATGGAAGGACATCTTAGACCTATTCATTCACTCATGCAACAGATTCAACTCATCCATTTGCTTCTTTCTCCTGAAGAATATGAAATTATGGGTCAAATTCACCCCTGGGTAAGAGCTGCCCCCATCTGAAAATCCCAAGGTGTGTCAGAACCGTGAACAGAGGGCTGAACTTTGTAAAGCTTGAGCCAGTTTGCTTTTATTAAACTCAGTACTGTGTACCACTCATTTATTTTAAAAAATGTTTTTAAAGTGAGGTAGTTTCTAAAAAGAATACAGAATAACTGTCTTTGTTGTCTAATTCAGAGCTCTTTACTGAGAATTCTCTTTAACTTTTTATTTACATATTTTTTGGTGTTTTGACGGGAGACACTAAAGGTAGACTGAGGTAAGGTAATCTGAGAACAGCTCTGAGGGAAATGGCACCAAGGCCTGCAAGTCCCTACCGGGGCTTAGATCTGTTTCAGTGAAACAGCTTTGCTCTCATACACAGCTGTATCAATTACACTGATTTGAAAGAAACAAAACACCTTTTGTGCTTGTCTTCCTCTGGGTTCTTTTTCATCCTTGCCAGAATTCTTTCTCCATAAGAATAATAGCGAAGATTTGCTTTGCAAAACTCTGTGCTCAGAGCTGGAAGTGGGGGTTGAGAGAAAACAGGAATTTGATTCTGATTTTTTTTTTTTTATCATGTAGTAGGCTGAGATTTTCTCCGGTGTGATAAAAAATAAAATGAGGCCAGATGGTAGTTGTTTATGGGTTCTGAAGTAAAAGTATTAAGTCATTAAAATTTGGAAACTTCTCTCATTTATGCCAGCTTCTTCTTCTCATTAAATCCATGTTTTATGTGGATGAAGGTGCAGAGAGAGGATGTCTGGGCAGCAGATCCATATGCTTCCTTGCATTGGGCTCTGGCAAAGCACTTCTTTGCTCCTCTCAGATCTCCAGCCTGGAGTGAATGTAAAGGAATGTGTTTTCCTGTTAGGATTCTGGAAAGGTGCATACCAGTCCCTGTGCTTACAGCTTTCTTGTTGATGATAGGAAAAGGTTATCTATTCCCAGCTGTGAGGTGTTTCAAATCTGAATATACTCTGAGGTCCATTTTTTCGGTGTAGACTTTTCTGAGGACTCCTTCAAGAACAGCTTATTTTCATTGATGGATATAAGAGGGACATTTTCCAGGGTAATGAATCCTAAATGGATATGCTCAAAGTTGGTTTGAAAACTGTTGGCTGATGTTATCTGTAAAAAAGAAACAATGACATTGTCCTGCTGTCAGGTTTTTAGAGGATAAAATCAATATAGTCCCTCCATGCTGCTGGGAGAAATGTACACCAGGTTGGGACTTACCCTGCTATTTCATGTAACTCTTGTCATATAAATAACCCCAGAATTAAGCAAACAGCTTGTCTTAAAAGTTCTAAGGTATAGGTTCCATTTTGTCAAGGAACAGTTTTTTTCTTGTTCAGCCCACACTAGTTCTCATGTGGTAGTTAAGTTTACAGGGAATTAGACTGATTGGGTTTGAATTTAGGTTTAAGTCCTAACTCCTGCTACTCACCAACCACGTGAACTTGGATAATTACTCTACACTTCTAAGCTGCAGTTTCCTCATCTGTAAAATGGTGATATCAATAGCTGTTACCTCATAAAGTCCAGAGGCTAAATTGAGCAATGCATGTAAATATATTTTTACAGTTCCCGGCCTGTGGTTCCTGGCTCTTGATAAGAAATATTCATCTTAAATAATGATATCTATCTAATCTTCACCACTTCTGATAAAGAATCCTTTACAGGAAACCTACCAAAATAGATGAGAAGGCTTCAGAAATCACCCGGTGAATTCAGAGCCTCCATGGGGACATTCAACGACCAGCTGCTTTTTATAATTGATGAGAAACAGGAGTGTTGTGTCAAGCTGCAGAGCTCTCCCCAACAGCATGGTGTGGCTGCATGTCAAGGACCCCCCACACTGTCCCCCAGAGCGTGGTGTGGCTGCATGTCAAGGACGCCACACTCTCCCCCCACAGCGTGGTGTGGCTGCCATGTCAAGGACCCCCCACACTGTCCCCCAGAGCGTGGTGTGGCTGCATGTCAAGGACCCCCCACACTGTCCCCCAGAGCGTGGTGTGGCTGCATGTCAAGGACCCCCCCCACTGTCCCCCAGAGCATGGTGTGGCTGCATGTCAAGGACCCCACACTGTCCCCCACAGCGTGGTGTGACCGCATGTCAAGGACGCCACACTCTCCCCCATAGCATGGTGTGGCTGCATGTCAGGGACCCCAAACTCTCCCCTACAGCGTGGTGTGGCTGCCATGTCAGGGACCCCACACTCTCCCCCACAGCGTGGTGTGGCTGCCATGTCAGGGACCCCACACTCTCCCCCACAGCATGGTGTGGCTGCCATGTCAGGGACCCCACACTCTCCCCCACAGCGTGGTGTGGCTGCCATGTCAGGGACCCCTGTGCTGCGATACTAAGTAGAGCTTGGTGTTGGAGGGGCAGGAATTGGGATGAGGAAGAATTGTGGGAGACTTTCATTGTTTTGGAAGAAGAATCCCCTCCTAGGTCTATCTCATTCTTTTTAAAAAATTAGTTTCCACTTTTTCTTGGAAATCTAGATCTGAACAGAGGCCTAACTCATTCTTAATCTAGTGTTCTGGGACAAACAGAGAGTGAGGGAGAACACACACACACACACACACACACACACACACACACACACACACACACACGAAAAGGAAGTCCACCAAAGCCTTGGGGAGCCTCTTTTATATTGAGATGAGGAAAGACCATGGACAGACTTCTCACTGCAGAATTTTACTGAAGCCTTCTTTCAGCATTTCTCAGTTCCAAAATGCATACTCTGAGTTTTCAGAGCCTCTGAACCTTCTGTTCCCTTATTTAAAAATTTTACCTCTAAAAGCACACAAGTGCTTGCATTCCATCGATTCTAAAAATAAAATGTAATTATATGTACAATATACGAACACATTTTTGGACAAAATAATGTATGTAGGGAAAGCTTCCCTTTACCACCACCCAGAAACTAACCATGTATATAGATGCACATATATGGTTTGTTTGTCAGTAATTTGTGATAGGAATGGGATCATAGTATACATATTTTTCTGTAATTTTTTTCACTTACCAATATATCTATAAGATTTCCATGACAGTACATATATAATTTATTATTTTCAACTGTTACATAGTATTCCATAGTATAAACAACTGATAATTTAAGAATTTCCTCTATTGATGATTATATTTGGTTTTTAATAGTTTACTATTAAAATGATATAGCAGTAAGCATCCTTTAACATATATCAAATAAATGCTTAGAAACAATTGTTGAATATTAGAATATGCAAATTTAAAATATTGATCAAAACTATTATTTCCCTTCAAAAATATTGTACCAATTTATATTCCTTGCATGGTTATGAAGAACTTGCCAACTGTATACTACTTATCATCTACATTTTTGCTTATCTAATAGGTGAAAATTGTTTTATTAATATTTTAATATGCATTGCCCTGATTATTTATAATGTTAACTCTCATGTTAACCATTTATATTTCTTCTGTGAATTGTTTATTTAATATCCTGCCTATCTTCTATTTGGTTTGTCTTTCTTTTCTTATTAGTTGGTAACTGTTGGCTATGGATAGGTTTTTTTTTTTTTTGTGACACAGTCTCTCTCACTCACCCAGGCTGGAGTGCAGTGGCGCAATCTCAGCTCACTGCAACCTCTGCCTCCTGGGTTCCAGTGATTCTTGTGCCTCAGTCTCCCAAGTAGTTGGGACTGCAGGCACACACCACGATGCCCAGTTAATTTTCGTATTTTTAGTAGAGACAAGATTTCACCATGTTGGCTAGGCTGGTCTCGAACTCCTGACCTCAAGTGATCTGCCCACCTCAGCCTCCTAAAGTGCTAGGATTATTGGCATGAGCTATGGATAGTTCTTATCAAGAGCCAGGAAACATGGGCTAGGAACTCTAAAAATGCATTTATATGAATTGCTCAATTTAGCCTCTGGACTTAACTATGAAGTAGGAGCTATTAATATTCCCAATGCTGGCCTCATAAAATGTGTTGGAAAATGTTTCCTCCATTTTTATTCTTTGGAAGATATTATGTAGAATTACTTTTCTTTCTTAAATATTTCTCCTTAACAGTACAACCAACTGGGTTGCAGTTTTCTTTCCTCCATGGTTTAAAACTATGAATTAAAAATTTTTAATAGATATAGCATTATTGAGATTATCTGTTTCTTCTTGAATGAGCATTGATACTTAGATTCTTTCAAACACCACGTCCATTTAATCTAAGTTGTTGAATTTATGGGCATAAGTATTCTCTTATTGATTTTTCCTAATGGCGACGGGGCCTTTTTTTTTAATCTTTTTTTAAATTATACTTTAAGTTCTAGGGTACATGTGCACAACGTGCAGGTTTGTTACATATGTATACATGTGCCATGTTGGTGTGCTGCACCCATTAACTCGTCGTTTACATTACGTATATCTCCTAATGCTATACCTCCCCCCACTCTCCCCACCCCACAACAGGCCCCAGTGTGTGATGTTCCCCATCCTGTGTCCAAGTGTTCTCATTGTTCAATTCCCACCTATGAGTGAGAACATGCGGTGTTTGGTTTTCTGTCCTTGTGATAGTTTGCTCAGAATGATGGTTTCCAGCTTCATCCATGTCCCTACAAAGGACATGAACTCATCCTTCTTTAAGGCTGCATAGTATTCCATGGTGTATATGTGCCACATTTTCTTAATCCAGCCTATCATTGATGGACATTTGGGTTGGTTCCAAGTCTTTGCTATTGTGAATAGTGCCACAATAAACATACGTGTGCATGAGTCTTTATAGCAGCATGATTTATAATCCTTTGGGTATATATCCAGTAATGGGATGGCTGGGTCAAATGGTATTTCTAGTTCTAGATGCTTGAGGAATCGTCACACTGTCTTCCACAATAGTTGAACTAGTTTACAGTCCCACCAACAGTGTAAAAGTGTTCCTATTTCTCCACATCCTCTCTAGCACCTGTTGTTTCCTGACTTTTTAATGATCGCCCTTCTAACTGGTGTGAGATGGAATCTCATTTGTGGTTTTGATTTGCACTTCTCTGATGGCCAGTGATGATGAGCATTTTTTCATGTGTCTGCTGGCTGCATAAATGTCTTCTTTTGAGAAGTGTCTGTTCATATCCTTCGCCCACTTGTTGATGGGGTTGTTTGATTTTTTTATTGTAAATTTGTTTAAGTTCTTTGTAGATTCTGGATATCAGCCCTTTGTCAGATGGGTAGATTGCAAAAATTTTCTCCCATTCTGTAGGTTGCCTGTTCAGTCTGATGGTAGTTCCTTTTGATGTGCAGAAGCTCTTTAGTTTAATTAGATCCCATTTGTCAATTTTGGCTTTTGTTGCCATTGCTTTTGGAGTTTTAGACATGATGTCCTCGCCCATGCCTATGTCCTGAATGGTATTGCCTAGCTTTTCTTCTAGGGTTTTTATGGTTTTAGCTATGGGGTCTTTAGTCATATTCTCTCTTTTGTTCCTGATATTGGTAATTTGTATCATTTTTTTCTTGTTTAACATTTTGGTCAGTATTTATCAATTTTACTGATTTTTCCAAAAGATCAGCTTTGGATTTTATTAATTTTTCACTATTGTTACTCTATTCTTAATTTCACTTACTTCTGCTTTGTTCTTTATTTCAATCCTTTTGCTTGCTTTGGATTTCATTTGCTCTTCTTTTTCTATTTCTTATGTGGAAGCGTAAATCATTTACACTTTCTTCTTCTTCTAATAGCATTTAATGATATAAACTTTTCTCTAAGCACTGATTTAGTTGCATACCACAACTTTTGTTATGTTGCATTTTCATTTGCATTCAGCTCAAAATATTTTTAAACTTCTATTAAGAATTCCATTGATAAATACTTTTTTACTCATGGCTTATTTAGAAGTGTGTTGTTAAATTTCCAAATACTTGGCAGAAGGTGGGGAGTGGTTTCCAGATTTCTTTCTGTTATTGATTTTTGGTTTATTTCCTTTATGGTCTTAGAGCATACTTCGTGTGATTTCTATTCTGTTAAAATTGTTAAGGATTATTTTATGTCCCAGAATATGGACTGTATTAGTGAATGATCCATTTAAATTTGAAAATAAATGTATTCTGCTCCCTTTGGTATTAGTAGTTCTGCAGATGTCAGTTAAATCCATTTGGTTAATAGTATTACTTAGGTCTTCTTTATCCTTGACAATTCTCTATTGATTACTGAGAGAGACGTTTAAGTCTCCAACTGTAACTGTGGATGTCTATTTGTCTTTTTATTTCCATTAGTTTTTGCCTGATGCGTTTTGAAGTGCCTGTTTTGTTTTGCTTTTGTTTTGAGATGGAGTCTTGTTCTGTCACCCAAGCTGGAGTGCAGTGGTGCGATCTTGGCTCACTGCAACTTCTGTCTCCCAGGTTCAAACAATTCTCCTGCCTCAGCCTCCCGAGTAGCTGGGATTACAGGCACCCACCACTGTGCCAAGCTAATTTTTTGTATTTTTAGTAGAGATGGGGTTTTACCATGTTGGCCAGGCTGGTCTTGAACTCCTGACCTCAGGTGATCTGCCCACCTCAGCCTCCTAAAGTGCTGGGATTATAGGCGTGAGCCACTGTGCCTGGCCAATGTGCCTTTTTTGTTTGTTTGTTTTGTTTTTTGTGCATCCACATTTAGAACTATTATATTTGCTTGGAAAATTGACCCTTTTCTTGGTATATAATAGTGTTCTTTATCTCTGATAATAATCATATCTTTTGTTCTGAAATCTAGTTTGTTTTAGTTTAGTCTAACTACTCAAGCTTTCTTTTGGTTAGGGTTTGATATATCTCATCTCATCCTTTTATTTTAACTTGTGTATTGTATTTGAACTTTAAACAGCTTTCTTATATAGGCAGCATTGTAATTGGGACTTGCTTTTTAAATTATATCTGAAAATCTGTCTCCTAAAATTTTATTTTTAATTGACAAAAATAGTATACATTTATGATTTGCAAAATGACATTTTGATATAAGTAAACATTGTGGAATGGCAAAATCAAGCTAATTACATATGTATAACCTTGTGTACTTATAAATTTGGCCTAACACTTTCCGCTGTCTTAGTAACTTTTATATATACAATATATAGTTATTAAGTATTGAAAATTTCTATCTTTTAACTGGTGTATTTAGATCACTCACATTTAATGAGATTAATATTGTAGTTAATAAAAAATATAACATTTTGCTGTTTTCTTTTATTCCATTGGTTCTTTGCTTCTTCTTTCCTCTTTTCTGCCTTCTCATGTAATAACTGAATATCTTTTATGATACCATCTGATATGGTTTGACTGTGTCCCCCACCCAAATCTCATCTTGAATTGTAGTTCCCATAATCCCCAAGTGTTGTGGGAGGGATCAGGTGGAGATAATTGAATCATGGGGGCAGTTATGCCCATGCTGCTGTTCTCATGATAGTCAATGAGTTCTCACAAGACCTGATGGTTTTATAATGGGACTTCCCCACATTTGCTCATTCTTCTCCTTTCTGCCATAAGGTGAAGAAGGATGTATTTGCTTTCCCTTCTGCCATGATTGTAAGTTTCCTGAGGCCTCGCCAGCTATGCTGAACTGTGAGTCAATTAAACCTCTTTCCCTTATAAATTACCCAGTCTTGGATATATCTTTATTAGCAGAATGAAAACAAACTAATACACCATCTCATCTACTCTACGACTTACTATTTGTACTTTAATTTTTTTTTAGTAATTGCTCTAAGGGTAACAATATACATCTTTAATTAATCAGAGTCTATCTTCAAATAATACTAGTACCACTTTAATTTGTAATTATAGGAACCTACAAAAGTATATCTGCAATTATTCCCTCCTCCACTTTGGGTTATTGTTGCCATACCTTTAACTTTTACCTATGCTATAAACACATACTAAATTCCTTCAATTTTTGCTTAAAGTCAGTTATCTTTTAGAGTAATTAAAAGAAAATCTTCACTGATTCCACTTCTAGTGGTCCTTATTTCCATGTGTATATTCATGTTTCAGTCTGATAGTATATTCTTCCTGCTTGAAGAAATTCCTTTAACATTTTTCTTGTAGACTAGCTCTGTTGGTAATGCTCATTAGTTTTTGTTTGTCTGATAACATCTTTATTTCTTCTTTATTTTTGAAAGAGATATTCAGTAAGTATAGAATTCTGGTTTGACAGTTTATTTCTTTCAGCTTATGAAAGATGTCATACCACTGTCTTTTGGCTTGCATGGTTCTAATGAGAAATCTGCTGTAATTCTTACCTTTGTTTCTATCATTCCTAAGCTACATAACTCTTGCTTGTTGTCTTGCTCTTTTTCTGTTTTCTCCCGCTTATTTCTTTCATCTATGGTTGCTTTGAAGATCTCTGCTTTTTATTTTCAGCAGTTACAAATATGTTATATATTGTGTTTTAGTGGTTTAAATTAATTAGCTGACTAATTAATATTTTGTATTCATCCTATTTGGTATTCTCTAAGCTGTTTGAATTATTGATTTGTTGTCTGTCATTACCTGTGAAAAATTTTCAGATGTTATTTCAACTATTTCTTCTGCTCATTTCTCTCTATTCTCCTTCTCGAGTTCCAGTTTTGCATATGTTAGAATGGCTGACATTTTTTTGCCCAGTTCTTGGATGTTCTCTTCTGCTTTTGTGACTCCTTTTTTTCTCTTTGTATTTCAGTTTGGTCAATTTCTATTGATCTATCTTGAAGTCTGATTTTTTTCTTTAGCTAGTGTTGAGTCTGATAAACTCATCAAAAAAGATTCTTATTCTTGGTTTAAATGTTCATTTCCAGCATTGTCATTGATTTTTAAAGATTATTTCTATTCCCTGGCTGAAATTACCTCTCTGATCTTTCATATTATCTATCATTTCCAGAAATTTCTTTCATATATTCACAATTATTTAAAATTCTCTATTAGATAATTCTAACATCTATGTTATATCTCAGGTTGGTGCTAGTGATTTCTTTGTTTTTGCCAAATACATATTTTTGTTGTTGTTGTTTTGTATGCTTCACAATTCTTTTGAAAGCTAAACATCTTGTGTAGGATGATAGAGACTGCAGTAAAAGGTTCTTATATCTGAAAATTGGCATTTCTTTTTTTCCTTCTAGGGCTTGATTGTAGTTATTCAAGTAGCAGTTTGCTAGGCTTGAGATATTTTTGTTGTTATGGCTATCTCCAATGCACCATAGACTTCGAATTTCCCATATAGATTTTACCTTTGAAGAAACATGGGTTTGGACTGTGTGAGTTCACTTATATGCAGTTTTTTTTTCAATAAATATATTGGAAAATTATTTGGAGATTTGTGAAAATTTGGAAAAACATTAAACTGCATAGTCTAGAAGTATTTTAAAAATTAAGGAAAATTTAGGTATGTCATCAATGCATAATACATATGTAGATACTCATTTATTTTATCATTGACTGCCATAAGATATACACAAATTTGTTTTAAAATGTTAAAACCTATCAAAACATATGCACACAAACACAAACCATATATGGTGTTATTTGCACTTGAAAGAAATGTAAACAAATGTAAAAATACAGTATTAAATCATAACTGCATTAACTATAATACAGTTATAATACGTATTATAATTAATATATAGAGTATGTATTAATTGTAATACATACTCTACAACTGTAATAATTTTGTAGCCATCTCCTGTTGCCATTGTGATGAGCTTGTATTATATTTGCTTAAAATGTCATGTGATGCTAATCATCTCCTTGTGAGCAGTCCATTTCTCCAGGAAACAGCATATTCCAGTAAAAAGTGACCTCTCATGCTTTTCACATATTTTTCATCATGTACAGCACAATGTTGTAAACCTTGAATAACATCATGGGACCCATACAAAGTGCCATTGGTGATGCTAGAAGTGCTCTCAACAAACAGAAAAATCTCATGACATTATAAGAAAAAGTTGAACTGCATGATGTACCATATATTGAGGTCTGCAGCTGCAGTTACCTGCCATTTCAAGATAAGTGAATCCAGTATAAGGAATGTTATTGAAAAAAAAAGACAAGAAGAGAAAATTCATGAAGCCATCTCTACAGCTATGCCAGGAGGCTTGAAAACTGTGCACTATTTGTAAACATTTTATTTTGTATTGAAAATGCAGCTTTTATGTGAGTGCAGGAGTGCCATAAGAAACATATACCTATAGAATAATATCATTTGAGAAAAAGTGAAGTCATTAAATGGCAACTTAAGGGAAAGGAAGGTGAAGGATTTAAGGCTGGAAAATTTAATGCCAGCAAAGGATGGTTTGATGATTTTAGAAAATGTCAAGATAACAAGAGAAGAAGCTTCTGCTGACCAAGAGGGAGCAAATGAGTTCCCAGACATCATTAAGAAAATCATTAAGGAGAAAGAATGTCTGCCTGAACAGGTTTTTAATGCAGATGAAAGTGCCCTATTCTGGGAAAAAAGAAAAGCCATAAAGGACATTTATTATCAAAGAAGAGATGCAAGCACCTGGATTTATCGCAGAAAGGAATAGACTAACTCTACTGTTTTGTGAAAATGCAGTCAGGTTTATAATCAAGACTGCCCTGATGTATAAAGCTGCTAACCCATGAACCTTAAAGGAAAACGATAAATACCAGCTGCCAGTCTTTTGGTAGTATAACAAGAAGGCCTGAAAAATGACAGCCTTTTTTCCTGAATTGGTTTTATTGATGCTTTGTCCCTGAAGTCAGGAAGTATCTTGCCAGTAAGGGACTGGCTTTTAAAGTTCTTTTGATATTGGACAATACTCTTGTCACCCAGAACCCCATGAGTTCAACACCAAAGATGTTGAAGTTGTCTACTTGCCCTCAAACACAACACCTCTAACTCAGCCTCTAAATCAGGGGTTTATAAGAACCTTTTAGACTCATTGTGTACAGTACTCTTTGGAAAGGATTGTTAATGCTATGGAAGAGAACTCTGATAGAGAGAACATCATGAATGTCTGGAAGGGTTACACCTTGAAAATGCCATCATTGTTATGGAAAAAGCCATAAAAGCCATCGTTCCCCACACAATAAATTCCTGCTGCAGAAAGTTGTGTCCAAATATGGTGCATGACTTCACAGAATTTACAACAGAGCCAATCAAGAAAATCATGAAAGAGACTGTGGATATGGAAAGAAAAAGTTTGTGGAGGGGAAGTGTTTCAAGATACGGAGAAAGTTAAGAGCTAAGATACACCACACCAGAGGAATTAACAGAAGAAAACTTGATGGAGGTGAATGCTTCCAAACCAGTGCCAGATGATGAGAAAAAAGACATAGAAGAAGCAGTGCCAGAAAAAATATTCAACATTAATCAATCTGGAAGAAGGGTTTCAATTATTAAGGACTGACTTTGACTTTTTTTTTAAGACATTGACCCTCCTGTAATATGGGTGCTGAAACTAAAGCAGATGGTGAGGAAGGATTGGTTGCATATAGAAACATTTTTAGAGAAATTAAAAAGTAACAATTAAGACAGAAATTACAATGTATTTCCTCAAAGCGACACCAAGTACACCTGCCTCTTCTGCCTCCCATTTCACTTCCTCCACCTCTTCTGCCTCTGCCCCTGAGAGAGCAAGACCAACCCCTCCTCTTCCTTTTCTTCCTCAGCCTAGTCAATGTGATGAGAAAAGGATGAAGACATTGATGAGTGATACAGCTCCAATGAGTGGAGGAACACCAGATTCTTGGTCCTCATGCCGGTTTAGATAAAATGACACAGAAACACGTGGAGTGGTTTTAAGGAGTGGAGAGTTTAATAGGCAAGACAGAAGAGAGAAGAAAGAAGGAAGAAGCTCCCCTGTACAGAGACAGAGGGAGGGGGTTTCCAAAGCTTAAAGAGGAGGTCCCCACCTGCCAGGGATACCAGCCAGGTATATACACAGAGGCTGGAGGAGGGAGTGTCTGATTTGTATAGGGCTCAGGGGATTGGTTTGACTAGGCATGTCATTCGCATAGCCCGTGAAAAAGCTGGCACCTCCCACCACAGCCTTTTAACATGCAAATGCTTGGGAGGCTGAGGTGGGCAGATTACGAGGTCAAGAGATTGAGACCATCCTGGCCAACATGGTGAAACCCCATCTCTACTAAAAATACAAAAATTAGCAGGGGGTGGTGGCGCCTGCCTGTAGTCCCAGCTACTCGGTAGGCTGAGGCAGGAGACTCACTTGAACCTGGAAGGCGGCAGTTGCAGTAAGCCAAGATGGTGCCACTGCACTCCAGCCTGGCAACAGAGTGAGACTCATCCCCCACACCCCCCCAAAAAAAAGCAAATGCAGGGCGCCATGATGTTCTACCCACATGGGGATATGTGGGGGTGGCCATGTTGCCAGGAACATGTGGGGCAAGGGCAAGAAGGCCATGGGAATCACCATGTTGGGTGGACCCAGTTTCTAATGGCTTGCATTTGCATATCAAAGGTTGCCAGGTTGGCTCTAAGAGCCGGGGCTTTACAGGAAACTTTCCTGGAGCAGCTTTAAAAATGAAAACTTCCTAAGGACCCATTTTTCTATCTGCCTAAAATAAGTTCTTAACAAATCCTACAACACGAGGACCCACTTCCACTTAAAAAATAATAAATATATTTACAGTTCCTTATGATTTTCTTAATAACATTTTCTTTTCTGTGGCTTCATTGCAGGAATACAGTGTAATACATAAAATATGTATTAATTGACTGTTTATGTTATTGGTAAGGTTTCTTATTAACAGTAAGCTATTAGTTGTTAAGTTTTTGGGGAGTCAAAAGTTATATGCAGATTTTCAATTGCATGGGAGGGAGGGAGTTAACGCCTCTATCCCCTACACTGTTCAAAGGTGAACTGTACTTTGTGTCAGGGTGTGGACTGGATTACCAGAGGAATGTCTTATTGAGTCTGTTTTAAGTCTTCCCTTTGTACTTTGCCTCAGAGAGGGTAACTTTGCATGCCCTTTTGTTCCTCTTGCAGTATTTCTCTGCTGTTACTCATTTTTCTAAGCTTGTTTAGCTGACGTTGGGCAGTGATGGTTGTGAGAGGGTACAGTCTCTGTTTATCTGAATAACCCTCAGTTTTAGTATTGCCTGATGTCACTAAGTCTTGGGGGTATGACTTCTCAATTCTCTTGTCTCTCCTCTGGCAGTATTTGTGAGCTTGGGAGATTATCTTGTCCCTACTCCAGAAACAGGTTTTACTCTCCCATTCCCTTTCTGTAATGGGTGTTGTTATAAATAAAGTTTCGGTGCCACAAAAGAAATAGCACTTGAATATAAAAACTTCTTTTTAATTCTCAGCAAGGCAATGTATACTTGTATAGAAGGGTGCGCCCTTACAGATGTAATTCTCAGCAAGGCAATGTACTTCTATAGAAGGGTGTGCCCTTACAGATGGAGCAATGGTGAGCATGCACTTTGGACAAGGGAAGGGAAGGGGTTCTTATCCCTGACGCACATGGCCCCTGCTGCTGTGTCGTTCCCCTATTGGCTAGGGTTAGACTGCACAGGCTAAACTAATTCCAATTGGCTAATTTAAAGAGTGACAGGGTGAGTGGTTTGGTGGGAAAAATGGTTATGACAGAGCAGGAAATAGGAATGAGTCAGGGTGGAGAATGAGCAGGTGATTGGAATGAGTCAGGGTGGAGCAGGTAATTGAAAAAGGTTGCTTTATGAGGACGTTAAGTTTAAAAGAAGAAGGCAAAGAATTGAACATATTGACATATTGATTCTTTGAAGAGAAATTTAGAACTCATATCTAACAGTGTTTAACAATGTCCTAAGAGCAGGGTGCTTGTTGCCTTTTAATCAGATTAAGACTTTCATTCTGTAGTAGAAATATGAGGAAAGATCCAGTTATATATATTTTTTCCTCCCCAGCTCTACACCACAATAGTTTAAAAATATTTTACTAGTAAGTTTTTCTCAAGTGTCCTTAAGATGTCCATTTAAAAGAGAATTGTTACCAAGAGTAGGTAGACTGTTAAGTGCTTAATATCCTTAACATATTGAAGTAGTGAATTACTTTAATAGACACCTTAATATTAGATCATTCTTTCAATCTTGAATAATTCCTTAAGCATAAAATATTATTTTGTCATAGTTTAGTTATTATTTTATATAATTCTGGATCTATATATGTAGGTGAAAATGACCCATATTTTTCTTTTTTTTGTGCTATTCTTGCCAGTTTTTTGCATTATGTATAATATGAGTTGAAAATTGTCTTATCTTTTTCTGTGCTGTGGAACAGTTTATATTACATAAAAATAATCTCAGAACTGCTATGTCTACATTGCATCCTCTTGTGTAGTTACCTAGGTGATAGAACACTTTTCTAGCCTGTGATTTTCTGTTCAATTTTCTGCAGCATTTTTATTCCTATCGTTAGGATGACCATATAATTTATCATCCCAATGGGGACATCTTTGAGTATGAAAGGATGCACCATTAATAATTATTATAGCAGGACAACAGGTGAAAATCATGGTGTTGAAGTGCAGCAACCAACAGTGAGCACATCCCTACGTGACTGCTTCAATGTTGCAATACTTAAAGGCAGTTAAGTATTAAGTATGATTCCAAGGGAGAAAATAAAAGAAAAAAAAAGAGGAGTGAGGAAAAGAGGAACAAAGTATCTCAAAGCTCAAATATGTGTTAAATCCCTCCTTAGTGATTAATATTCTGATGGAGATTGGAGCAGGATGGGGAAAGAAATAGAACATCAAAAATGTACAAGATATTGCTTCTGAGAGGGTTCCCAGTGTAATTACAGAGAGAAAATTAATACATAGGAAAGAGCTGTAGAAGACAAACTGTTGTCATGTTTTAAATTGTGAAAAAAGAGTGTGTGTGAATCAAAGAAAGGGGTGATAAGTGAGACAGAGGACTGCTTATGTACTCAAGGAAGCTTTTAATTTTTTTGTTTTTGTTTTTTAATTAGAGACAGCCATAAGTACTACAGAAAAAGGAATTTGTATCTACATCAAACTACCTAGCATAGTGCCTGCTTCATGATGTATGCTTGATAAATTGTGGTTATTACTGTCAGGTCTTTGAGCCCAAGCTAAGCCATCATATATCCCCTGTGACCTGCACGTATACATCCAGATGGCCTGAAGCAACTGAAGATCCACAAAAGAAGTGAAAATAGCCTTAACTGATGACATTCCACCATTGTGATTTGTTCCTGCCTCACCCTAATTAATACCATATATTCTCCCCCGCCCTTAAGAATGTACTTTGTATGCCTATCCCAAACCTATAAGAACTAATGATAATCTCACCACCTTTTGCTGACTCTTTTTTCGGACAGCCCGCCTGCACCCAGGTAAAATAAACAGCTTTATTGCTCACACAAAGCCTGTTTGGTGGTCTCTTCATATGGACGCGCATGACAATTATTATTATATTAGACCACTTAAAGAATTTAAACACTGAAGGAAGAAAGCAATGACATATGAATTTGCATTTGAATATGCCTTGCTTAGAAAAATTGCATTGCTCACATTCTGTTAGGTTTAGATTATTCATTCATTCACTACCTTTCATTCACTGAACTCTTTAAGATGCTTATTGTTGAATAACTGAATTCTATTATGCTAATTGTTAGAAATATGTAGATAAAAAATCTGATACACCCATCCCTGAACAGTTAATAATCTAGCAAGACCTACTTTGGTATATGTAGTGAGACAAGAATCCAACACATTCTCAAAGAGACATAATAAATGATTTATCTGGAAGAGAGATAACTACATAGTGCAGTGGTAGTAGTTTAGCCTGAGAAGTCAAGGAAGTCTTTCTAGAGTTATGGTTGACCTATGCTCTGAAGGGCTTATAGGAATTCACCAGACAGAGAAGAAAGCAGAGAGAAAAGTGGGCAGAGTATTCCAGGGGAATAAGTTGAGAGAAGGTCCACAGGAATGAAATACTTCTGAGAAATGTCAAGCAGCCAGAAGGACAGACCATAGAGTATTGAGGGAGTAACTGGAAAAGACAGACACTGGAAGAGAATGTAAGGCCAGAGGTAAAAGGTTGGGTTTCTTTAGTAGTTACTAATGGCCAAGTTTGAGTCTATTAAAATTATAAGCAACTGTTTTGTGGTGATGGCAGAGGGAAGAAGGTTCTTCACTGTGTCCTCAGAACTATCTAAGCAATACCGCATTTGCATCCTATGAAGATGCCCTCGATTCCATTAACTATACATCTATATTGAATTATAGTTTATAGTATTTTTAGCTATTAAAGCTCCACATTATTAAGTCAGGAAGTGTGTCCATATTATATAATTCTATATCAAAGCTGTTCCAAAATTACCCTTAATAGGAGTTAAATCAGTGATCTCAATTTACAAAGATCATTAGAAGCTTAATTGCAAATCACATTAGTGTTAGAGGCCATGTGGAAGTTTAAGTCTTTCAATATACAATAATGTGACTCTGAGATTTTAAAAAAAGAGGCCCAGAGTGAAAATCACACACCAAAGAAACCATTTCAGAAAGACAACCTCAATGAGTAAGAGAAAACTGATTTTGGAGAACTTGGAAGTTGCTAGAACACTTCTGAGTGTTTAAAACACAGTCATTCTAGGTATTAGAATTATAAAATACTTGCAAAAAATATTACTTCCATCACCTATAAAATGAATATTTTTTAGTTATTTTTCCATAGCCAGATTTTTCAACTATCCTCCATAATGTCTGCAATGAATCTGTTGTCTATCTTGGAGGCTGAAAGTTACTCTGAAGTGATGCTTTCTGGAAAGACCATCATTTCTTCTCCCCAAGCCCATGTCCCAATCCGTGAGGCATCAAAACAAGGTAATGAATGTTTCATTAATACTATAGAGCACATAATACCTACAATGTTCCACAAACACTGTTCTGGTACATGGGATACATTTGTGAGCAACATAATTTCTATTGTCATAAAAGTTACATTCCAGAAAGATATTTATGCAATACGCGTATCTAAACATAAGTGTTGTCACTTTGGTTTCAGAATTATCTTTTAGTCCAAGTCTTCTCGAACTTGAATATGCAAAGGGTCATCTTGGAAATCTTGCAGATGCTGGTCAGTAGATCTGGGTGGGGCCTGATACTAAGCCTTTCTAAGATAGTGAGTGATGCTGGTGCTGCTGCTGTTACAGTCTTGTCAATGCACCACAATGTGGCAGTCTCTCATGGTTTGAGGTATCACCTGGAGTTCTTTGTCTCACGACCAAGAAATTTAAGAAGCATGGACACCAAGGGTGAGGTTGGAGTGAAAGTTTAATAAGAGAAAGAAGAAAGTTCTCCACTGCAGAGAGGGGGCTAGAAAGAGGGTTGCCATTTTACAGTTGAATACAAGGACTTTTATAAACAGGCTGGTGGGGCAAGATGCTTTATTTGAATAAGGCAAAAAAAAAAAAAAAAAAAAAAACTCGTCAGGACTAAGTGTTTCATTTGTACAGGGTGTAAATTCCTGACAGTTCCACCCTGTCCCTCTAGTGCACATGCAGGCTCTTAGCCTGAGTTACTCCATGTTGTTTAACTTCCCTTACTGTGCATGTGTCAGGGGGCGGAATTTTTAATTGTGGACATGCCTGGTTCTGTATATCTTATCTGTGCATCTGCAGGCATGTTTTAGGCAAAACCCCCTGTACAAGTTTCCTTATCTGAGTATGCCCCAAAAAGGAAAGGGATATGCACACTGAAGCCCACCGTGTATATCGTGAAACTTACTGGCTTCACAGAAGACTTTTTTTTTTTTTTTTTTAATGTTGGACCTTGCTTTTTTATCTGTGCTTGTAGCTTGATTTTCCAGGCTGCTCTTTTTGTTAGAAAATAATTCTTCTGAGGACTCGTCCTAAATATCTGCCTAACTTGCTCCTTCCGCTCTCCTTTCTCACTGGTCCATGTACCACATTTGATAGCAAGGTAACTGATGATTTCTCTCTGTTTACTATCCAGGAAAAAAGTTGAGAAAAATCTTCTAAGGAAAGGAAGAAAAAAAAAGAATTTTTTTTTTTTTTTTTTTTGAGACGGAGTCTCGCTGTGTCCCCCAGGTTGGAGTGCAGTGGCGCGATCTCAGCTCACTGCAAGCTCCACCTCCTGGGTTCACGCCATTCTCCTGCCTCAAGCCTCCCGAGTAGCTGGGACTACAGGCACCCGCCAACACGCCCGGCTAGTTTTTTGTATTTTTAGTAGGAACGGGGTTTCACCGTGTTAGCCAAGATGGTCTCGATCTCCTGACCTCGTGATCCGCCCGTCTCGGCCTCCCAAAGTGCTGGGATTACAGGCGTGAGCCACCGCGCCCGGACAAAAAAAAAAGAATATTTTTAATTATATAACCTTGAAAAGCTTATATGATTTAATCTTCTTTTAGAGATTCATAATGAACATTACCATATGAAAAGCTCTGACAATTTTTCAATAAATAAAACTTTAACTTTTTTTTCCCTAAAGTGTCCAAAAGACATTTGTCCAGGAGTCACTTTAGTTTTCACTTGAGGGACTCTTCATGTTTGCTGTTAGCCATCTACAGATTTTTCTTTTACTTACCTGTTATCAAATAATTTTCCATTTTGGAATCAAAGTTGTAAGAACCAAAAATGGAATTAGCTGTGGTTAAAATTAAAATTACTTATAGATAATAATGGGATTTGATGAGAAACCCTTGGAAAAAAATAATCTTGTTGACAAAAAATAAGTCTGAAAATTCTAGAGCTTTACTGCCCTTTGTAGCAAGATAAAAAAAAAAAAAGAATAATAAATATTAACATTTCCAGGACCATAAAACTAGAAAGAATGAAGAGATTCTTTGAGGCTAGATAATTGTGGCAAATATCTTATGCAATTTTAAAACTATTTATCTTGTTTCTTGTTACCATGATCACAGTTTCTCTTTTTTCCATACTTAAGAAGAACAAGAAGCTCTCTGGGATATTCCACTGTTTAACTACAAAGTTTACAAAATATCTTAGGAAAAAATACCTAATTGTGAGGCTTGCAATAACCATAAATCTTACGTAATGTATTGATATAAGGAATCTTATTTGTTTACTTAAGCTGTAGGTAAACTCCCCAGGCTTGTGTTAATTTTAGCCCACTCCTGTAAACAAGCTCTTCAAAAGCCTTGTGTCAGTTAGCTCACTATACTACATATTGTGTGGATTGTTTTGTTACTGAGAAGTACTTTACTATAGGTTACTTCCTCTCTGCAGGCCTGATGGAAATAAAGGGTGCCTCTAACAGAGTTTGATCCAAACACAATGGGAAGCTACATCCTTCCACCTGTATAGCCCACAATTTTGTGGATATTTGAAATTGATCCACTCCACAGTTTGATGTAGAAGGTACAAATGTAGTAATGTGACTTGCAGAGCAGCACCTATCTCACCCCTGCTGGAGCTTAGAAAATGATATGCCAGAGTAGGGCACTTTGACATGCTGAGGACTTTGAGCTTTTAAGAAGCAGCCTCAGAATCAGTCCCTCTGGCCCTCTCCCACATCCGTCTCTCACCCCTCTACCTCTCCCAAAGCACAGGAAGAAACTTTCTCTGAAGTTCCCTTACCTGACTGAAGGAGGTTCCTCCAGAAGAAATGCAGTTTTCTTGGACATCATCCCTATATATAATCTCATCAAACATAGAACATTAACTCGAAGAAGGGAAGATTACAGGTGACACCACACCTGGAGCCCAGATAAAATTTGTCCCAGGCTATTGTCTGTTCTTCAGGCCCGTTCTCACCCCTAAACATAATTTACTCTTCCTTTAAAATTGCCTACAACCCCCACTTCCCTCTCCCCTATGAAGAGGATATTTTACCTTCAATCAACTGGCCTTTCTTTGATTTCCATACTTTGTGTGACGTGGTGTACTTGCACATTAATATATTTGTATGCTTTTTCTCCCATTAATCTGTCTATTGTCAGTTTCTTTGTCCACTCAAATTACCAGATCTTCAGGGAATGGAAAGAAAGTTCCTTTCAACCCTACACCTCTAACACTGAGGGGTAATGGACAGAGGTAAATAATGTTGTTAGTGTCCCTTTACTGTTGTGAAAGAAAAATATCTTTGATACCCAAAATCACTAAGCTAAAAGGAAAATTCAAGCTGGGAGCTGCTCAGGGAAAACCTGCCTCCCATTCTGTTGAAAGTCATCCCCTCTGCTCACTGAGATAAATCTGATTGCGTCCTTTGGAAAGGCTAATCAGAAACTCCAAAGAATGCAACCTTTTGTCTCTCACCTACCTGTGACCTGGAAGCCTCCTCCCTTCAAGTTGTCCTGCCTTCCGGACTGAACCAATGTTCATTTCACATATATTGATTGGTGTCATGTCTCCCTAAAATGTATAAAATCAAGCTGTGCTCTGACCACCTTGGGCACATGTGAACAGGACTTCCTGAGGCTGTGTGACAGACACACATCCTTAACCGTGGCAAAGTAAACTTTCTAAATTAACTGAGACCTGTCTCAAATTTTCAGGGTTCACACTGTCTACAGAGACTGGAGGTGGCAGGCCTGGCCCCAATGGGACAAATGCTTTACTTTTAAAGCTTCTGTTTGTGTGTGACTCAGGTAAGCGTAGGGGAGAAAAGATAATGTTTTCTTTAGCCTTCATAGTTCTTAGTTGAGATGGGCCCCTATAGAGCAAGATAGATTAACAAGAGAAAAACAAACATGTTTATTAACATGTGTATGTCATATATATGTAATTGTAATAAGTCTGTTGTGCAATATCCACAGCAGGTCAATACACCAAGACAATGGGTTGCAGCAAAGACGTTTAATGGTAAGGCTGGTGAATGAGCAGATGGGAGGACACCTCAAATCCATTTTCCTGAGGAGTCTGGGGCTACAGTTTTAAGGATTTTGGAGTGGGCTCACATGTGGAGATCGTTCATAGGTCAAAGAGTGCAAGGAGAAGTCATGGGACAGGGAGATGAAGAAATTGTATTCATGCTGATTCGGTTCCTCTGTGGAGGTCTTTAAACTGCTTGGCAGCTGTTGTTCCACCCCAACTCAGGATCTGCTTAAGGAATTCTTAAACAAAAGTCTTATGATTCTAATGTCATAAATCCTATCTATAGAATAATGGGGATGCAAATGGTCAGTATCCAGTACTATGTGACTTTCAGTTACAAGGCTGTGGGTCAAATGTAGCCTGAGTAATGCTTCATTATAACAATATTTCAGTCCAGAAATCTTGTTAACCCTGTGAAGATAGCTTCATATACCTGGGAGATACCCAGAGAAATGAGTAAGTCTCAAACAGGTGGCTTTGAGTTCAGGCTTAAATAACATCCTCTGCTGAAACAAAGAAGAATGTAGGGAAGGCAAGGTTATGGGGAAGTGGCCAGAAAAAGCACTATAAACAAGGGTAAGGCTTGCTTGCAGATTTATGTCAGTGCCTTCTCTGTTTATGAGTCTCTAGTGATTTAAAGTCATCCTTCTCTTCATGGTATAAAGAGGGAGACATGTTTACAAATGGAGATTTCCTTTATAGATGTCAATTTCTCTTGTAAAAGATAACTTCTGTTTTCAGAGCTTCTCCCATCGCCGCAGTTTCTCAAAATAATCAGCTCAAAATAATCTTCATGCCACAGAGGCATTTTGGGGGTGGCATACCCTAATCTCCAAAAGTCATACTTTGGGGTGACATATTTTGGTCTCTTTTATAGACATCAGGATGTTCTGTTGTTTGGCCGGGCTCCAAAATATATCTCATTCCTTTTTTCTTTTATTTATCTTGATGATTCTGCCTAATAATGTATACCAATCTCTTTCTTTGGGGCATACATGATATTCTGAGACCTAATTATTTGCTTCAGAACCAAATCTGCATTATTCTATCATAGTTGGAACATTTGTTTTATATAATGACAAAATCTACTGATGTTTATACCTTTTGGAAAAGGAGATGAGTATTAACCTCATTCCTTCAGGTTTTGCAGAACCAGAAAAGTTAACACTGAATAGGATGGCTTACAAGACAGTTATCTTCAAAGTGACTTTTTGAGAGATTATTTCAGAAATAACAAGTGGAAAAAGGCAAAATCATCTGCATATAATAGACATGTACTGTTTAAAATTCTTCCTTTTTGAATAAAGTTTTTTTTTTTTTTGAGATGGAATCTCACTCTGTCACTCAGGCTGGAGTGCAGTGGCATGGTCTCCGCTCACTGCAACCTCTGCCTCCTGGGTTCAAGTGATTCTCCTGCCTCAGCCTCCCGAGTAGCTGGGATTACAGGTGTGCACCACCACACTCAGCTAATTTTTGTATTTTTAGTAGAGACAGAATTTCACTATGTTGGCCAGGCTGGTCTCAAACTCCTAATCTCAGGTAATCCACCCAAAGAAATGGTTTTATAGGCAAAAATGCACCTAAAATATAGTGTACTGATTGATCCCTCCTCATTTTACCACGTTAAAAGGCCTTCTTAGCCGCATTATTCATCAAGTGATATTTTTTAGTGGGGTATCAGTTTCAGGCTTTGAGAGTAGTTCTTTAGTAGGACAAGAATATCTTTGTGCCAGCCCCATTGTATATCATTACAGTACACAATTATAGGAAAACAAAAGTAACAAAATACCTACAGAAACTCAAAAGGTAGTTTCTGTGAAGTAGAAAATCTTTAGCATATTGCATAGGTGAACAGGTCCAAATAAACATTAAGGTGAGGAACAAAACGTCATTTTAGAGGGTCATCTGTAGTCTATTATTAAATATACAGTGTACATTTTATTTTACTCCACATAAAAGTGCAGTTCAAGAGAATATGCTATTTTTCATAAAATATTTTCTTTAAGTTCAAATATTTAAGGACTGTACTGAAGAAACTGAGTAAGTTACAATGGTTACTCAATCACTTTAGCCACCGGGATTCATTAGTTATTTATTTGTTGAGATACCATAATTTTTAGATTGCTTCTTTATATCATATTACTTGCTACTACATTTATCTTCAGCTCCACATTTGGCAACTCTTCGCTTTTATCTGATACAATATTTCCAAAGTAGTTTTTACTTCTTCTTCAAATACTCTATTTAGGAGACTTTAGACAGAAATTATATCAAATGTTGGCACCTTAGTGTTTTAGCATTATTTATTATTGTTTTGTAATTATTTCATTCATGTTTTAAAGGCAGAGAATAGATTTTTAGGGAAATGAAGAATTTATATGTAGTAATCCCCAAAAGTCATTTTTAAAAGAGAATACTGTAGAGGTAATGTATGGCTGACTTTTAAGTACTTTACTTTCTTTTATAGCAGAGTCAGCAGTTGTCATTTCTTTCCTATGTGCTAAGCCCTAAAACATATGCTTTACATAGATTGTCTCATTTAATCTTCATAACAAGCCTGCTTTCTAAGACTTCAGCTGAAGTAGAGGAAGCATGTTTTAAAAGGATTTTCACAGAATTATACAGTCAGTAAGTGACAAAGAAATGTAAACCCAGACAACTCCAATGCTTGTGCTCTGTCCCTATACCTTAATGCACCCTCTCCCTCCATGCTGAGATATTAAAATTTTAGGCAACAGAAACTAGAGCATTTTTTTATTACTCATTTTATACTCATTGTGTTAGTCCATTTTTGTGTTATTATAAAGGAATACCTGAGACTGGGCAATTTATAAAGAAAAGAGATTAATTGACTCACAGTTCTGCAGATTATACAAGGATGGTACTAAAATCGACTTGGCTTCTGGTGGGGCCTCAGGAAGCTTACAATCATGGTGGAAGGCAAAGTGGGAGCAGGCACATCACATGGTGAGAGCAGGAGCAAAAGAGAGAGAGGTGGGAGATTCCACACTCTTTTAAACAACCAGAAGTTATGTGAACTCAGAGTGAGAACTTACTCATTACTGTGAGTATGGCACCAAGGCATTCATGAAGGATCTCCCCCCATGACTCAAACACCTCCACCAGGCCCCACCTCCAACACTGGGGATTATATTTCAATATGAGATTTGGAGGAGACAAACATCCAAATTATATCACTCACTCTGCTAACACAGGTCACCAGAACATTGAATGACTGAAAGGAGACGCATTTTAGGAAGTCAGTACTGAGAAGGTCTCTGGTGTGAATGCCATTTTTTTTTTCTCATTACCGTTTCATAGACATCAGTGTCTGGAAACTTAAGAGAGCTGGTTACATACAGAAATCTTTTATGATTTCTTTTTTATGTTTGCTAAGAAAAACTATAATAAATTTAAGAACTTAAAAGCCAGAGAGTAAAGGCAATGAAAACTTCTGACTGCTGGAAAGTCCTCTCCTTTCAGAGGCATCTTGTTCCATCTTACAACTGAGGCAAAACCAGGTAGGGTTTTAAGGTAAAATGACCCTACATCTTGGGGTCACAGAGTTGGAAATGAAGATTCAAAGGGGTGCTTGGAAAACAAAACACTTTTCTAATAAAGGCTGGGAAAATGAACAGAGTTGGATGAGTGGAGATTGAATACAATTGAGCATCTCTGAGAAATGTACCTACCATGAAAGCTTGCTCTTTAGGTACTATCTACATATCCCAAAAAGGTCACATTGTTGAAGGTAAACATTTTCAGAAAAGATGTGGCTGAAGAAGAAGGGACTCAATAAAATTGAACAAATCAGTTAACAAATATCTGTTGATAGTTGTATCAGCTCTGAATGTACTTATTGGCAAATAACAGAAAGCCAGAATAACATTGACCAGATGAACCAGTCTAGGGCTGTCTGGTATGGATGGCTCAATAGTGTCAGCAAGGACCCAGACTCTTTCTGTCTTTCCATTCTGACATCATTAATCTGTAGGTGGTTTTTTAAAAATTATTTTAAAGAATTTTTTTGTCTCACAATCTCAGGAGTTTTCTTAGATCTCTGTCTTGTGTGCGCATCCAGACAGGAAGAGGACAGAAGAACATAGAAACAAAAATTATGCTCTTACCTAATGTTCCAATTATCTATTACTGCATAACAAACTACCTCACAACTTATAGTTTTAAACAGCAAGTTTAAAATATCGTATGTCCTGATTCTGTAGGGCAAGAAGTTGAAAAAGCTGGTGGTTATAGTTGGGGATTGGGCAGGCATCTTCCGCTCTATAAAGCCTCTCTATATGGCTAGGTTGGGCTTCCTCACAGCATGGTTCCCTCAGAATAATCAGATTTTTTGTATGGTGGCTCAGGACTCCAAAAAGAAGGAAGCAAAAAGATATAGAGACCCTCCATCTTCTCCTTTCAACTCTCAATAGGAGTGTCAAAGAATTTACTTCCATCTTTACCACAGTCTGTACTCTTGCTATAAATTATTTACATTCCTTCCACATGCAAAAGCACACTTGCCTCCTCCCAAGACCCAGAAAACCTCCTTTCATTATGGCACCAGGCTAAGGCTCAAAGTCTAGGGTCTCATGATCTATATCATATTCAGAGATAGTTAAGACTTCTTGGGTGAGGCTCCTTCTTCTAGTTCCACCAATACGGTGCCTTTTTAGCTGAAGACCTATGAGATAAAGAGACAAGTTCTCTGTCCATCATACTCCAGCATACAATGGTTAGACAAGCATAGGATAACTACAATAAAGACTTTCATTAAATAAAGGGGCTATCATCACTTCCATCGTATTTTTTGGGTCAAAACAGTCACAGGTGAGCTTAGATTTAAAGGGAAGAGGACGTACAACACACCATTTAATGGAAGAAGTATCAAAAGATGTATGGCCGTCTTTTCCTTAGCCACATGGAGTGGCACCAAGCCATTCATGAAGCATCTTTCCCCATGAACCAAACACTTCTCAGTAGACCCCACCTCCAACACTGGGAGTTACATTTCAACATGAGATTTGGAGGAGACAAACATCCAAATTATACCACTCACTCTGCTAACAAGGTCACTAAAACGCTGAATGATTGAAAGGGGACACATTCCTTCCTATGCTCTTCATTTGGGATGGGAAACCATCCATAGGAACTTCTACCTACATCTGGTTGACCAGATGTGTGGAGTAATGGCCACCATTGAGAAGTTGAATACAGTAAGGGAAGACAAGTATGAAGAGACTTTTATGTAGCCAAACAACAGTGCCTACAAAAACTTGTTTACTATATGCCAGACACTGTAAAGGAACAAACTATCCCTGGCTTTCAAATAGATTATCAGCAAGGTAGAGAGACAAATGTAACAAATAGTGACTTCAGTGTATTAATGGCCAAGACAGGGACATTATTTTCCATCCAAGAAAACCTAGGCAAGAAAATCACCCCAGAGAATATGTTGCTTTAATTGAATCCTGTAAAATGAATATTAGTTACTCGGTTAAGGTATGTGTAATGGCGATCAGGGAGTGGGAAGAGAGGGGAGCATTTCAGGCAAAGGAAGAAGAATGGGCAAAAGTCCAGAGTCAAAAGAGATGACAATGCATTTAGGGAGCACAAGAAGTTCATAATGACTGCAACAGAGCTTGAGAGGGTGGAGAGTAGAGAGATGACACTGCCTTTGTATTTTGAATCTAATAAAAATAACACTCCAGCATTCCTTGAGACATGAGCAGAGTCATTCCACAGAATTAAGCCACAAAAGGCATAATTCATCAACAGTCAAATTGGAAATGAAAATTTGTGTATTACTATGAATTTCTATATTAAAATTTAAAATAAGGCACTTGGAACCAAGGTTTTCATCACATGATGACTGCAAGTTATGATTGTCAGACATCCTATCAAACATTCCAATTTACACTGTTCCCATTTAAGCCATTTCAATCACTTCATAAGACCTCTATTGTATACTAACTCTATTTATAAAAGCAACACCAACATTTAATAAAATATCATTTTGCCGATGCTTACTTTTAGAACAACCTCTCTGTAACTGGAAAATATAGTTGTCGTAAGAGTTTAGATAAGCTTGTCTCACAAAAATCTGCCCTATTTTTTTTTATTTACCCCTCCCCTCACCTCCCTTCCCCTTTCATCTCCTCTCCTCTCCTGACTTCCTTCCTCCCTCCCTCCCTTTTCTCCCTTCCTTCCTCCCTTCCTTCCTTTCACCACCCCCTTCTCTATTGTCCTAACTATAGTTTTCACTCTACTTTTTCCCTTTTGAGACAAATAGTTCTTTCATACCTTAAAAATCTCCTATATCTCTGAGAACTCTGGCTCTTACCATGTCAAATGTCATACATAAATGTCTAGAAAATGTTAAATCCCTGAAGGTAGTAAATTCATCTCTTACTTTGTTCCTTTTAATTTTAAATTCTGGTAAGCTCATTTCAGTTATTTGTCCTTTGCCTGGTCATTAAAACAGAAAAGGAAATAGTCTTAACTGTAAAAACAACAAGAGCCCTCCTTATAGCAGTTTAAATTCAAAATAACATATCCATATTGACTATTGTGTGTGATAGTTTATGTATTGACATTTTAAAAATATCTTCTTTCAGGTTGAAACAGTATACTTCATGGCTTCTGTTTGTTTAAAAACTTTTATAATATCCTGAAGTGATAGAATTTTATGAATAAAAGACCATCTGGCTCCTCAGAGTGTGTGAAATTTTTTTCAGCTTCTTTGAATGGGGCTTTATTTTCAGTAAGAAGCTACATTTAAAAAATGGATTTGTGATGAATAAACAAGTGAGGCCTTGTAAAGTGCCAATTTTGTCTTCCAGAGGAGCCTTTCCTTATCTCTTATTTCCATCTTTTTATCTTTCCTACGTTCATAGGAAACGAAAATTGGTCTAGGTCTCTATTACCTGCCTTCATCTTAAGTTTCACCCAAAGGAGTCTAGAATTGAATTACAATGAGCCAAGTAACTGATACCATTGAATATGGAGGCCTTCTTTATAAATTGGAGAAGACAGCATACTCTCCCTCTCCCAAGATTCCCAGAAGAGTAATGGTCAATAGTTTAAAAAACCAGAGATACACCTGCATCACTCCTGGAAATGAAAAATGGTGTCATTCACATTCTAGAAGCATCAGCAATTTTCTATTAATAGAATGCAGGTGGGACAGGACAGATGGAGACAGAGTTGACTCACAACTTTTCGCTAAGAAACAAAAATTGTGCTAGGGAACTAAGTGATGTGCATTAGCAATATTAGGTTATGTTCTGTAACAAACTATTCCAGAATCTCAGTGGCTTACAAAACAAATAACTGTTTCAACATATAAATGCCCATATACAACAACAGTAGAAGATATAATGAAGTAGTTAGTTGTTCATAACTTTACATGGAATAACTGGGTGCCAAAGTTACAAATATGGATTGACAGAGGTATGTTATATTGGCGGCTCAAGCTTTACAAGAAGAATTGTGAATGAGGAAGTTATTTCCAAAATAGTAATCTAGCATTTGGTCAAATTTTGAACAAAAGAAAACAGTTGCATTCTATAAAATTCAGTATTTCTTACAATTATTTTAAAAATTATGCTTCTATATGACATAAATATATGTTCTAACATAACTATAGTGTTTACTTATGTGATCATCCAGTAGGATGTTTAAACTTGTGTGGGCATGAGAAAAGTCTTTATTGTGTGGAACTTTTCTTCACATTTTAGGATGTCTATTATCTAGTATTCCTTACCTACACACTCAGAAACAATAGTCCCAGCCTTCATGGAAAACAGGTTAGCTGTTCCTCAAAAGATTAAAAATAGAATCACCATATAATCCAGCAATTCCACTTCTGGGCATATACCCAGAAGGATTGAAAGTAGGTCTTGAAATGATAGTCATTATTCATAAAAGCTAAAATGTAGAAGTAACACAAGTGTCCATCGATGCATGAATGGATTAACAAAATGTGATATATATATATATATATATATATATATATATATATATCCCATTCTTCCATCGATGGACACTTGGGTTGCTAATATTATTCGAGCTTAAAAAGGAAGACAGTTCTGACATAAGCTACAACATTGGTGAACCTTGAAGATATGATGCTAAATGAGATAAGACAGTCAAAAAAAAGATAAATACCATATGAGTCTACTTATACTAGGTACGTAAAATAGTCAAAAATCATAGAGACAAAATCTTAAATGGTGGTTGTCAGGGGCTGGGTAGAGAAGAAAATGGAGAGTTATTGTTTAATAGGTAGAGAGTTTCAGTTTTACAAGATGAAAAAAGTTCTGGAGTTAGATGGTGGTAATGATCATACAACATTATGAAAGTATTTAATTTTACTGAACTGTATATTTCAAAGTGGTTAGGATGATAAGTTTTATGTTATATGTATTTTACCATAATAAAAAAATTGGGAAAGAAGAATAATAGCCCTTCTGAGTCACTGAGACAAGCAAAATTGCCCCAACAAATTTTCAAAATTCTAAGACATGCTACACTTCTACTGAGAACCACTGGACTAAACAAACAAACAAACAAACAAAACAAACAGGATATACATGTCTACTAAAACATAAGACTAAAATAGGAACAGAAATAATATAAATATCAAGAAAGATAAGATAAAGGAAACAGCAAGAAAATATTAAAACAGAAAGCACCACAAATAATGGCAAAAAAAAAAAAGCTCTGTTTTTGCCTAGGATGTAGAAAACTAGAGTGTAGTATCCATTCTAACAACAAGAAAAAAGCCAAATAAGCATTTTATATCATAAATTTCCTTGAATTCACTGGAGAACTGAAGTTTCAGGTTAATCAAGTAGCCTGAAATTTAAGGAAAGACAATTATTTTCTTTTTTTTTCTTTTTCTTTTTTTTTTTTTTAGGTGGGTTCTCTCCCAGTAACCCAGGCTGAAGCTCAGTGGAGTGATGTCAGCTCACTGCAACCTCCGCCTTCTGAGTTCAAGCAATTCTCCTGCCTCAGCCTCCTGAGTAACTGGGATCACAGGGGCATCCCACCATGCCTGGCGAATTTTTGTATTTTTAGTAGAGATGGGGTTTCACTATGTTGGCCAGGCTGGTCTTGAACTCCTGACCTCAAGTGATCCACCTGCCTTGGCCTCCCAAAGTGCTGGGATTACAGGCGTGAGCCACTGTGCCTGGCCAAGACAATTCTTTTCAAGGGGATGGGGATAAACACTGATTCACCTTTGGCAGAGCACAGGAAGAAAAGACATTAAGCACCATTCAAGCTGGCAAGAAGAATTAAGGTAAAAATTTTAACAAATTTCTAAAGGCCAAATTTGGGCTAGCATGAGAATATAGAATCCTTGGGGTCCACAAATGAAATTGATACAGTCTTATAAAAAATGTAAATGGCTTTAAATAAAAGCATTTGAAAAAGGACCCCTGAAATTAGTTTCTCAATGTTTAATTAAAAAAAAAATTGGTAAATATTTGCTTTAATGAAAATATCACCTATATTTTTGAAACCTTTTTAAAATGGCTTATCTTTCAGGAATGGGATTAAAATGTATATTTCAATGTATATACTTCAAAAATAAAATTTTATCTTTTGTTTTGATTCCTTGCTCTGAATATTCCTGTTTTTATATTATCTCTCTTTCACTAGTTTCATCTTCTCAAGTTCTCCTCCAACCCATTTTCATTTTTGAGATTTTTTTATTTCATAAATATTTGCTCAATTCTATACTACTGCATCCAAAACAATGTAATTTTTATATTATGAAGTTTAATTTCAGGAATCACAATGATTACTTTGCTTTGTACCCATAGTTATGGCGTGTTTAAGTGGATTCAAAACTTGCTGCCAATTTTATTTTTCTTACTGTGAGTTCTCCATTTGTGGGTTAATGTGTTGATTCATTTTTAAGTTTGCTGGATAGCATGTTGAAGTAGATTTTTCAGAAAAGTGTTATGAGGTCCTGAGTATTGGAGATAATCTTTTATTTTCCTTCTTTTGTCAATGATAATCTAGTAAATAAATTTTGATTCACATCATTTACCCCTCAATCCTCTGGAGACATTAACTCTTTTTTTCTTTCAAAAATATTTTTAGGTGAGGCTAAATTTAACATAGATGTTCCTAGTTCTTTAATAATCAGCTAAAATATTCAAGACCCATCTGACATAGCTCTAGGAAGCCTGGAGTGTCATTGTATTCCCTTCCTTTAGTATTTTTAAGTGTTTCAATTTCTCGTAGTTTGATTCCAGTTGTCACTGACCACATTGTGCTACCATAGGTCACTACTCCAGCCTTCCTTGTGCATTTTCTCTTGTCATCTTTCCCTTAGTCCTCTCTCCTGCTTTGTCCATGCTAGTGTAGATTCCTCCTGATGTTTTTACTGAAGTGTATACTCATGCCATTCTTCTAAATTCTCAAAGTAAGGCAAATATCTGTCTACAGTATTTAACAAAGTTTTGCTGAATGTGGGGGTTATGTGTGAAAAATTAACATGGAACATTGTACAGGGTTTAAAAGTATAGACTCTGTAGACACACTGCTTGGGTTAGAATTTCATCTCCACAATTCACTAGTTTATGGCCCTGGACAAGTTATTTAATCTTGCTTTACTTGTTTTCTCAATTTTAAAATAGGAGAAATAATAATACCATCAGGAGGATTACATGAATTATAAATAAAGTCTTACAATTACTAGCCTGGCACCTAGTAATTCCTATGTGAATGTGTGTTAACTAAGTTTTTTAAAAGGTTTGAAAAAGGTGAACTCAAAATGCTTAGCAAATGTCAGTATTGCTAGAGTTCACTGGCAGCACTCAGGAGATAATAGCTAGAACACACTAAAAAAACAGTAAATAATAGTTGCTGTTGTTATTTACTTTGTGGCACTTTTCTCTACCCCTCCTAAGTCACATATAGCATGGGTCAGCTTATCTCCCAAGGACTGAAATGCTGTCAATCCTATCTCCACTACTTTAAACCTAGGTTTCCAAGTATGCTTTAGGCTCAGGAAGAAGAAATGAAATGACTACACATTTCTTACCATCATCCCCACACACGAGCCACCTCGAACTCAGTGAAGATATCAGTGAAGATAATATTCTGTATTAGTATGCACATAAACTTAGAAGTTAAGATGTTAACTGACATCTCCTTTCTAAAAGAGATTCACCATAACCCAAAGGCCCACTAAACTGTTGGTCCCAAACCAAAGTGCTCGGCTTCTAACGGTGATTTCAAGAGTTCACCTCCAATAGGGGAAAGAAACTTCTGGCAACATCCAGCAATTTGTTGTCATTGCTCTCATAGGATTTTTTATTTACTTTTGAAATTCATGAACTTTATCAATTAAGTCACGTGTTAGAGTAAGCTTTTGTTTACTTTGATTTGTCTATAGGTTATCATAGCATAATTTCTCAAAGTGTCCAGTACATGGTTATTTTTCATCTTTGGTTTCTGTTGTTGGTTTTATTTTTAGATACAATCTTTATGATCTGTAAGTCTTTCAGTGGGAACTTTCAAGAATAGGAAATTTAGACATATTTGTTCAAATATTCACCTTATCCAAAGCTGGAAACAATTATAAAATAATGAAAATGAGAACCCAATTTTTAAAAAAATATTAGATATAGCTAAAGATTTACTCAGAGGTAAATCTATATCTGTAAATATTTTCAAAAATTAAACAGACAAAAAATTATGGAGTCAAATGTTTTACTTAATAAGTCAAGAAAAATAAAAAACCAGTATTTAAAAAAATTTAAAAAATAGAAGAAACAAATTTTAAAACAGAATTATGTCATAATTATGAAGAAGATTTTAAAACAGAAATAGAGTCAAAATGACAAGTCAATTTAGCAGCCAGAGTTTTGGAAAGCAAAAATAAAAGACAGTGAGAAAAAAACAGACAGTTTTTCTTCCAAATCCAATTTAAAAGAAAGAAAACATACAAAAATTATAATAGGAAAGGCTATATAAAACAGGTGATAAGGTCATCAAAATTATAGAAATCATTATATACAATTTTATGGTAATCAAGTTGAAAATTTCAAACAGATGATTTGGAGGAAAGTAAATTATTAAAATAAGTCTAAGATAAAAAAATTGAATAGCAAGAAATCAGAGAAGAAATGGTAAACATATTTTCTTATAGCATATACCAAGGATGAGTCCACATCAATTAAATACCTAAACATGAAATGTAAAGCAATCAGATTAATAGAAGATAAAAGGGGAGAATTTTATTTCCACATATAAGTGGGAAAGGAGTTATTAAATAGAATTCAAAAGAAACTATTTTTTTTTTTTGAGATGGAGTTTTGCATTTGTTGCCCAGGCTGGAGTGCAATGGCGTGATCTCGGCTTACTGCAACCTCTGCCTCCTGGGTTCAAGCAATTCTCCTGCCTGAGCCTCCTGAGCAGCTGGGACTACAGGCATGCACCACCACGCCCAGCTAATTTCGTATTTTTAGTAGAGATGGTGTTTCTCCATGTTGGTCAGGCTGGTCTTGAACTCCTGACCTCAGGTGATCCACCTGTCTTGGCCTCCCAAAGTGCTGGGTTTACAGGTGTGAGCAACCACGCCCAGCCCAAAATTATCTTTTAAGGAGCAATAGGTAGACTGATAGCAAACTTCCCAGTAGCAAAAGCAGATGTCTGAAGGTAATGTAAGAATGTCTTCAAAGTATACAGTCAGATAAAGTATATCTGTCAGATAAAGTGTTATTCAAGAGGGAGAAAAGACTGATCTCTTTCAAAAACTAGAAAGTTTATCACTCACAGACATTTATTGAAGGAATTGTTCAATGTACTTTTAAGGGTAGCCAACTATTTGGGGATAAAAGGAATAAGAAAACTTAGTTGATTCAGTAAATGTAGAAAAGGGAAATTTGGTAAATTGAAAATAAGGTAATGTGGTAGAAACAAATACAAACATATCTGTAACAAAAAATAATACAACTGGAGCAAACTCACCATTTAAAAGAAAATTTCTTAGGTTTGAGACAAAACGAAATAATACAATACAATATCAAGGTAGCTGATATTTCTAAGAGGCCCATTCAGATTATAATAACCTAAATAAATGATTAAATATAACATGTTCTAGATGGGATTTTAAAATCCTTCCAGTATGTTATTGCCTTTATTTTATCTTTAAATTTAACACAATTTGATAAATAAAAATCCGATTCAGAAATTTACCTAGAAGTGGAAAGGCCCCCAAACTGGTAAAACAACTCTAGAGAAACACCATTGAAAACAATAAAAATGTGTAAATGAATTAAGTCTCTAAAACAAAATGCTGAGCTGAGAAGAAACATGTTATAGAAAAAAACAGAGTATAATATAATTTAGATAAATTTTTGAAACACAAAGTAGTATACATATTTTATCTACCTATGCATATTTAGTAATTAATAATTAAGTACATGGACTGGAGAAATACACAGCAAATTCATACTTGTCTTTGAGGAAAGAGAAGAGAAAAGTGCTTAGTTGAAGATCAAATGAATTTCAATTTTATTTATTTAATTTATTTAACATTTTTACTTTTAATTTTTGTAGGCACATAGTAGGTGTATATCTTTATGGGGTACATGAGATATTTTGATACAGGCATAGCAACGTGTGACAATCACATTAGAGCAAATGGAACATTCATCACCTCAAGCAGTTATTTTTTGTTTCCGTTACCAACAATCCAATTACACTCTTTTAGTTATTTCAAAATTTACAATAAATTATTGTTGACTATAGTCATTCTGTTGTATTAAATGCTAGATCTTATTCATTCTATCTAAGTATATTTTTGTACCCATTAACCATTTCCACCCCATTACCCTTCCCAGCCTCTGGTAACCATTATCCTGCTCTCTATCTCCATGAGTTCAATTGTTTTAATTTTTAGCTGTCACAAATAAGTGAGATCATGTGAAGTTTGTCTTTCTCTGCCTGGGTTATTTCACTTAACATAATGACCTCCAATTCCATCTATGTTTTTGCTTATTACAGGATTTCATGCTTTTTTATGGCAAAAGATAAAATCCATTCCTCTTTTGATGGATGCTTAGGTTTGCTTCCAAATCTTAGGTCTTGTGAATAGTGCTGCAATAAATATTGGAGTGCAGATATGTCTTTGATATACCGATTTCCTTTCTTTTGGGTATACACCTAGCAGTGGGATTGCTGGATTGTATGGTTTTATTTTAAAAGATTAACTAGCAAAATAAAACATTACTTTTATTTTTTAAAAAACTGCAACAAATATGACAAATGTTATTATATGTTATTCTAGATGATGTGTATGTGGGTTTTGAAATATTACTCTTGATCTTTCATTAACATTTTACTAATTAAAATGGAATACATGGGAGAATAAACAAAACACTGCTAATACTGTTGCAGAAGGATAATTTCGTAGATATCTCTCAATCGTGACCGATCAAGCTGGCAAAAATAACTGAAATGTAAATATTTTGAATATACTATGAATAAAGCTATCTGTATATATAATAATCATAAAATACTTATAAAAATTGATCATATAAACCACAAAGTGCATGTAAATTTATTTCCAAAGGCAAAAATTATAAATGTCACAGTCCCTCACATCAATGAAATCAAATAGTAATTAAATATGAAGAGTTAAACTCAACAGTTCAAAAGAACATCAACAGAAAGAACTCTTTCAATTAAAAAATACTCAATTTTGTATCAATGAGGAAATCCAAATTACATTAATAGGTTGTTAAATATAGATGAAAGCACAAGAATTGCTATAGATATTTCAGGAAATCCCACAGCATGATAGAGAAAACCAAGAGAATAAAATAGAAAAACTCTCTCTAGAGAAAACAGAAATAAATTAGAGAAAAAAAGAGAACTTCAGAAGGAAAACACCAATTAGTATCTTGAGGGAAATTTAAGCCTGTATTGCATGCAAAAACTAGTGCTCTCTTCTATGGAAAAGAAAATCTTAGATAACAAGATGAAACTCTTGGAAATTAAATATATGTTTGCCACATTTAAAAAACAATGTAAGATTGAAAAATAAAGTTAAAGAACTTATACGCGATGTAAAATAAAAATACAACCATAAAAAATATGTTTAAAAGGTGAAGAGATATAGAGGGTGAATTCTAGGATCCCACTGTTCAATTACTAGACCATCCAAAAGAGAAGTCAGAGAGGAACTGGTAAGAGAGTCATTAAATTATAAATTCAAATGTTATAATTACAAAATTATGATATCCTACAACTTAAGGGAAAATATTCATCTAGTGTTGGACAAGATGAATTAATAAAAGACTCAAACCTAGATATATACATGTGAAGTATTAGAAAATCAAGTAGAAAGAGAAGTTCCTAAAACTTCCAAAGCAAACAAAAAATAATCTACAAAGGAATGAGTATTCAACGGAAATCATGCTTCTCAGAAATGCTGGCTGTTACGAGACAATGGAGTAAATGCCTTCAAGTATCTGAGGAAAAGTGATTTTCAGCCTAAATTTCTTTTTCTAGTCACATTACCAATCAAGTGTGAGGACAAGGTACATCTAAAATTATGTAAGGACTCAGATTGTGTTTCTTGGGATTCTTTTCGAGGATGTATTCTGTTGAAATAAGGGAGTGAACTGAAGCAGGAGGCCAAAGATCAATGAGGGAGAGTGCAGTTTTATATGTGACTTAGAAGATAGTCCACATTGGAGAGTTGGGAGGACAAAGGGCTACAAGAACAACAACAAAACAACTTAGAATGTGATGGAACACGTATTATGATGGAGATCTTGGAAATATCTTATGCAATTAAAGCATGGAGATGAATGCAATCAGAGATTCCATGAAAGCAAAACAAACAAAACTATACAAGAAAGTCATGATAAAGAGAGGCAGCCATCTAAATTGAGGCATGACTGGGCTCGTTCTGTAAACAAGAGGAATAAATTTCAACTTGGTCTAGGAATATTCCCCTTTAAGTGGCACACGCTGACACTGAAACTGTTAAAAACAACTGAAAAATGTGCCTAGTCATTAGAATGTAATAATCATTTGTTGGTTTTCAACTTTAGGATTTTATAGTTTGTAGGCAAACCATGGATGAGCTAAGACTACAGAAGAAAACGAAAATGTTATTAAAAACGACAATGTAAAAAGCTATAGTAAAGCCAACATCAGCTGGGATTTGGAAGAGCAAGAGAAGATGGGTAATAATGTTATCATCATACACAGAGAATGATTAAAAGCTGTGCCTATTGTTATTGGGAAAAGAAGTACTGATTTAAGAATGTTGCTGTAAATGGAAATTAAAAATAATGGTACACTCTGGCAAGAAAAGAGGGAGAGGAAAGGTGTGATAGGAATATGTTAAATCCTTATTTATCAAAACAAAATTAATAGATGATATCCAAATCGTGTGACTCTTGATATAGAAGTTTAGTGATCTTATTTAGAGATAAGTAGAGCATCAATAGAGGCATTAAAACAAAACTTATTAATACTGTTATTAAAAGTTAGAAGCATTTGAGTGAAGGTGGGTAATGCATCAGCTGGTTAATTTTCTTCATAAGTCTTTCAGAACTCTGTTTAACCATGTACATGTTACTTCGAAAAAATCTGCAATTCAAAGGTTATGTAAAATAAAACGACAGTGAGGAAACTACACAAGAACACACTGGATATAGAATGTGATCCAAAATGAATTCAGAGATAAATTCATAGTCTCAAAGACAATTATAAGATAAAAAAGAATTAAAATAAATGAAACAAGCATTCAATGCAAGTTAGGAAAACATGGCTAAAGAGAACAGAAAGAAGCTAACAGTAAGGATACAATAGAAAATTATAAATTATAAAAAATAATAATGTAGTATATCTGACACTATTTTTAAGGCATTACATGCTTTAACTCCTTTAAATCTCATAACAAACTATGAGGGAGTTGCTGTTACCATCATTACTTTCAGATAAAGAAATTGAGGTTCAGATACATAACTTGCCCAGAGCAAGAATTCCAACCAGTGGTATGCTAGTAAATGCTTGGCAATATTTGACAAATGGCTCTCCTCCCACTTTCTGTACTTCCCATCCCACGAATCCCTTATTTATAGTGTTTGCAAGTACTCCCATCATAGTCAACTTCAAGCTACCAACAAATTGACACGATGAGTGGAGTTGGGAGGAGATGCACACAATTTGCTCACATGAGCCTATTCAAGTGGCCTCTAGCATACTGGATTCAAACCCAGGCAATCTGGCTCTGGAGGACCAAAGCCGAAACCAACACTGATGGCATTCTAAGGATATTTCAGTTAATATTAGTTCTAAGAGAGAGAGATCATCTGTTACTCTTAGATTGCCAACATTATTATTATACTACATTATTAACTAATGCAATGAAACAAGTAAATGATGACATAGTTACTGGAGTGATAAAAGTGGCATTTAATTCCAGTCAAATAAAGTATGGATTTAGTAAGTAAGTGGCTTTGAACAATTGGGCATTTATTAAGAAGGTAATCAGATTAAGCCCTACCTTATACTATATGAAAATAAATTCCGTCCAGGTGCTGTGGCTCATGCCTATAATCCCAGCACTTTGGGAAGCTGAGGAGGGTGGATCACCTGAGGTCAGGAGTTCAAGACCAGCCTGAACAACACGGAGAAACCCTGTTTCTACTAAAAATACAAAAAAATTAGACGGGCATGGTGGCACATGCCTGTAATCCCAGCTACTTGGGAGGCTGAGGCAAGAGAATCGCTTGAACCTGGGAGGTGGAACTTGTGGTGAGCCAAGATTGCACTCCAACCTGGGCAACAAGAGTGAAACTCCATCTCAAAAATAAACAAATAAATAAATAAATAATAAATTCCAGAAGAATTAAATGTCTAAATATTATAAACTCTGAAAATATGAGAGTACTTTTGTAGCTTTGATGTAGACTTTTCTCAGTAAGCCACAAAGTAAAAGATTAACATATGTATGAGTATGTGATAAATAAATCTGAAAATATGCATAATCAGTAATGAATTAGCAGCAAATGTGATTATTTCTGGGGCTAGGACTCGATGAGGGATATATAAATACAGATATAGATATAGCTATGAAATCTTGGTGATATTTTATATTGTGCTTTGGGTATTTTTCAAAGAAAATATAGTTTAAAAATAAAGGAATACGACCTGACCTACAATTTTAGACTAAGTGTATTACTTTCTGGACAGTGGACATATACAAATGGAGTAAGAGGGACTAGAAAATAGGAATGGACTAAAAAACAGAGAAAAATTAAAGGAACTCATCAAACTGCCTCTCCTGTCATTCTTTCCTGCTCAATGAAAGGCTTCAATTTCAGTTTGTGTTGTATATTGGTCATTTTAACTTTCAAGGAATAACTAATTCTCAAATTGTATGCTCATTGTAACTCACAAAAAACAAGGAAAGCTTTCTAACTCAATTTGTTTATTTATTTAATAAATATTTATTGTGTGCCTGTTTTACTAGATGCTGGGTTTATAGTGTTGAATGGGAGTTCTCATGGAGTTTAAAACCTAGAGAATCATAGTAAAATTAAGTTATTGTTACATGTACAGTTATAAAATTAAAATCTGGCAAAGACAACAAACAGCAAAACAAGAAAAAACAATCCCAGAACACTGAAGGATAGACAGATTCTATCAAATATTAGTTAATTGAATTTAGTAGTGTATTAGGAGACAGTCATGCCAAAGCCAATTAGGTTTTATTCCAGACATATAAGGATGATGCAGCATTTAAAAAAATATATTGGTAATACCATCAGTGGGTAGAAAAAAATACAACATATCATCTCTATAAATGTCAAAAGATGTTTGACATTATCCAATACCTGCTTCTTCATTGAATGTTAATTTATTTAACATAGTGGGGAAGACAGGAGTGACCAAGAAATTGCAATACAGAGAGAAAAGGGATATGTTGATGGAAGTACAGGTTCTAAGTGGCCAGACATTGAAGACACTTCTCCCATCTTTGTGTATTTGGGAAGGCTTGCTGGTGGAAGAATAGGAGTTAACCAGTAAAGAAGAAAGAAAAGAATTTGGGACAGAATAAATAATATTGAGAAAGACCACAAGTTGAGAGAAAATAGAATACAGCTACAGTGTAGAGCTAGAGTTGGCTAGTGGCTAGAGATGAGGCTCACGGGATGAACTGAGGATCATTTATAACCTTGTAAGCCATTTTAAAGAGTTTGAATTTATTTTTATTTTTATTTTTATTTTTTTTTTGAGACAGAGTTTTGCTTTTGTCACCCAGGCTAAAGTGCAATGGTGCGATCTCGGCTCACTGCAACCTCTGCCTCCAGGTTCAAGTGATTCTCATACCTCAGCCTCCCGAGTAGCTGGGATTACAGGCACGCACCACCATGCCCAGCTAATTTTTGTATTTTTAGTAGAGACGGGGTTTCACCACGTTGGCCATGATGGTCTCAATCTCCTGACCCCATGATCCGCCTGCCTCGGCCTCCCAAAGTGCTGGGACTACAGGCGTGAGCCACCGCGCCAGGCCAAGAGTTTGAACTTTATTCTAAGAGAAACAGAGAGCTGTTGAAAGACTTTGGGCAGGGGTGGGACATAGTTTTGCATTTCAGAAAGTTCATTTTAGTGGCAATGTGAGAATAAATAGGAGAGGCTCAGCACTGGTGGTAGCTAAAAGTTCATGTGACAATAGGAAGAGAGGAGATGACAGCATAGATCTAAGGCAGTAGCAGATCTAAGAGGCAGAATTAAGAGATATTTAGGAGGTAGAATTAAGAAGTCTTAATGATGACTACATATGAAGAGAGGAAGATAAAGGGAACAATCAAGAGCTCCTTGGTTGGAGGTGGGAGGAGTCAGTAAAAATACTCAGTGACAGTGTTACCACTTTCTTTTTTTTAACTGACATATAATAATTGTACATATTTAATGGATACGTAGTGATGTTGCAATACAAATAATGTATAGTGATCAGATCAGGGTAATTAGCATATCTATAGTCTCAAACATTTATCATTTCTTGGTTTTGGGAACACTCAATATCCCTTTTCTAGCTTTTTGAAACTATGTAATATATTATTGTTGACTATAGTCATCCTCGAGTAGTAGAGAACACTAGAACTCATTTACCCTATCTAGCTATAATTTTATATCCTTTAACACATCTCTCACTATCTCCCCCTTTCCCCTATCCTTCCCAGCCTCGAGTATCCTCTGTCCTACTTTTTACTTCTATGAGATCAACTTTTTTTAGCTTACACATATCAGTGAGAACATACAGTGTTTAACTTACTGTTCCTGGCTTATTTCACTAAACATAATGTCCTCCAGTTTCATCCATGGTATCATCCATGGTACCAATAATAAAATAACAACATTTTATTCTTTTTTATGGCTGAATAGTAGTCCTTTGTGTACACATAACACATTTGCTTTATCAATTCATCTGTTGTCAGACAAGGTAGATTTCATATCTTGGCTATTGTGAATAGTGCTGCAATAAACATGGGAGTACAGATGTCTCTTCGATATACTGATTTATTTTCTTTTGGATAAATGCCCAGTAGTGGGATTGCTGGATCATATTATAGTTATATTTATAGTTTTTTGAGGAACCTCCATAGTGTTCTTCATAGTGGCTGTACTAGTTTACATTTCCACCAACAGTGAATAAGAGCTCCCTTTTCTATGCATCCTCACCAGTATTTGTTGACTTTTTTGGTCTTTCAAAATAATATTCATTTATAACTGGGGTGAGATGATACTTCATTGTGGTTTTGATTTGCATTTCCCTGATGACTAGTGATGTTGAGATTTTTTTCATATATATGTTGGTTACTCGTATGTGTTCTTTTGAGAAATGTCTGTTCAGATCATTTGCCCATTTTAAAAATCAGGTTGTTGGGTTGTTTTTTAGCTATCAAGATGTTCGAGTTTCTTATGTATCCTGGATATTAATTCCTTGTTAGATGAGTAGTTTGCAAATATTTTGTCCCACTCTATAGGCTGACTTTTCACTCCTTTGATTATTTCCTTTGCTGGCAGAAGCTTTATAGTTTGACATAATCCTGTTTGTTTATTATTGCTTTTGTTGTCTGTGCTTTTGAGGCCTTATTAGTAAAATCTTTTCCCAGACCAATGTCCTGAAGGATCTCCTTATGTTTTCTTCAAGTAATTTTATAATTTCAGGTCTTACATTTAGGTCTTTTGTCCATTTTGTGTTGATTTTTGTACAGAGAAGTGGGGGTTCTAGTTTTATTCTTCTGCATATGAATACACAGTTTTCCCAGCACCAGCTATTGAAGAGACTGTCTTTCCCCAGTGCATGTTCTTGGTGCCATTGTCAAAAGTCATTTGGCTATAAATATGTGGATTAATTTCTGTTTTTTCCATTCTATCCTATTAGTCTATGTGTCTGTTTTTACACAAGTACCATGCTGTTTTGGTAATACAGCTTTGTAGTATATTTTGATGTCGGGTAGTGCGATGCCTCCAATTTTGTTCTTTAAAATCAACATCAATTTGACTATTCTAGGTCTTGTGATTCCACACAACTTTTAAGATTTTTTTTCTATTTCTGTGAAGATGTCATTGGAGTTTTTATAGGTTTTGCATGGACTGTATAGATAGCTTTGGGTAGCATGGTCATTTCAACAATATGAATTCTTCTGATTTATGAGCATGAAATGCTTTTCCATTTGTTTGTGTCCTCTTCAATTTATTTGATCAGTATTTTGTAATTTCCCTTGTAGAGAGGTCTTTCACCTCCTTGCTTAAATTTATTCTTAGGGTATTTTTTTTGTAGCTATTATAAATGAAATTGCCTTTTTGATTTCTTTTTAAGCTAGTTCATTGTTTGTGTATTGAAATGCTATTGATCTTTGTATATTAATTTTCTTCCCTGCAATTTACTGAATTTGTTTATCAGTTCTAAGAGTTTATGATAAAATCTTTAGGTTTTTGTAAATATAAGATCCTGTCATCTGCAAAGTGGAGAAATTTAACTTCCTCATTTCCAATTTGGATGCCCTTTATTTCTTACTCTTGTCTTAATTGCTCTGGCCAGGACCTCCAGTACTGTATTGAATAAGAGCCATGAGAGGGGGCATACTTGTCTTTTTCCTGTTCTTAGAAAAAAAGGTTTCAGCTTTTTCCCAGTTAGTATCATGTTAGCTGTGGGTTTTTTACGTATGGCCTTTATTGTGTTGATGTAGTTTCCTTTTATTCCTAATTTATTGAGAAGTTTTATCATGAAGGGGTGTTGAATTTTATCAAATGCTTTTTCTACATCTACATCTATAATCATATAGTTTTGTCCTTCATTCTATTGATGTGATGTATCATATTTATTAATTTTCATATGTTGGACCAACTTTGCATTCTTGGGATAAATTCTACTTGACCATGGTGTACTATTTTCTTGATGTATTGTTGGATTAATTTTGCTAGTATACATGCAGGTTTTTCATGTATGTTCCTCAGGGATATTGGCCTCTAGTTTTCTTCTCTTGTGTCCTTGGGTTTGGCATCAGGATTATGTTGGCCTCACAGAATGAGCTAGGCAGCATTCCCTCTGCTTCAAATTTTTGGAAGAATTTGAGAATAGTTTGTGTTAATTGTACTTTATAGGTTGGACAGAATTCAGTGGTAAAGCCATCCCTTTCCTGGACTTTTCTTGGTTGGGAGATTTTTAATGAATGAGTCAATCTTGTTACTTGTTATTGGTCTGTTTGGGATTTTTATTTCTTCTTGGTTCAATATTGGCAGGTTGTATATGTTCAGAAATTTATTTTTTTCTCTAGGTTATAAAATTTATTGGCATATAGTTGCTCATAGTAGTCTCTAATGATCCTCTATTTCTGTGGTATCTGTTGTGGCATCTCTTTTTTTGTTTTTGATTTTATTTATTTGGGTCTTCTTTCTCTTTTTTTAGTTAATCTAGTTCACAGCCTGTCAATTTTGTATATCTTAAAAAACAACTTTTTGTTTACTTGATCTTTTGTATTGTTTTTCTAGTCTCAATTGTGTATATTCCTGCTCTAATCTTTATTATTATTATTTTTGTGCTCATTTTGGGTTTGTTTTTGGTCTTGCTTTTCTAGTTCCTCAAGATGCACCATTAGGTTGTTTATTTCAATTTTTCTAATTATTTATTTATTTTTATAATTTCAACTTTTACTTTAGATTCAAGGGGTACATGTGCAGGTTTGTGACCTGAATAAACTGTGTGATGGTTTGGGGTATGACTGATGTTGTCACCCAGGTACTGGATATAGTAACCAATAGTTAGTTTTTCAACCCTTGCTGGCTTGCTTCTATTCCTCCTCCTTTTAGAAGTCCTCAGGGTCTACTGTTGCCATCTTTATGTCCATAAGTACCCAATGCTTAGCTCCCACTAATAAGTGAGGATGTGTGGTATTTGGTTTTCTGTTCCTGTGTTAATTTGCTTAGGATAATGACTCCCAGCTACATCCATGTTGCTGCAAAGGACATGCTTTTATTCCTTTTTATGGCTGCATACTATTGCATAGTGCATATATACCACATTTTCTTTATCCAGTCCTCCTTTGATAGATACCTAGGCTGATTCCACATCTTTGCTATTGTGAATAACACTGCAATAAACATATGGGTGCCTTTTTATAAAACAATTTATTTTATTTGGCTATATACCCAGTAATAGATTCCTGGTTGAATGGTAGTTCTATTTTAAGTTCCTTGAGAAATCTCCAAATTGCTATCCACAGTGGCTGAACTAATTTGCAGTCCTACCAACAGTATGTGAGTATTCCCTCTTCTCTGCAGCCTCTGCATCTGGTGCTTTTTGGTTTCTCACTGTGGTTCGATTTGCTTCTCTGATGATTAGTGAGATGGAGCATTTTTTCATATGTTTATTGGCCACTTGTATGTCTTCTTTTGAGAAGTGTCTGTTCAAGTCTTTTGCCCATTTTTTAATGGGTAGTTATTTATTTTTTGCCTGTTCAATTGTTCAAGTTCCTTATAGAGTCTGGATATTAGACCTTTGTTGGATTTTGTGAATATTTTCTTCCATTCTGTAGGTTGTCTGTTTACTCCCCCCCCCTTTTTTTTTTAAGAGATGAGGACTCCCTATGTTGCCTTGAGTTGTCTTGAACTCCTGGGCTCATGCCATACTCCTGCCTTGGCCTCCCAAAGTGCTGGGATTACAGGAGTGAGCCACCAAGCTCAGCCTGATAGTTTCTTTTGCTGTGCAGAAGCTCTTTAATTTAACTGGGTCCCATTTGTCAATTTTCGTTTTTGTTGCAATTACTTTTGAGGACCTAGGCCAAAATTCTTCCCAAGGCCAATGTCCAGAAAAGCATTTCATAGTTTTTCTTCTAGGATTCTTATAGTTTGAGGTCTTATATTTAAGTCTTTAATCCATCTTCAGTTAATTTTTGTATATGGTGAAAGATAGGGATCCAATTTAATTCTTTTCCATATGGCTGGCCAGCTAGTCCAGCAGCATTTATCGAGTAGGAAATCCGTTCCCTATTGCTTATTTTTGTCAACTTTGTCAAAGATCAGATGGCCATAGGTGTGCAGCTTTATTTTGGGTTCTCTATTCTGTTCCATTAGTCAATGTATCTAGTTTTGTACCAGTACCCTGCTATTTTAGTAACTGTAGTTTTGTAGAATAGTTTGAGGTTAGTTAATGTGATGCCTCTAGCTTTGTTCTTTTTGCCTTGGATTGCTTTGGCTACTCAGGCTTTTTCTGGGTTCCATATAAATTTTAGAAGTTTTTTTCTAGTTTTGTGAATAATGATATTGATAGCTTGAAAGGAATAGCCTTGAATCTGTAAATTTTTTTGGTCAATATGGCCATTTTAACAATATTGATTCTTTTATTCCATGAGCATGGAATGCTTTTTCATTTCTTTGTGCCATCTATGATATTGTTCAGTAATGTTTTGTAGTTCTCCCTGTAGAGATCTTTCACCTTCTTGGTTAGAGGTATTTCTAGTTTGCTTGTTTGCAGATATCATAAATGTGATTGTGTTATTGATTTGGCTCTCAGGACATTATTGGTATATATTAATGCTACCGATTTTTGCGCATGGATTTTGTATCCTGAAACCTTACTGAAGTTGTTTTTCAGTTCCAGGAGCCTTTTGGCAGAGTCTTTATAGTTACCTAGGTATAGAATCATATTGTCCATGAAGAGACAGAGTTTGGCTTTTTTTCCTATTTGGATGCTTTTATTTCTTTGGCTTGCCTGACTGCTCCATCAAGGACTTCCAGCCCTGCATTGAATAGGAGTGTGAGAGCGAGCAATCACTGTCTCCCTTCCAAGTACTAACCAGGCCCGACCCTGCTTAGCTTCCGAGATCAGATGAGATCGGGCGCGTTCAGGGTGGTATGGCCGTAGACAGCAATCACTGTCTAATTCCATTTCTCAAGGAGAGTGCTTCCAATTTTTGCCTGTTTGGTATAATGTTGGCAGTGGGTTTGTAATAGATGGCTCTTTTGTTTTTTAGGTATGTTCCTTCAATGCCTAGTTTGTTAAACGTTTTTATTATGAAGAGATGAGATATTGGATGCTATCAAAAGCTTTTTCTGCATCTATTGAAATGATTGTATGGTTTTTGTTTTTAATCCTGTTTATGTGGTTGGTGAATCACATCTATTGATCTGTATATGTTGAACCAATCTTGCATCTCCGAAATGAAGCCTGCTTGATCATGGTGAATTAAGTTTTTGATGGATGTGCTGTTGGGTTTGGTTTGCTATTATTTTTTGAGGATTTTTGCATCTATATTCATTGGGGATATTGGTCTGAAGTTTTCTTTTTTTGTTGTGTCTTTGTGATATTTTGGTATCAGGGTAATGCTGGCTTTGTACAATGAGTTAGGGAGGAGTCCCTCCATTTTTGATTTTTTGAAATACTGTTAGTAGGATTGGTACCAGCTCTTCTTTGTACATCTGGTAGAATTCAGCTATGAATCCATCTAATCTGAGCTTTTTTTTGGTAAGTTTTTTATTTCTGATTCAATTTTGGAACTTGATATTGGTCTGGTCAGGGTTTTAATTTCTTCATGATTCAATTTTGGGAGATTGTGTTTCTAGGAATTCATCCATTTCCTCTAGATTTTCTAGTTTGTGTGCACAGAAGTGTTCATAATCATCTCTGAGTATCTTTTGTGTTTCTGTGGGGTCAGTTGTAATGTCACCTTCGTCATTTCTGAGTGTGCTTATTTGCATTGTCTCTCTCTCTTTCTGTCTCTCTCTGTTAATCTAGCTAGTGGTTTATTGATCTTGTTTATTCTTTTAAAGAACCAATTTTTGGTTTTGTTGATTCTTTGCATGTTCTTGTTTTTCTAGTTCCTCCAGGTGTGACATGAGATCATTAATTTGAGAACTTCCTAACTTTTTGAGGTAGGTATTTAGTATTATAAACTTTCCTCTTAACACTACTTTTGCTGCATCCCAGAGACTTTGGTACGTCTCTGTTTTCATTTATTTCAAGTAATTTTTAAATTTATGCCTTAATTTTATTGTTTACTAAAATCATTCAGGAGCAAATTGTTTAATTTCCATGTAATTGTGTGGTTTTGAGAGATCTTGTGTTGATTTCTATTTTTATTCCACTGTGGTCTGAGAGAGTGGTTGGTATAATTCAGGTTTTAAAAAATGTATTGCAGTTTGCTTTGTGGTCGAACGGTTGATCAATCTTGAAGTATGTTCTATGTGCCAATGAGAAGAACGTATATTCTGAGGTTGATGACTGGAATATTCTGTAGGTATCTGTTAGGTCCAATTGGTCAAGTGTTGAATTTAAGTCTGTAATTTCTTTGGTAGTTTTCTGCCTTTATGATCGGTTTAATAATGTCAGTGGGGTATTGAATTTCCCCACTATTATTGTGTGGCTATCTACATTTTTTCACAGGTCTAAGAGTACTTGTTTTATGAATTTGGGTGCTCCAATGTTGGATGTGTATGTATTTAGAACAGTTAAGTCTTCCTCTGAATTGAATCCTTTGTTCTTATGTAATGTGCTTACATGCTTGCTTTATTTATTTATTTATTTTACTGTTGTTTAAAGTGTATTTTATCTGGTAAAGGGATAGCAGCCCCAGCTCTTTTTTGTGTTCCATTTTTATGATAGATTTTTCTCCAGTCCTTTACTTTGAGCCTATGGGTGTCACTACATGTGAGATGGACAGATGGACTTTTTTTTTTTAATCAAACTTGCCACTTTGTCCCTTTCAAGTGGGCTGTTTAGACATTCAAGGTTAATTACATTCAAGGTTAATATTGATATGTTAGGTTTTAACCATTTCATGGAGTTGTTAGCGAGTTGCTTTAGAGTTTTTATCACGTGATTGCTTTACAGGGTGTGTGGGCAATGTATTTAAGAGTGTTTTTGTGGTAGCAGGTATTATTTTTTGGTTTCCATGTTTAGAACTCTCCCAAGGATCTCTTATATGGTTGGTCTAGTGGTAATAAATTTCCTTAGCACTTGGCTTGTCTGAAAAATATTTTATTTTTCCTTTGCTTATGAAGCTTAGTTTGGTGGGATATGAAATTCTTGGTTGGATTTTTTTTTTCTTTAAGAATGCTGAAAATAGGCCCCCAATCTGTCCTGGCGTATGAAGTTTCTGCTGAGAAGTCTGCTGTTAGCCTGAATGGGTTCCCTTTGTACATGATCTGACCATTTTCTCTTATTGCCTTTAAGATTTTTTTTCTTTATTGCTGACCTTGGATAGTCTGATGATTGTATGCCTAGATGATGTTTGTTTTCTATAGTATCTTGCAGGTGTCCTCTGGATTTCTTGTATCTAGATGTCTATCTCTCCAATAAGATTAGGACATTTTGTTGAATTATGTCATCAAATATGTTTTCCAGGTTGCTTGATTTTTCTCTAGCTCCTTCAGGAATGCCAATAATTCACAGGTTTAGTCAATTTACATAATCTCTTATTTCTCAAAGACTTTGTTCATTTTTAAAAATTTTTTTGTTTTTGACTGTATTAGTTCAAAAGACCAATCCTCAAGCTCTGAAAGTCTTTCTTCTACTTAGTGCAGTCTATTGTATTTTGAAATTCATTAAGTGAGTTTTGTAATTCCAGGAGCTCTGATTTTTTAACATGTTTATCTCTTCCTTCATTTCCTGGTATTCTTTAGAAGTTTCTATGTTTTTATTTTTAACCTTGTCTTGGATCTTACTGAGTTTCCTTGCAATCCATGCTCTGAACTCTTTATCTGCCATTTCTGAGTTTCTTTTTTAGGGACCACTGCTAGAAAGCTAGGATGTCCCTTTGGTGGTGTCACTACATCCAGATTTTCCATGGTGCCAGAATTCTTGAGCTGGCCCTTTCTCATCTGGGTAGGCTGGCACTTTTAATCTTTGTAATTATTTTTGTGTGCGTAGGATTGTTTCTTTTACTTTCTTTCCCTATAATGTTATTGCTCTCTTGTTCTTTCCCTTTCCCTTATCCGTTCTCCTTAGATAGTGTGACTATAGAAAATGCTGGGTGGGGTCTTTTGATTTTGCTTCTGTAATTCTAGGCACTTCTGTTGGCAGGCTTTATATTGTGCTGTGCTGTTTGATGGTTAAGAGCTGGCTATGGCCAATGCAGCTGGGTATATACTTGATCCTTGTTTGCTGGGAGAAGTTCCCTGTTGCCTGAGGCAATGGGCTGATTTATCAAGTGCACAGTGGCTTGAGCTCTTACTTCAGCCCAGGAAGGCAGGGGTTAGACGGGCAGTGCCAGACTGGGCACATCTGCCTACAGGTTTCCTGATAGTCACTGCCAGCACTAAGGGAAAATCCAGTTGGCAGTCACCAAGTGGCCAGTGACGTGCCTAGGTGTGGAGCTGGAAAACTTCTTCAATCCCAAGTTATCTGCATGGGGATAGGAGGCAGCTTAAACTCCTAATCCAGGAGAATGGGTGTTCTAGATGCCTGGAGATCTGCCTGGGTGTGGAGTGGAAAGGGCCTTCCTGCACTGAAAACTTTGCACATGAATGGTGGGGCAACAGAACCAAGCGCTCAAGGCTGCTGAACCAAGGAGAGGTGCCTGACCATGAAGTGGAGACTCTCTGGACCCAGATCTCTGCACAGGAAGGGTGGGATGGCTCAAGCTGCCAATTTGGGTGAGCAGGTGCTATGATTTCCTGGAGATGTGCCTGGGCTTGGAGCAAAGAGAGGCCCCCTGCACCAAGATCTCTGCACAGAAGGGGTGGGGTGACTCAGGCTGCTAAACCAGGAAAGCAGGTGCTTTGAATGACTAGAGATCTGCCTGGGTATGAAGCACAGAGGGACCTCCTCCTGCACAGGAAGAGTGGGGCAACTCAGGCTGCTGGTCCATGCTAGCAGGTGCTCCAAATGCCTAGAGATCTGCCTATGTTTGGGGTAGAGAGTGCCCCCACTCTACCACAGTCTATGCACAGGAAGGGTGGGGTGGCTCAGGCTGCTGATCCAGCAAGTGAGTGCTCTGAATTCCCGAATTTCTTCCTGGAGATGCAGCAGAGAGGTCCTTGCTGTGCCATACTCTTGGAGGAGCAGGCTGGGGCACTTAAAAATGAAACACACAGACTGGCTCCAGGTCACCACTCTGGCCCTGGCTGCAAGTCTTGTTGCCCAGGAGAAACTGCAGCTGCTGCAGCATTCCTCCCACCCTAGGCTTATAACAGAGGAGAACACAATTCTAGCACCTGCTGAAGTGCTTTCCACAGTTCTGGCTGTGGAGGCCCCAATCCCACTCCAGAGGAGACGTTCCAGTCTCTGGCCCAAGACTAAAATGCCTCCCTGGCCATGCTATCAGGTGTCCAAAGAATGGTTGACTTCGTATGTGCCTTGATTAAAGATGGTATCCTGCATTCATTTCTGTGTTTGGGAAAGTGCCTGCAGCTTTTCCTGGTTTATTTCCCTTACAGTGTCTCCAACCCTTTCCCCAAGTTAGCTCTAGAGCTTGGGAAAAACACAATGCTCTGCCTTGGCCTGGGTTGCTCAGATCTCCAGTGGAAAGTTGGCTCACAGAGAGAGGCTCTCTGCCTCTCTTGTATACTGGGAGTTCACACACTCTTATTAGCCAGATGCCGTCATGGAGGCTGTTTGTCTGTTCTCCTCTCTCTAGGATTTGGGTTATCCTTCATGATTCTGGTGGACTCTTCTTTTCCTTCTTGAATTAAAGCTCACTGAGTTGATCTTTATGCACCATTTTGCTATTTCCGAATGGCTGAGGCGTGCTAAACACCTCTGATTTACCATCTTGGAAAACCAAACACAAAGCAAAACAAAACCTTTTTCTAGTTTTTGATTTAGCCATTTCTTGCTATAAACTTGTCTTCTGTTACTGCTTTTGTTGTGTCTCATAGGTTGTGGTATGTTGTGTTTCTAGTTTTATTTCAGAAATTTTAAAATTTAATTTTTAATTTTTTTTCTTTACCCTTTTGTCATTCAGGAGCATACTGTTTAATTTCCTTGTATTTGTGTAGTTTCAAATGTTCCTCTTGTTATTGATGTCTAGTTTTATTCTACTGTGGTCAGATAAGATACTTGATAAGATTTCTATTATTTAAACTTTTTTGAGACTTGTTTTGTGTTCTAACATATGGTCAATCCTGGAGAATATTCCAGGTTCTTATGAAAAGAATGTGTAATCTGCAGCTGTTGGCTGAAATGTTCTGTGTCTGTTAGATCTATTTAGTCTATGGTGCAGTTTAAGACTTCAGACTTTCAGAGACACATGCACATGTATGTTTACTGCAGCACTGTTCACAATAGCAAAGACTTGGAACCAACCCAAATGTCCATCAATGATAGACTGGATTAAGAAAATATGGCACATATACACCATGGAATACTATGCAGCCATAAAAAAGGATGAGTTCATGTCCTTTGTAGGGACATGGATGAAGCTGGAAACGATCATTCTGAGCAAACTATCACAAGGACAGAAAACCAAACACCGAATGTTCTCACTCATAGGTGGGAATTGAACAATGAGAACACACAGACAACACAGGGTGCGGCACATTACACACCAGGGCCTGTCATGGGGTGGGAGAGTGGGGAGGGATAGCATTAGGAGATATACCTAATGTAAATGATGAGTTAATGGGTGCAGCACACCAACATGGCACATGTATATATATGTAACAAACCTGCATGTTGTGCACATGTACCCTGGAACTTAAAGTATAATAATAATAATAAAAGATTTTAAGACTTTTTAAGTTTATTTATTTATTTATTTATTATTTGGTCTGCCTGTATTGTTTCAAAAGACCTGTCTTAAAGTTCAAAGTTATTTCTTTTGCTTGGTCTAGTCTATTATTGAAGATCCTCATTGTATGTTTTTTTTCATTCATTGAGTTCTTTAGCTGTAGGATTTCTGTTGTTTTTGTTTTTAAGTAATATCTGTCTCTTTGTTTAATTTCTCATTGAGATAATAAATTGTTTTTCTGATTTCATTGAATTGTCTGTTTGGATTCTTTTCTTTCCTATGATTATTATTTTGTTTTTTTTTTGCATTTTGTATATTTCCTTATAATTGTGGTTTACTAGTGGAGAATTATTGTTTTCCTCTGGAGGTGTCATGCTTCCTTGCTTCTTCGTGTTTGATGTGCTTCTGCAATGATTTCTACGCATCTGGTGTAAGAGTCACCTCTTCCAATTTTATGGAGTAAATTTTGTATGGAAAGACTTATTTATTTAGATGGGTCTTGGGGGTTGATTCAGTGGGGTGCATTGGCTTTCATTCTAGATGGATGTGGTAGTATAATCTGCATGTAGTTTTTTTCAGCTGTAATCCATGCTAGTGATGTTTGTGAGTGTCCTTATGACCTAAGCTGAGAGAGTTTGTGGCAGTGGTTCTGTAGCTTTGACAAGGTTGGGCTTGCTGGTCTATTTCTAAGGTCATGGACATGTGTTTGCACATAATGGTCAGCCAATTTGGGGTCTGGCTTGCTGTGGTTGGGGCCATGGGGCAGTTACTCTGGTTGGGGGAATGGATGCCTGGTTGCTTGGCCAGCCTGGGAACATGCCTAACAGAGGAGGCCTATGGGGCTTTCTTATCAGGCCCAGGACATGGGTGTCCAGGTGCTCAGTTGCTTAGATGTGTGTGCACCAGGAAAAGCCCACAGGGCTGTTTCTCAGGCTCAGGACACATACACTCAGCTGCTTGGTCAGCCTGAGGGTGTGTATTCCAGGGAAGCCCATGGGGCTGTTTCTTGGGGCCTTTGGACAAGCCAGAGGTTTGTCCATGGGGGTGGAGTGGGTACTGTGTGGCTGTGTCTCATGCCCTGGGCATGCAAATATAGCTCCTGTGCCAGCCTGGGGGTGCATCAGCTGCTTGGTGGCTCAATACCTCTCCTTCTTGGGGGAGGGCATGCAGTGATTGGGCTGGTTCAAGGGTAGGTCCACCATGAGCAGGGCTGCCAGACTGTTCCTTCAGCTAGAAGTAGTGTGGCAGGGGTTAGTTTTCCTGCTCTGTAGGACCAGAGTCACAACCAATCTTGTGCCTAGGCTCTGCACAGATGGATTGTGATGTTCAGCCACCCATGGGGGCTTGGTTGCATGAAGATGGAGCCCTACTGCTGGAAAGGTGCAGTGGATACTGGCTCCCAGGGGAAGGTTCACTCCAGAGGTGGTTGTGATCTAAGATTGTGCTAGCTGTAACAGCTTGGCCACAGGTGCTGGATGGGATCTGGATGAGTGCACACTTTGTGCTCTTAATCAACGGCAATACAGCTGTGTGAATTCCTGGCAACTCTCTTAACTGGCCTCAGGGATTGTGAGGACTGTGGGATTCTTCCATTGTAAGGGCTGTAGGTGTTTGTGGCCACAATGGGGGATGATGGGGATCATCTGCTTACTTTCTCGCTGCATGGGGAGTCTCTCCTGTCTCTAGAATGATCTGGTTCAGGCCAGGAAGATGGGGTTGCAGAACTATGTGCCTCCATGCTGCCCACCTAGATTTCCAGTCGCTACAGATGTGTCTCCATTCACCTCCCCCAGTGCTCCAATGCTCTCTTTTCAACAGTGCAGTCAAATCTTAGCTGTTTATCCATTGTCTTGGTTCTCGTTTGGAAGACAAGTGTCAGGTGTCTCTAGTCAGTCATCTTGCTGATGTCACTCCCATCACTTTCTTAAAGAGATAAAAGTTATTGATTTGAAACTGACAAGCACATTTATTCTAAATAATAAATCATTAAAGACTTTCCTATGCAAATCTGTAACAAGATGATGTCCATTGTTACCACCATTACTTCATGCTCTTTTTCAAGTGGTAGGAAGTGTAATAATGCAGTGAAAAAATGAATAAAAATAATTCTTGGAAGCCATACAACTATTATCATTATTTGCAAATGATATGACTATGTACCTAGAAAACCTAAGTGGCTCAAGAGGAAACCAACTAGAAGAAATTAGCAACATGTAAAATTCATGTTATAAAATGAATTTTATGAAATTCAGTTTTTCATTTAATTAACAAAAACACATTAGAAAACATAATTTAAGTGTCTGACAGATACTTCTCAAAAGAAGACATTTATGCAGCCAAAAAACACATGAAAAAATGCTCACCATCACTGGCCATCAGACAAATGCAAATCAAAACCACAGTGAGATATCATCTCACACCAGTTAGAATGGCAATCATTAAAAAGCCAGGAAACAACAGGTGCTGGAGAGGATGTAGAGAAATAGGAACACTTTTACACTGTTGGTGGGACTGTAAACTAGTTCAACCATTGTGGAAGTCAGTGTGGCGATTTCTCAGGGATCTAGAACTAGAAATACCATTTGACCCAGCCATCCCATTACTTGGTATATACCCAAAGGACTATAAATCATGCTGCTATAAAGACACATGCACACGTATGTTTATTGCGGCACTATTCACAATAGCAAAGACTTGGAACCAACCCGAATGTCCAACAAGGATAGACTGGATTAAGAAAATGTGGCACATATACACCATGGAATACTATGCAGCCATAAAAAAGGATGAGTTCTTGTCCTTTGTAGGGACATGGATGAAATTGGAAATCATCATTCTCAGTAAACTATCGCAAGAACAAAAAACCAAACACTGCATATTCTCACTCATAGGTGGGAATTGAACAATGAGAACACATGGACACAGGAAGGGGAACATCACACCCTGGGGACTGTTGTGGGGTGGGGGGAGGGGGGAGGCATAGCATTGGGAGATACACCTAATGCTAGATGACGAGTTAGTGGGTGCAGCGCACCAGCATGTCACATGTATACATATGTAACTAACCTGCACATTGTGCACATGTACCCTAAAACTTAAAGTATAATAATAAAAATAAAAAATAAAAAAAATAGAGACAGAACCACTAAAAAAAAAAAAAAAACATAATTTAAAACTTTATTTTCAAAACAAAATCCAAACATGAGATACCTGTTAAATAGATATTAAAATTTTTAATATATTTAAAAATTAATCAGTATTGATTTGAATGAAGACATAAAACTTTACTAATTAGACTTGCATTAAGTTGTTGCATGTGACGATACTAATATAAAGTTAATTTTCTCTGATTTATAAATTTGATACCATTTGATTTTAAAGTTAAACTAGAAAGTGTGAGAACAGCCAAAGAAATATTGAAATTTTAAAAAGGAAGAATTATGATTAGGAATTATACTGCCAGATATAAAAATATATTTTAAAATCATGATAATTAGAAGTCTGGTACTAGTACATAATTAGATGGAACAGTAGAATAGATTAAAATGCCACAAAACATTGCCAGTTATATGCCAATTTTAGTATAAAATTGTTTTTGTATGAAGAATGTAGCACTTAAACCCAGGAGAAAAAGATGGGAGTGTAATTGAGGAGATGAATTTATCTTCTCTCCCTATGGAAACCCTACTAAAATATTAGTAAAAGGATTTTTAAAAGGCATAGAACTACAAGTACAAATGGATCAGGAGAGGAGACAAAAGAAAATGCGAGATGATAAATTTTTGCAAGTCAGAGAGCAAATGTAGGAATAGTTAACTCAGCATGGGGAAGAAACTATAACCTAGGTGACAATGAAATGAAGTCCATGCACAGAGGATAGTGAGATAAAGTTGAAAACAGAAGGGTTAGGGGATGCCTATGTCCTGAATCATGTGACCCCTCCAATACCTTTCCCATAACAACAACCAGTCGTTTACCTAACTCAGGCTGAAGGCAAGAGGATTATTTTCTTGGAAAATTGAGAAGGTGCCCCAATGTCAGTTACAATTGTGCTCCCTTACCTAAAAAGCCATCTTTCTGCTCAGTGGCTCTAAAACAAAGCTTACTAATTTAAAAGCTCATCTTCCTTTCCCCTTTGCCCAGACTAGCTCCAATCAGCATTTTTGAAATCTTTCTCTTAAATATGCACAGTACACAAAGGATTACTAGAAAATTAAGAAAAATCTCCAACTCAAAATAAAGAGGCCAAAAGAAATAGAAAACAAACAAATAAAAATCCTCAGAGAGAACAAAGACCAAAAAAAGTTCACAAAAAGAAATGTCTTATAATTTGTATCCTCAGAAGGATAAATGAAGATATTGTATCCATGAAATACTAATAGGATAGTATATAAAATTTTTTAAAAGACTAAGAAAGAACTATTAGAAATTAAAAAATGAGAATGAGAAAGGCAAAAACAACAAAGGGTTGGAAGATAAAGTTAAGGAAGTATTACAAAAGGTCAAACACAGAAAACCGATGGAATAGATAAATGTATAGAAAAAATAATTTTTTAGGATCAATCCATGAGGAAAAAACTATTTAATTAATGAGTTACAGAAAAAGAGAACAGATTGTGTAGGAAGGATATATTGGAAAATGTATGGAAGAAAATGTCTCAGTACTGAAGATCTAGGTTTTTAGATTAAAAGAGCCAACTGATTACCAATAACTTCCAACTCTTCTGGTGATTAACACTAACAGTAGATTCTAGTTACTGGTAGCTATCTGGTCTCTATTACTTTGGAGCACTGTCATCATCTTGGCTATTAGATAGCCCAATTCTGTGACTATCTTTTCTACCATCAGCACTGCTTGCAAAGGACAGCTACAACCAAACCCTTAATGATGCTGGTGTCCCTCTCAGTGGCAGATTCCCAACGGTCTGAGTGGAGGATGTGTCCTCGTTAGAACATAGTCTATTGGTTGGATGTCAGGATTTTCATAATGTATCTATTGCAATATGCCCACTTCCTTCAGACTCTTTATTCCCATTTCTGTCAGCTTCCAGGACAACTTCGATATTTCAGTGCCACTGGACATTGGCCATTACTTTTTCTGTGTCTAAAAACTACCCTCACATTGATTTTGCCGTGTTTCCTGTGGTCCTTGTCTGAGTGACAAAGCTCATGTCTCAGGAAAGTTCCTCAAAGCCAATGAACACTCCTTTTTACCAGTACATTTTGCCAGACCACTAGTGAAATATTTACCAATTGAGCTGCCATCTTGTGCCAGGTGTAATCTATGACTACCCACGACCCACTCACCAAATGGAGATGTTGTACTCTATACTCACCAGGCAGTGTGTGAGCCAGTCCCAAGGCCCTATCTGTTTTTTGGACCACTCTCAGTTCAACTTGCATGAGTTGTCTGAGAAGCGGATGCCAAGACAGGATTAGATATGCAAGATATTTGCTGGGAAATGCCTATGAGGGATAACGGAGGAATTTTGAGGATACTAGGAGAGTCATCAGACTATCATGCAAGTATGATTTCTTTAAAAATAAAGGAATGGAAGGAAGAAAGGTCTTATAGTGAAGTACAATTCTAGGACAGTTTGGCAAGGCTTATGGGAGTTGAGCCAAAGTCACCTGTCAAAGTTGTCTTCTGTCTCCCAGGATTGGGCCTGCCATATACTAAGAGCAGCCTGTGAGAAGTGTGGCCTTGCTGTAAATGCGGTCCTGGATTCAGAGCTGAGAAGTTTTGGCTACCAATCAATTTTGTTTTCCATAGTAAGAGATCTGAAAGGCACTTTTTGTGGCCACAACACTGTGCAATAGTAGATGTGGGATGTGTGTGTGTGTGTGCGCACATGCGCACGTGTGTCTTTTGAAAAGGTATTCCATGAAGAAACAGAAGATGAGAATACCCATAAGTAAGAGAGCTGAGAATTTTCAGTAAATTAAAAGGAGAGACAAGTAGGTATTAGCCAGGATAGTGACAATGGGGATTAGAAATAGGATGAAGAGTGATCTAGTTAGAAGCAAAGAGTGTGCAAAGTCCAGAAGTAAGTGTGGTCATGACACACTCACAAAATTGCAAATGGTATAGCATGGTTGAAGCATAAACTGTAAAGAGATTTGGAGAGGTTCAGTGGTCTTGGATGAGGCTGGAGAGACAAGCAGGAACCCAGTTATGGATGGCCCTTCAAAACCCAGTAAGGAGTTTAGACTTACTCCTAAAACAGTGGTGAGTTATAAAGAGCTTTAAGAAAGGAGATTCTATGACCAAGTTTGTATTTCTGAAGGATCACTTTAGCTGTATCATGAGGGATGAATTAAAGAAGAGCAAATGAGATCCATTTAGGAGCTATTAGAGGAATCCAGGTAGGAGTTGATGATGGCCTGGGAGTATAATAATGACAATAGGATTAGAGAATTGAGACTTATTCAGCAGAAATTTAGGAGAGACTTAGAATTAAAGACTCTAAGATTAACTGGATATGTGACATGCAGGAAACGGATGACTTAATCACTAATGTGGCCAATTTTTCTTGCTTGAGATCTGGGTAGAAGGTGGTATCAGTTACTCAGAGAATGTAGGAAAGAAAATTTTGGAACAAGATAATGGGCTTTGAACAAATTATACATCATCAGTGCATAGGTGTTTAGTATGCATTTTAATATGTGGGTCTGAGTTTGGGAGTGAAGTCTAGTCTTAAGAAATAGGAGTGGTCATTGTAGCCATGAAAGTAGATCGATTGCATAGGGAAGATATACCAATTAAGATTCAAAGAAGGCCCATAATAGAACGGTTCATTAATGCTCTCAAGATATTCTGCTATAGATTTATATTATGAATTTATGCTACCATTACCTTATTGTCAGACTTATTTTTTTTTCTCCAAATTTTAACTCTTACCAAAGACCTTGCAATGAATGGTTCTGCACATAAATCTTTGTTTAAATTTCAGATGATCTTCTTAGCACAGATGCCCAGAAGTTGCATTACTGAGAATTTGCCCTACTTTGAAGTGATTTGGAAGCCTGTTGATCATTCAAAGTAGTCTTATGAAGAAACTGAGGTTGACATAGTTTGAAAAAAGAGACTGGTTGATCTGTTTGTTTATTTTTTTTTCTCTCTCTCTTTTTTGAGATGGGGTCTTGCACTGTTGCCCAGGCTGGAGTGCAGTGGTGCAATCTCCATTCATTGCAACCTCCACCTCCCGGGTTCAAGCAATTCTCCTGCCTCAGCCTCCCGAGTAGCTGGGATTATGGGCACTGGCCACCATGCCCGGCTAATTTTTTGTATTTTTAGTAGAGACGAGGTTTCACTGTGTTGGCCAGGCTGTTCTTGAACTCCTGACCTCATGATCCACCTGCCTCGGCCTCTTATTAAAGTGCTGTGATTACAGGCGTAAGCCACCGCACCTGGCCTGATCTGTTCTTTCCAAGGTGGAATGCAATTGGGAAACATAATCTTTCTACATCTTATTAATGAAAGTTGTGCCCTCTTAGGGTCTCTCACATGATAGACATTATAGGAGGAGTATTTGGGCCATCAAACAAAAACAAACCTCAAAGGCGTACTCACGAGGAGCTTGTGAAGATGAAACAGAGTTGTCTCCCCAATTTTTCCAGGGAAGAGAAGGGGTGGTGTTGAGCTTGAGATCAGGAATGTGGAGTACGGTTACCCAGCAAGAAATACTCCTTTGCTTTCTTCTTGGTCTTAGTCATCTTTCTCTTTCTTTTCCCTTGTACAAGTCTCGGTGACACTTTGCCTAAAGCTTCTTTGCTGTTCTCTTTGTCACTGTGTCTCTTTGAGGCATCATGGGAAGATGCATGAGCTTCAGTATCACAAAGACCAGAGGACATGACTCAGTTCTTCCACTTATTGATGGTGTTTCAATTATTTATTGCTGCAAAACAAATCACCTTATGAAACTGTGATTTGGGCAAGATTTGGCAGGGACAGCTTGTCTCCACTCTACTTAATGTCAGCTGGCAAGGCTCAAAGGCTGGAGGCTGGAGTCATCTGAAGCAGGGTTTCTCAACCTTGGTGATATTGACATTATGGGTTGGATATTCTTTGCTGTGGTGTGCTGTGGATTGTAGCATACTTAGCAGCATCCTGGCCTCTACCCACGAGATGCCATTACTACTCCCCCTCTAGATGTAACAACCAAAAATGTTTTCAGAAATTGTCAAATGTACTCTCTGGAGGTGGGGGGATAGCACAAAATTGGCTATGGTTGAGAACTGATCTGAAGGCTTGTTCCCTCAAATATGAGGTAATTGATGCTGACTGTTGATTGGGACCTTAGAGACAAATGTGTAGTCCGGAACAATTACACATGGTCTCTCTGCAGTGATTCCCTTTCTCTCAACATGGAGGCTAAATTCCAAAGGTAGATGTGGGCAGGGAAAGCAATACTGCTTTTTATGAAATAGCCCTGGTTGCAGCTTCACTTCTGACACATATTCTATTAAAGCAGCCACAAAGGGCATTTCCAGTTTCGAGGGGAGGAGAGACAGACTGCATCTTTAGGTAGAATGCTAATAAGGTTCTGAAGAGCGTGTGGGACCCAGAATATTGCTGTGGCCATTTTTGAAAAATACAATCTACCACAGATGGGAAGAAGTGGCCTCTTCATCTATTAGTAAACAGAAGTATTTACTAATCTGTAAAATAGATTAACAATAATCTTATTTTGTAGGCTTGTTTGGAGAATTAAGTGATGAACTTTTTTTAAGTAGCAACCACAAAATCTTAACCTGTAAATGATTTACATGTAATTGTTAAATATGCACTTATGAGTCTTATACACCTTCTAATTCTATAAGTAATGTTTCACTGGTTAACTTAAAGAATTTCTTGTTAACATCCCTGAAGTTTTCTCCAGAGGGTTCAAGAAAGAACTGGGATATTGTGTTGGGAGAGTGTCTTGAGGCCCAGAACAAGAGAATGTATGGTGGCTATGTAGCCGTATATGTATCTGAAGTGGATCTGGTGTGCAGAAAACTGTCATGGAGTGGGGGTGTGTGTAAGAGGAGAGCCTTTGGAGAGTTGATGCAAGTGGGGCTAGGTTCAAAAAGTGCTTTCTGCCATAAGCTAATGGGACACGAAATATCAGGCTCAGTATCGTACACAGTTGCCCTTATCCAGACTAGTGTGTAGCCACAAAATTTTCCCTTGTAATACTTCCATCAACCAATCTTTTCTGACATAGGGGCATTGTGATAGAAAAGTCCTTAGCTGGTGATGTACATAACTGTATCATGAAAACTCTTACTTCCTAGGATTCCCAGTATGGGGTCCAACCTCAAGTATTTCCTAACTGTACATCTTTCAGAGAATGAACTAACGGAAATTCTTAAGAATTGCTATATTACTTTAAAGGATTAGATATCCAGGGGAAAGTAACAACAATACAAAGAAAAAGTGAATATGTTTGTCTTGGACTGCATCAACACAGTTGGTTTTCTCCGAGATTGAGTTCATATAGTTCAAGATACACCTTGTTCCAAAACGAAGAACAGCTTTCCTGGGGCAACTCAATCTTTATTAGGTTTTTCTTCCACAGAAGATTCCTCTGGCTGAGCAACTTCATTGCCTTCTGGGAAAAGATGTTCTATAGCATTGTCCTCACTCACTGGAGAATGCTTTCTGGAATAGCAAGTAGTTGACGTTAAAGTCTGTGTGCTGGCATATTATGATAAAAACAAGCCATTATCCTGCCACCTGGCTTCATGAACCTTACAGTGTTGGAGTTGGGCTCAGTTGCAAAATTCGAGATGGCAGCAACATGATTGAATTGTTAATTTAAGATAAAAGTCAAATGAAGGTACAAAGGGAGAAACTAATGAAGTAAGACAAAGCCCTTGCTATTTGTAGAGATTTCTTGTCAATAGTGGTCAAGACCGACAGTATCTTGCTCTTGGTTTCAATAGGAGTCTTCAGTGCATTAGGATTCTTAATTTTCCACCAACTAATCCCATCCTGGGGCTCTAACCTAGAACTTATTTCAAAATAAAGAAAATTTAAAACCCTATCTCTCAAAAAGATATGTATTGCAACATTATTGACAGTGAAAAGTTGATAACAATGTGAAAGTCCAGCATCAGGAGTATTGTTATGTAAAGTGGCACATTCAGTGGACAAAATATTATACATTATTAAAATATTGGTTGCTAAAAGCAGGGAGAATGACTGGGTATAATTCTGAATGAACATGACAATATCTAAAATTATATAAATATTGTAAGTTCTTTTGATATTTGTTAAACATTATAAGTTCTTTCTTTTGATATTAAAGTACAGGTAGAGAGTTACATTATAAAAATTGAAATAAAAATATATAATCTCATTATTAAAATTTTGAAAAACTCAAAAAAGTAATAATCCCTTTTTGTGGTTCTCTCTAACATTATTTTTGTTTCCAAATGTAACTATTGTGAATGTTTCTCATTTCCTATATACATGTCCATGTGGCATTTTTTTCATAATGAGATTATATCAAATCTGTTGTTCTACAACATGCCTTTATTATTTAATGATATGTGTTAGAAAGTTTTTCCCTAGTTGACACTGCTATTGTTAACATTGCTTCACATTTTTAAATGTCTATTGAATTCCCCAATACAAATATGTTGTAATTTATTTAACCATTTTTCTACTAATGCAGAATTAGATGGTTTTTAACGTTTTAAATTCTGCAAGAATGATGTAAGGAACATTGTTGTATATTTATTTTTGTGAGCTTGTCTGAATATTTCTGAAGGATGATACTTAAACATAGAATTTAACAGATATTGCCAAATTTTCCCCCGACAACCTTTTTCCAATATATACTCCAACAAATGAAATATAGCACTGCCTTTGAGAGGCCGAGGCAGGCAGATCACTTGAGGTCAGGAGTTCGAGACCAGCCTAGCAAACATAGTGAAACCCTGTCTCTACTAAAAATACAAAAATTAGCCGGGGGTGGTGGTGGGCACCTGTAATCCCAGCTACTCGGGAGGCTGAGGCAGGAGAATCGCTTGAACCCAGGAGGCAGAGGTTGCATTGAGCCGAGATTGCATCACTACACTCCAGCCTGGGTGACAGAGTGAGACTCCGTCTCAAAAAAAAAAAAAAAAGAAAAAGAAATATAGCACTGCCTGTATTTACAAGGGAATTTTTCAATCTTTTAGATTTTTGCCAATAAATGATGCCTCATTGTTTTATTTTTAATTTTCTTGATCACCAGTAAAATGCCCTTATTGGCTGCTTATATTTCTTCTTTTATGAATTGCTCATCTGTATCTTTATCAGCATTATTATTTCAATTAGAAAAAAATCAGGAAAAAAGAAACACATAAGATTTTAATGGTAGTTATATTAGGGAGTAGAATGATAGGTGATATTTTTTCTTTTCTGTAATTTCAGAGTTTTAATGTGCTGACATTAAAGGTGTTTTTTATTGTAATGTAGAGTCACAAGTACCCCATGGTTGTCTTTAGTTATTTCTACTCCCTCAGGAGCCTCTTGAGGACTGTCTACTAACAAGAAGCCCAGACCTTTAATGGGCCTTGGAAAGCTGGAGCAGTTTGCTTACATGCAGAAGCTGCATGCCTTTTTATAAGCTTGAAAAAGCAATCCTGAGAGTAGGTTCTGAACTTTCTGCTATGGTAAATCCCAGATCCTTTGCATTATCACCACTGAAAATTTGGCATCAGCATGCTTCACCTATCTATGCTTTCAGCTGGTAAAATGACATAAGAAACTGCTAAAAGAATAAAGGTGATAAAAATGAATGATCTTCTCATAGGAATATTCTTTATGGAGGAATATGACTCAATATTTCATAAAATAGTGATTTATTCCTTGTTCATATTGCTTAAAATGTATCTGAGGACTGCAGCTCTGTGTGGGGCTCCTGAATAAATTCTCATACTGGGAAGAATGTAAGGAATGAAGAACATGCCAGGGTACTCAGCACAAAGTAACTTCAAGACCCTGTATTGATTTAAATCCTTTTATTATTGACCTATGCTCAGGCAGGAGGCCAGAAGGAGGTTCCAGGCACCTCTTGGTATATATGGTATAGATTGGGGTGGGAATAGGACCAAAGTGAAGACCTTGGTTACCAAGTTGCTGCAACGATCTGGACATGAGGTGGGAAGCAAACAAATTCAAAAGCGGAATTAACTGGGAAGACTCAATACCTGGGGTTGGGCTTTGGAGTTAGACAAACTTGGACCCAAATCTTGAATTGGCCTCTTTCTAGTTGTGAGACTTTGGGCAAGTAATGTCTTTTTTAATTTCAGGTTTTCTTTCCAACTGAAAATGGGGATAATAATACAGTTGGCCTGTGAAAGGTATTGTAAGAATTAAATGAGATAACGTAGGTAAAGTGCTTTGTATAGCACATAGCATAGAGATACTGCTTAATAAATTACCTCTTTGATTTTATTGTTTAAAGTTTAATAAGGCTAGATAAGGTGGCAGAGACCCAATCACAGAGACTGGAATTTGAATTTGGATTCCAGACCCTGGAGGGCTTGAGGAAGGAAGTTCTGTGCTGTCTTCTTTCTTTCTCCCTATACCTGTTCCTTGATCTCTGTTCTCCCAGTTCATCTGAGATTTAGAAGCAGTGCAGGTTCACCTGAGGATGAGATTAAACTATTTGGTTTATGCCTATTTAATCCCCCTAGTCTAAAGGCAGGATTGGCTTCAGATCTCATAGTGAGGATAAAGTAGAGCTTTAGGGGATTCCTGAGGTGAGGGCAGGGGGCCAGTTGGAGAGTGCTGACAATAGATGATCTGAGAGCCATTCTAGAGAAAGAAAAAAGAAAGGAAAGAAAGAGAGAGGAGGAGGAGGGAAGGAGGGAGTGAGGGAGGGAGAAAGGGAGGGAGGGAGGGAGGGAGGAAGGAACCTTCTCTGACAGTTCAGGGTATCAGTGAAGGAAGGAGAATAGTCAAAAACACATGAACATTTTATAACCTGAAAGAAAATGTAGTAGTAGAGAACAAGATTCTCCCCCACAGCACTCCTCATTTATTTTGCCGCTCATGGAATTGGACCAGCATTCAAAGCAAGTCTTGACCTAGTGCACATAGTTACTTACTATACTGTAATTCTTAACACTTCTGCTCTCCATTTGACCATCTGCACTTTATTTGAAAGACCTCTGTCAGCTCCTTTTCATCACTTATTTACATGTGTTTACATAAAATGACTCCCATAGCATCTGAGATTGCTATTAGCAGCAGCCAACAATTTTTACAAATTGTCTCTGACACAAACTGCTTTCCTAAAGAATTTGTGTCTTTTACCACAAACTGATTTTGCGAAAGAGTTCACTGGGAACAACTTCTTGATTGTGTAATATCTTTCCACATGATTCAAATGTCTGATACAGAAAGTCGTGTATTGCATCAATTAATACAAATAACCCATAACAATTGACATTTTAGAATTACTTGTTATAATATTCATAGACACTGCACTGCACTAAGAATTCTACATGCCTTATTTCACAATAACAACATTATTCCCATTTTATAGATAAAATTTAAAGTTTAGAGAGATGAGATTACCTGCAGCTGCTACAGAGCAGAGAAGGGGTTAAAACCCAGGCTGCGAACCTTACTCTGAGCATCTCAGGTTAGGTCCTGAGTGTTCATAGCAAAATTACAATAGTTCCTTGAAGCCATGTGCTACACCTTACTGGAATGTCAATATATGCTAGATTCTTTCATGAAGATATTTTATATTAAACAAGCATGTGTCACTGGAATGCATAAATTCATCAGTCTGGAGTAGAAACAGTCATCACAAATCAGAACTCTGGAGTATGGGAACTCTGAGACTCTCACCTACCTACTTTATCAGGATGTCCGGGTCCCTTCCTTCCCCTTCCCCTTCCCCTTCCCCTCCCTTCCCTCCCTCCCTGCCTCCCTCCCTCCCTTCCTCCCTCCCTCCCTCCCTCCCTCCCATCCTCCCTCCCATCCTCCCTCCTTCCCTCCCTCCCATCCTCTTTTCTTCCCTCCTGGGCCTATTCTGTCTGTAGGGATTAACGCCTTCTCCAAATGCCAGGCAAAGAAAAGGACAAAATCCAGTGAGTCTTTTAGCACCGATGGTTTGGACACTGTCACAACATGTGGCTGTGGGACTCTGATATCAGAGGTGCTGGTCCAGGCACATGACACCCTTGCTGACACAGGATGCAGTGGTGCCCATGCTTGGCCTCCAAGGTTACTGCATCTTAGTTTACGCTTCTGAGGTCAGCCATTGCTCCCCCATATATGGTTCTATGCTTGGTAGATGAATCTGGACAAGCTTCCGAGCCTCAGCCAAATATAGTGCCATAAAGCATTATATTTGGAGGAAGCCATCTTTTCTCACAAATGTGTAGGCCCAATCTACCTTTTTTTTTCACTTACGGTGAATTACCCTTGGATAATGAGGCCTTTGGTAGGTTTTCCAACCAGCAGACTTTTGTTGGTTGTCCAAACCCAACAAGGATTAACAACAACAACAACAACAAAAATGAACTTTAAAACCTGAAAGGGCTCATTAGGTTTCTTCAGAAAACCTTTTAACTCCTTATTCAAATTGGCTTACCCTCCAAACAAAGTTTAGCATATCATGGGATATTATGGTGACAGGAATACTTTATCAATCACTTATCAGCACTGATTCCCAGGAAAAATAGGCCAGTTCACATTAGGTGCGCCTATCTAAGGATAGCTTCGAGTTATGTGCAGCTTAGCCCTGCCTCAGAAAGGGGCCAAAGTTTTACTTTATTCAATGCCTGGCTCCCCATTTCATGCTCTAGTTACCTTTTCAGTAAGATAGAGGAAAAATTGAGAACTACACTAGGGCCTCAAGTGTAAAGACATTGATTGATAGATCGTGGGTCTTATATTGAACATTTTGAAACCCTTTCAGGTCTAGAGTTTAAAATTTTTATGTTACGTAAAACATAAATAAAAACATAATGTATTACTTTACTGTAAAATTGATTAGTGTAATCTGTATTCATATATGTGTAAGACTATCAAATTTTAAAAAGAAGTCAAACTGAAACAAATTCAACCAGTCAGAAATCAGCAAGTCTCCCTATCAAAATACACTCACACACAGAGTTTTTTTTTTTAAATGTGTTAGGTAAACTACAGTGATACTCAATATGATATAATGACACTGTAATCCTAATAGGTCAATTCTAAAAGGAAACTACCTATGTTGAATGTCTGGTTAAAAAGTAATATTTTAGTCTGAACAAAAATGTTGTCTATTGATAATGCAGTAAAATAGAAAAATCCTATTCAGGTGAGAATTCCAGGTTGTCTAACATGACAAAGGGGGCAGATTTGGAAGAACACAAGTTGGTTCCTGTACCATAGTCTTCATCTCTAGAGAACATTTGGTAGCTGACTCACACATTGGTGGCCTATGGTGGCCAAATCGTGCTGACTGTCATATTTTCTTTAGGCAATACGGTGTTGCAAACATCTTGAATAAGTTGCCCACATTTTCTAAATTGTGAGATTAAAAAAAAAAGAAATTTCTGAGTTTCTCCAAAAAGAGAATTAGCAACAATCACGGTAGTGCTGTATGTAAGTCCCCATTAGGACCGCTTGTCTGTGATATGCCAGAAAGCAGTGTTCGTGGTGATGGTAAGTAAGTAATGGTCTCTACAGTTACACAGCATTCTGGTCCTTGACACCCCATTACTCATTTATGTTACCTAGGCAACCCATATTTAAGGACTGTGTATGCCATAAACCGTGTTAATCACTATTTCTCTTCTTTTCCCTATGGAAAACTGTCAATGTCTAAATGGAGCTCATTCAGGAGCACAAAAGAGTCACATCAGGTGAAGTCAGGACCAGTGAATCACCACAGTAATGCTTCAGGGTTGGTCAAATAGGAAAAGATGGAGGAAATTCATTTGGCAGGCAAAGATGACAACTAGAAAGCCTCAAATAAAAATGGGTCCAGGAAGCAAGATGGGGAGATCTATAAGGTATATTTTTTAAGAATAGGCAGGTTAGAAATGACCATAGTTATCCAGCAGCAGATTATTATTCAAGATTTAGGAAAATAGTTGAATTCTAGGAAGCTTGTCTGTACAGAAATGGAATCAGCAACAGTACTGGGTTGAGGGGAGTAATTTCTAATTCTGAGAAACAAGACAGGATTCTCTCATACTTCCAGAAGTCAGAAATGAAGCATGTAGCCAAAGCTGGGGTTTAGTTGCTGGTATTGCTGTGTGTGCTGGAAATGCTATATATGTATCAGATCAGGCAGATCTGGGGCCAAGCTTCCAAACTAAAAATCTTCAGCCCATTAAGTTATATGCCTAATTAGGAACAAAAGTAGTCAAATCCAAGAGCAAGGGTTACACACACATCCCACATGGAGCCTCAGATGGTGATTATTGCACCCAGCCATGGAGGTTGGACTAAGAAGATGCAAAGGGCCTAAATAATGATTAGAGTCAGACTAAAAGAAAAGTGCTGATGATTTAAAATGCCCTGAAAACATTGTTGAAGAAGAATGGCCAACATTCTGTAATTGAATTCAGAGAGTTGAGTGCTTTCTTGTCACTTAACGCATTTCTTTATGTTTACATTGAGTCATTCCTCTCGAATTAATATAGACCTATGGGTCAAGAGTTTTCTTGAATGTTTCCAATCCTCATTTAATCACTTTTTCTCCTTCTATTTTTTTATTGAGACGGAGTCTCGCTCTGTCGCCCAGGCTGGAGTGCAGTGGTGCAACCTCAGCTCACTGCAACCTCCGCCTCCCGGGTTCAAGCAATTCTCCTGCCTCAGCCTCCCAAGTAGCTGGGATTGCAGGCATGCGCCACCATGCCCAGCTAATTTTTTTTTGTATTTTTAGTAGAGACGGGGTTTCACCATATTGGCCAGGCTGGTCTTGAGCTCCTGACTTTGTGATCTGCCCACTTTGGCCTCCCAAAGTGCTGGGATTACAGGTGTGAGCTACCGCGCCTGGCCGTTAATCACCTTTTCTTATTAGGAAAACAAGAATGTGTTCCAGATGCTATTCAGTTTGTACCCACATTCCCTAGGAACTGTGGGTCTGGATCCAGTGCCATAAAAATGTGGTGAGAAGATGAAGCAGCCTGAACACTTTGACCACCCACTGAGAAAGCAGTCTTCTCTGGGCAAGTGTACAGTACAGCTTAGCTATAACTCCTCCATCTGACTCTGATTTTATAGTACATTTCCTAAAGACCCAGAAAAATCACAAAATGAATGAGTCAACAGTTCTTTCCTTGACACTCTAATTACTTGAGCAAGTTATCAGTTACTTCTGCATTAATTCTTATGACATTCCAGGACATCACATGACTAACTAGAACAAACATCCAAAGAGGGACCAGCCCTAATACTAGCATTAACCATCAAAATGGGTTAGAGACTATGGAAACAGCTCTAATTTCTATCTATTCTAATTGGCTAGTAAAGTGTAATAAAAATAATAGTAGCAACTATTATTACTCTCATGTATTACTGACAATACTCTAAATAGGTACTAGGCCCTCTACATCTCATCTGAACAATGATGGCTCCATTACTAATTTGAAGGGTTTTCTGGATTTGTGGAGACTTGTCCTATAGCTGTGATTGTATAACAAGGACATTATTTTTTCTTACTTTTGTTCAAAAAGCATTATCCAAAAATTGGAAATGAGGCAAAAAGTAGGGCAGCACATTTTTTCACTGTCTTCTGAGATTTGTCCAAGGAAATTTGGGGGAATGTACTTTGTCTAGACTTAATAAAGATACATGTTACATCTTAACTCGCAGATTTTTCTCTGGTAAGAATACAAATAATTTGTGTCTGGTTGAAAAGATAGCATCAAAGGCTATGAATTTTTGCCTTGCAGAATGTTAACCAAATTTGTATCTATTAGCAAATTCATTTCATTCTTTTGAGTAATTGACTCTATACATATTCATTTCCAAATTCTCTCTTTGAACCTGCCTTACCATCTTGCTAGTTTTCTTATTACTGAGTTGAATAAAATATTTGACAGTATTCATTTTGTATTTGCATAAGAGTAATGTTCTTAACTTTTAAAAAAAATATAACAGATGTGGTGGAGGCGGTGCCATTGCTGCTCTTGTTGGGATTAAGCAACTTCTGCTTGGGTTTATAGTCCTGTTGAATACCACTGAAAAGGCCCTGGATTCTTCTACAGCCCAGAATTGGCAGCAGCAGCTGTTGGGTACCATCAGAAGTAGAAAAATAATATTTTCTCTCTTCCGCTCATCTTCCAAGTTATTAACAGAGCCACTGGAGCCTCCTCTTGAATATGGTAACCAGAAGTAAGTTGACAAGAGAGTATGGAAAATAAGGTTTGTAGACTTCTTGCTAACTATAATATTAGAAAGAACATGGAAACATTAGAAAGGAATGAAGCAAATAATTGGCATGTGGAGGAAATGCAGATGAAAGAGGACACTAACAACATCCCTTTGTAAAATCTATTTTGTGCATGTAATTATAAATCCCATTTTACAGGAAATATGGGCATAGAGAAGTTAAATAACTTGCCCACAATTACACAGCTGTTATGTGGTAGAACTGGGACTTGGATGAAGGCTTCATTCTAAATATTGGCTGTTTACCCATCATGCTATATTGCCTCCCCTATGAGGTGGGTGACAGGAGCTAGCAGTGCAATATGGCAGTAAGTATTAAGGAGACTAAACAGAGCTGATGGGAATCCAGGAACCAGCAATATTGGAAGCCTGAGCAAGCAGTTAGAAGTCTGTGGCTCCTAATATGTCACCATCCATCAGTTTGAAATTCCAATTCCAAACCTGGGAGTGAAGAGAAGTGAAAGGAAATAAATGAAATATAAGGCAAGTTACTAGACAGAGGTTGAGGCACAGGAGAACAAGCCAAGAATCCTTTATTAGTTAGGCACAGATCAAGATTAGAAAAACATGAGTCTAGGTTAAAATATTTAGTTAATTAATTGAAGCCAATGCTGGGTATTTCAGGGGATATTATAATTGCATCTTAGTTTGATTTCTTTTCTTCCTGTCATCATTCTGTAGTGATTAAGGACAAGGTGAACTCAGACGAATGTTTGCCCTCTCAAAAGAATTGGAAGGTTTCTAATACAAGGAGAACTCTGAGAGAATGAGCTTACATAAAAATACAGGCTAATGTCAGCATAGCCATGTTTAAATTCAATCTAGAATAGGAAAACATTTATCAATGAGATTTCTGATCATTTTTATGACTCACTCACTCATTGATTAATCTAAAAACATAAATTAACCACTAAATTAAATCCTGAGAATGCAAAGATAAATCAAACTCACTTCTTGCTTTCAAAGTGCTTATGGTCCAGAAACTAGTCAAATATGTAGGCAGTGATCTATAATGTAAAGCAAAATTAAATCAAATAAATAAGTAAAAAATTGTAGGACAAGGCCGGGTATGGTGGCTCATGCCTGTAATCCCATCACTTCAGGAGGCCAAAGTAGGTGGATCACTTGAGGTCAGGAGTTCAAGACCAGCCTGGGCAATGTAGAGAAACCCCATCTCTACTAAAAATACAAAAATTAGCCAATAGTGGTGGTGCACACCTGTAATCCCAGCTCCTTGGGAGACTGAGGCATGAGAATCACTTGAACTTGGGAGGCAGAGGCTTCAGTGAGCCGAGATTGTGCCACTGCACTCCAGCCTGGGAGACAGAGCAAGACCCTGTCTCAAAAAAAAAAAAAAAAAAAAAAGTGGGACAAGATTACATAATGTCTCAAATTCTCACTGAAGGGTGAGAGGGGCTTGTGGAACAGATTCCTTTGTGGTGACTCCTTATTAAGGGATGATCATACTATTCATATGACTTGCATCTATTTAAAAAATTTTATAATATTTTGTGCACACTTATCTACATCCGTAAGTATGAATGTATCTCCCTAACACTTTTTGCTTTTAGAATTTATATCAATTTTCAACACCAACATGCACACACACACACTTACTTTTATAATTGAGCTTAACATATTTGGATGTACCCATGGGGTAAATTATGGAGTGGGCTGAAGTAGGGAAGGGGATGAAAAGATATCTTGAACTTTTTTCTTCATACATGATTATTTTGATTGATATTTTCAGGAAATTATGACATACCTTCATAATAATTGTCTTTATAAGTAATACCTCCTCCTTTCCCAGATCAATATGATTCTGGCAGCAGAATGTTGTAGGACTGATGACAGGAAATGTTGGCAAGCACGCTGTCTTGGAGCAATGGATTATGGAACTTGAGCTAATTGTGTTGGGTCCTAAATGCTTGAGTACTCAGGAATCTTTTGGCGGAAAACAATTGGAAAGTGAATTTAATCTGGCCTAAGCATAAAGGGAACTTATCCAAATTAACTGAAAAGTCCAGGGGAGATGGCTTTTTCAGGCATAGCTGAATCCTGGTACTTAAAAACTACCACCAGAAATATTTCTCTCTCCATGTCTTGTGTCTACTTTTCTCTAGCTGGGCTTAATTTTCCAGCTTGAAAATGGACACTTCAGTCCCAAATTAACATCCTACTGGGATAGGAATCCCAGCAGAAAGAAGGCTTTTTATTCCACCAAATTCTAGCAAAAGTCCCAGAGCCAGCTCTCTTTGGCCTGACTTCATCCATACACCAATCTAAGGGTTGTGATGAGCCATGTCTGCCTAATTTCTCCACACCTGGAGTATCTTCCTCTGATATGGGAAAAGAATAAAGGTCTAAAGGACATGCTTAAGGCTGTTATCAGAAGGAAAATGGACTATGAGTAAGAAAACAACAGAAATGTCATTGAGCTCATCCATTGTACATGTGAGACAAGGGGGCATGAAATCTTTTTTAAGGTCTTCATCATGAATAAGAAATGAGAGAGTCCAGTTTACAATACACTACAGTGTGGTGAATGGTTGGCTTCCTGCATATGTGACAAAAAAATGACCTCAGAAGCCACAGTAGATGATGAGTTATTTATAAGAAAATGCTGCTCTGGTTGTTTTTAAGATAATGAAAAAAAATTCCATATTGCAAGATATGAATGCATATTCTCAGAATAGCTAATTTCCTCACAAGGAGATCCTTCAGTGCTGGGAGAGTCATAAGAAGAAATGTTCTCACTTGTGTATGCAGATGCCCCAAAGACTGTCATTAGAGAATGTAACTCTTTTTTTCTTTAAATTATAGTAATTAGAATGTGCTGTTTCCCATGAGCAGCAACCTACCTTCCCAGAATTGTGTCTACTTCTAGCTACCTCTCTTGCTTATTCATTCTCCTTCCCCATTCTCCTATTATTGATTCACTAACATGACATTATTTTTGCTATACAGTACAATGCAGGCACTTGCTAAGCAAGTATATGTTTCCATTTGTCATCTGCCTCTTAGTTCATGTCTCCATCACCTTGGTTTCAGTTTTGAATGACTTTCTTCTCTCTTTCTTAATGTTGGTTTCAGCACTGGAAGCAGCTTTGTTACAGGGGGCTAAGAACTGTGTGTCTGCCGAAGCATTTCTCATAAGTGGTTGCTCCAGAAACAAGTCTGAAAGATTGTAAACAACAACAACAACACAAAAACAAAATCCGCCGCAATCTGTGGGATAGAATCTGAGCTCATCCACTGCCTCATCATCTCCCCACCCACTGCCAGCACGACTACACCATCAGATACTGATTATGGTTCATTAAGAGTTGGCATATTTTTACTCATTATACCACTCATTACAGTTTAGAATATATAAAATACTATCCACTGCCTAAAGTAGCTGTAGGGAAATAACTACACAGTACTCATATTTCCTCATCCTTTAGTGCCACAATTTTCTTTCCAGATACCTGTTGTGGAAGGGATGTGGGATTGAATAAAATAAGATTCCTTTCAACATTTTTTTTTTTGAGACAGAGTTTAGTTCTTGCCCAGGCTGGAGTGCAATGGTGCGATCTCGGCTCACTGCAACCTCTGCCTCCCAGGTTCAAGCGATTCTCCTGCCTCAGCCTCCCAAGTAGCTGGGATTACAGGCATGCACCACCATGCCAGGCTAATTTTGTATTTTTATTAGAGATGGGGTTTCTCCATACTGGTCAGGCTGGCCTTGAACTCCCAGCCTCAGGTGATCCACTCACTTCGGCCTCCCAAAGTGCTGGGATTACAGGCGTGAGCCACCGCACCCGGCCCCTTTCAACATTTTTAATGCTGAAATTCTAATGTAACTAACTATGGTTCTATGAGTTCACACGAAAATCTAGCTTGACTTTTTTCCTCAGTGAATATCTATAACAGCCTCTTGCCACACTTAAGGTGTTATGGTTTTCAGGAAAATAAATCACAGAATGTTTGCTGGAGTATCATTGATAATTAGAAATAAAATAAATTTATCAATGTAAATTTTGCTTTGTGAACTTGTGTCTTTTTTTTTTTTTTTTTCCGAGATGGAGTCTCGCTCTGTCACCCAGGCTGGAGTGCAGTGGCACGATCTCGGCTCACTGCAAGCTCCGTCTCCCGGGTTCATGCCATTCTCCTGCCTCAGCCTCCTGGTAGCTGGGACTACAGGCGCCCGCCACCACGCCCAACTAATTTTTTGTATTTTTAGTAGAGACGGGGTTTCACAGTGTTAGCCAGGATGGTCTCGATCTCCTGACCTCGTAATCCGCCCACCTTGGCCTCCCAAAGTGCTTTTTACAGGCGTGAGCCACCGTGCCCAGCCATGTCTTTCATTTTTAACCATATTTCTACTTGATGTATTGTAAAATGCTCTAATATTTATTAATGTTCCTCATCATTAATTATAAATCGCAAGTGGATATCATCCAGCATTTTGTTTGCTGGTATATTTTGACCTCAGTTCTCATTCCAGCTTTGCTTTTACCAGATGGCTAGTTTTGGGCAAGTGCTAACCTCTTGACGCTTCAGTTTGTCATGCGGGAAAAAAAAAAAAAAAAAAAAGTAGCTACTAATATTTACTCAGCATATGTGCAGGACTGTTCTGAAGATTTATCATGGGAATGCAGATTAAAAAGGTTTTGTGAAGTTATAAACTACATATAACTATTTTAAATTATAAATACGTATAAAATATGGCTTGAATCCAGACCATAAGTTCCTAGGGAAAAGCACTTGGTCTAGTTTGTTCATCACAGTGCCTCATACAATAGACTTATTTCTCTCAATAAATATTTGTAAACGAATTGATGATTTTCCTGGTCTACTTAGGAGTAGGCTAGGGTTAAGGGTTGAATTGTGTTCCCCAGAAAGAGATATTGAAATCCTAAATCCTGGCACCTCAAGACCCGGGAAATAGGGTCTTTGTAGATGTAACAAAGCTAAAATAAGGTCATACTGGATTAGAGAAGGTCCTAATTAAATGACTAGGGTCCTTATCAGAAGATTAATATTTAGACCTAGAGACAGAGAGAAGGCTATGTGAAGACAGAGGCAGAGATTGAAGCAATGAGTCTATGAGCCAAAGAACACCAAGGATTGCTAGCCACCATTGGAAGTGAGAAGAGTGAAGGAAGGATTCTCCCCAGAGCCATTAGAAAGAGCATGACCCTGCCAACACTTGATTTAAGACTTCTAGCATCCAGTACCGTGAGAGATTAAATTCCTGTTGTTTTAAGCCACTAACTTGTGGCAAATTGTTATTGGATCCCTTAGGAAGGTAACATAGCAAGGGCCCCAAACAATGTGGTACATGTCTATGATAATGTAGGGGATCAGTATTTGATCTCAGTCTTTACACTCAGGCTTTTTATTTCAGAGAAAATTCGATTTACCTTGACTTAATATGAATGAATGAAAAAAATTAACTCTATTTAATAACAGAGATGCTTTTATCATCATAAAGGAAAATAACAATATCTATTAAGCATCATTTGCAATTAGTCCGTCTTAGACAATACAATTTTAAGCCCACATAACTGCCTGAATCATCTCGTTTTCTGCCAATCACTTTCACTGAAACCATTTCTCAACATATACTCCTTAAATGACAGTAGGCCAATAACTTTATATAATTCTCAAAAGATAAATTGTTGATCATTGCACAAGTCATGTTTTCAGATACCTTCTCTTTTTAAAAATAAATATTCTTATTTTCCCTATGGAACTTTCCAGCTACCATCTGTCATTTTCATAACTTGGATAGTTAACAACTGCTTACTTGTAGAAGTTAAACTTGATAAGCCAACAAACTATGGTGTAACTCTGTCCCCAAATACTTGGTGAGCACATAGGGATTTGAAGACTGAATTTGCCTTCTAAGAGAGTTTACCTTTGGACTACAGATTTTGTAGGGCAATATAATTGGTACATTCATGTTGTGGACATTATTAATCAGAAATGATGGAATTTGATTGTTAAGACAGCTTTAAGTTCCATATCAATTTTGCTATCATCATTGAGATACAGCCTTTCCTCTTTTTTTCAATGCTAAAATGGTACTAGTGATTCACACATCACACTTATCAGGTACTCCTAACTTTTCAATTCAGTCTTTCAAATAGAAGCACATACTTTACATTAGAAAATCCCAACTGACAGTTTTTTCTTTGCAAAGGTACTTATGAACTATTATACAAGCATAAAAAGTTCTCCATAGGTGTATCCATAGAATAGAATTTATAGAAACTTCTATCTGGGTATCCAATTAATATTCAAGAACATTTCAAATATGCCAAAATTTTTCATGAATTATGCATTGTTTTAATTTTCTATAATCTCCTTACTTTCTTTGAAATATGAACTTTAAATCTTGCCCTGATTCCTTTAGTTTTTGATATGGCATTTTTATTTGAATCATTTTTGAGTTCTAGCTTTTTCCAAAAAATAAACAAAGTATGATGATTTGCTAAAATTAGAATGAAGCTTTTAAAAAGTCTAAAACTGCCTTAAGTCACACAAAGTTGTTTTTGATGTTTTTCTTTATGCATGTAAGTTCTAATATCATGTGATGGCATTTTATTTTTTTGAACAGGATTGTCATAAGTCTGAAGAATATATTAGGTTTTATTTTGTAAAACTCTTTTGCTCAGAAAAACAATAATTTCCAGGCCAATATCCAGGTTGACCCACATCAACTCCTCCACTGAAAGTATAGCATATTATTGTATTTTTGTCCCAACAAACATCAAATAATGGTAAGGCTTTCTTTTTATTTTTCATGTTATTTTGGAATCATTTGTTTACCTATGCCTGTAATCCTACCTAGGCAGTATATTTATGCAAGATATTACAATAAAAAGGAGGCAAGGACAACGTCAGATGGGGTTAGAGGATAATTTTATAATTTATTAATATATGAATGTTTCTCATTATAAAAAATTGTGTTAACAACATTTTCTTCAATATTATCATTCAAGGAAACACTTGGAATATCTACATTTTGGTAAAATAATAATAATTATTTTTTTTGAGATGGAATCTCTCTCTGTCGCCCAGGCTGGAGTGCAGTGGCATGATCTCAGTTCAGTGCAAGCCCCACCTCCCGGGTTCACACCATTCTCTTGCCTCAGCCTCCCAAGTAGCTGGGACTACAGGTGCCCACCACCATGCCTGGCTAATTTTTTTTTTTTTTTTGTATTTTTAGTAGAGACAGGGTTTCACCTTGTTAGCCAGGATGGTCTCGATCTCCTGACCTCGTGATCTGCCCGCCTCGGCCTCCCAAAGTGCTGGGATTACAGGTGTGAGCCATTGCACCCAGCCAAGAATTATTTTTAAAAATATGTTTGGGAATCTATTTGAAAATCATCTCCAATGTAATAAGTTTTACATTTTGTTTTATCTAATCAATGCTGAAATAAATGAACCTCTGCTTCATTCCTTCATTTTTGAAATTGTATCAACAGATCAAAGAAATGAGAGATATTTTGATTAAACTATTACCCTGACTAGAAAAGATAATATTCCTGACACATTTTTCAAAAAATCATTAGAGTTTAGCAAACTGGATTTTTAAAAATTATAGACTTGGATATAGAAAAAAAACTCATTTGATCCCAAGGGTAATTGTGAGAAATATGCAGATGTATTTTTACAGAGCTTTTTGTTTTGTTTATAAGAGCTTTTTCATTAAATCTCTTAAATCCTTAAGTCACCTGTTTTACCGGTTCTATTGCTTTCCTACAGAATGTCACTACTTATTCAAAACTTTACTTACAGGCAAAAAAGCATAGTAAAACCAAGCCAAAATCTATCTCACCTATTTCCTAAATGTCAACCAAATCTTACAAGTATACACTCCCGGTAAGAGGTAAAGGAGTATTCTCCTTCCATATCTTTTCCCACCTCTCCATTCTGGCTAACCCTATCTTAAGATCCATTTCCTCCCATTTTCTCCTTGGTGTTCCTCTTGGCTGTTACTTTGCCCCATTTTGACCCTTTCTCATCTTTATAGATGAAGATTTCCAGACTGAGAGAGGTTTAAGCAACCTACTCAAAGTTATAAAATTAGTAAGTGTTGACATCATTCTGTGTGACACCAAAACTTTTACTCTTTCTACTATTTCAAAGACTTCTCCAGCGAGAGTGATTTCACTTACCCTTGTGTGTTGGATACCAAAAATAAGTACAACAGAGCAGTGCCTCTCAAACTTTAACATGTATACAAATGACCTAGGAATCTTGTTAAATCAGATTCTGATCAGGAGGCCTGGCCTAGGGTGGAGCCTGAGATCCTGTATTTCTAAAGAGCTTCCAGTTCCAATGAGGCTGCCATACTTTCAGTAGCAAGGCCTTACAAAACCTAGCAGAGGTTGGATATGGTTTTTAAATCTACTATTTAATTTTATTCACTAGTTTCCCTATAAACACTGCAGCTTTTAGTGAATGTTATTTCTTCTTGAATATATTTAAATGATGATCACAATAAATCTAATATTTCCCATTTATTATTATGGTAAAACAAATGAGACTGAAATGAAGAAATTAATATTCAAGAGTATTAACTCATCTGCCAGTTCATTGCAGTGGAGCTGGTGGAGCCATCATTAATAAATGAGTTGAAGGAGACAGTGGGGACCCAGTAGACAATTTTGAACATGTGCTGTCACAAAGAATATAATGAGCAGCAAGGGAATAACTTGGATAGTTATTGAAGGAGATGCAAATCACTATAGGGCAGATTGGAGAGCAAGTATGAAAGTAGGAAAATGGTTGTGTTCTCGAAGAAGCATGGAGTGGGGGCAGGAGGCAGCAGGTAAGAACGGGGAACATACCTTCAAGAACTAGACAAACCTAAGTTGGAATCTTAGGCTTGCCACTCATACTGGACATAGGATTTTGAGCAAATCTCTTATCATCACTGAACTTTGTTTTCTAAGCAGCAAACATCTACTTTTCAGTGTTATTGTTAAGATTAACAGAATAATAGATGTAAAAGAACCTGACACATAATAGCCAAGCCATGAATTGATGTGTCTTTTGCTATGTCTGCCTGAACGTGATATGCTACATGCAGATTTTAGGCACATATCTTTCCTTGAGGGTTTTTTTTTCTCCCAGATTTTTCTTTCTTGCCCCCTCTCTGGAGTTTTTGTCTAATTGTCCTCAGCACCAAATAGTTTCAAAGAATGGGATGCTGAACAATTAATCCAATCCTAGAGAGCATGCTCAGCTGGTATCTGGGTCAGTCAACACCACACTTACATTTGCACATATATTATGGTACCATGGATTGTAAATATTTTACTAATTATTCCAGTTGGGACTGGGTCCATCCCTATAGTCATGAAATCATGTCTGCTTGGTTCAGTCAGAAAGCATTACTTGACATACTTGCATGAAATAAATTTTGCATGTGTTTACAGTGCAGAGAGAAACCAGGAACTTTAAATAATGAGCAATTGAAATTCTGAAAACGATGAGTTCCATCATTTTTAAAGCATATCCTGTAATGAATTTCTGTTAGCATATGATACTTAGATCTATATTTTTACTTAGCATGAATAAGTTTTCTTGGCACCAATCTCCTTTTTCTCAAATCTATGAGAACTGAAGTTAGTCCTTCAGGGCTATTTTGGATGCCATTTTAACTGATGAGCAATGGGGCTTGAAGAGGAGGGTGGAGGTAGGAAGCTGGATCTAGGGATCACTAGTATGCTCACCAAAACAACAAAGTGATTTGAGTTTCCCTATCCAGAGATGGGAAATTTGGGGGAATAATGGGAATGTTTTATAGCCACTGGATTAAGGAGGATGGAGAGAAATGACTTTTCTGGGAAGATATGTCCAGCTACATTATGGAGACAGTACTAAAATTTTTTAGAGCTTGTTGTCTGTGAGTAAAGCAGGCACTTCTGGATGTCCGAGAGCCTAGGAAATATAATGTCACTAAATGAATTTCCCACCTCGAATTCACAGATTTATCCACTTCCTTTGTATCTATCTTTCCCTATCTTTCTTTGCCTTCATCCTTATCTAGCTGAGATTCCACAACTCAGCATCATGATTCCCTTTCCCCTCTCCTCTCCAATCACCCTCTCTGACAAAACCCCATTCTGAATGAACCCACTACACTTCTTTGCTGAGACTTTACCACGGCAGTTAAGTGGGTGGCAGAGAAGAACTACATCCCCCAGGCAGACTTACATTGTTCCCTTGCTTCAACCAAGCCTTTGACATTGCTCAGAAATCTATTTTTTCAGTAAGTTTTATCTTCATCATTAGTAACTAACAGTTTACACTTTCTTTATTCTTCTCTGACTTCCCCTCCCCTCTTCCCACCATTGCCATTACCTGCTCTGGACATTGGCTAAGACATTTTAGAGAAAACAGAGGTTGTCTAATCTTTCTACTTTGACACCAAATCTGCAATGCACTTCGCATCTCATTTCCAACCCTTTTTTCATAGATGGCCTTTGTAATAAACAGAATTTTGTCTTCCCAAATTCATATGTTGAAGTTCTAACCCCCAGTATCTCAGACTGACTGTATTTAAAAATAGAGACATTAAAGTGGCAACTAAGGTAAAATTAGGTCATATGAGTGGGTCTTAATCCAATATTACTGGTGACCTTATAAGAAGAAGAGATTAGAACAAAGATAATACTTAGGCTGAAGGAAAAACAAGTGAGGTTGCAGTGTGAAGGTGGCCACCTGCAAGATAAGAAGTGGGGCCTCAGAAAAATCCAAACCTACTAATAGCTTGATCTTGGACTTCTAGCCTCCAGAGCTATGAGAAAAAAGTTCTGTTGTTTAAGCCATTCAGTCTGTGGTATTTTGTTATGACAGTTCTAGCATACTAATATTGTTTCATTCAAGACCTATCTTAAATGTTCCTTTCTCAGAGAGAAAAGACATCCCAATCAAAATTAAGCTTATTATATTTTTTATGTTCTATATTTTTCTTCACATTATTCATCACTAGTGGCAATACTATATTTATTTGTTTATTGTCTCTCTCTAGATTTTAAGATCTGTGGGGATGGGAGACGGGACCAGTGGCAGCATCAAGAGGTGGGGAAGTAGCAACCCTCCAGGAGTACTGCCCTGTGTGTGTGTGTGTGTGTGTGTGTGTGTGTGTGTGTGTGTGTGTGTGTGTGTGTTTGAGATGGAGTCTCGCTCTGTCGCCCACACTGGAGTGCAGTGGCACCATCTCAGCTCACTGCAACCTCCACCTCCTGGGTTCAAGTGATTCTCCTGTCTCAGCCTCCTGAGTAGCTGGGATTATAGGTAAATTAGTTGCTAATTTTTGTATTTTTAGTAGAGACAGGGTAATTTTTGTATTTTTAGTAGAGACGGGGTTTCACCATGTTGGCCAGGTTGGCCTCGAACTCCTGACCTCAGGTGATCTGCCCACCTCAGCCTCCCAAAGTCTGCCCCATGTATATTTGATATAAAAATTGGCATTTTATTAGCGCTGTGTAAAGTTTTATGCAAAACAAGATTCAAGACAAGTTTCCTGCCCTCCTTTCAACCAGATTTTACCTCTAAGCCTCTTTTACATAGAAGTTATAAAGCTGATTCTCACTGGGCCAATGTGTGTGAGTCACTGCTGTATTCCTAGTACCTAACACTATTTCCTGTACATAGCATTGGATAAATAGATTTTTTCTGGAAGAAATGAAGGAAGAAAGGAAGGAAATGAGGGAAGAAAGGGGAAGAAGTTGAGACCGTAAGGAAAAACAATTACCTGCCATAGAGATGTCTCAGATATAGCTGATTGTGAGGTGAGTAGACAACTTTCCACTCAGTGGGTTTTAACTTGGGTCTGTGGATGTGAGTCACAGTGAGTCTATTAAATTTCTTGTGATCATGGATTAACTAAGAGGCCTGGAGGCTCATTAGGTAACTAATTTTACTTTAGTTACCACTTTAAAGCCTCTGTCTCCAACTGATTTGCTTTTGACCTCTGGACATATTTGGTTAACCATTATTCTAGGTGTCTATGAGGGTGTTTATGGATGAGATTAATATTTGAATTGGTAGACTGAGTAAAGCAGGTGGCCCTCCTCAATTTGGGTGGGCCTCATCTAATCCATTGAAGGCTTGAATAAAACAAAACATGGAGTAAGAGAAAATTTGCTTTTCCTACCTGTCTTCAAGCTGGGGCATCAGTCTTCTCCTGCCTTCAGACTTGGACTCAGGCTGGAACTTACACCATTAGCTGTCCTGGGTCTCAGGCCTTTGTACTCAAACTGGAAAGGGAACTATACCATCATCTCCCCTTGGTCTCCAGATTGTCAAGTGTAGATGCTAGGACTTCTCAGCCTGCATAACCACACGAGCCAGTTCCTTATAATAAATGTCTCTTTCTATCTCTCTACACACATACACCCCTCATATTGGTTTTGTTTCTCTGGACAACCCAGACTAATACAGGCACCTAGGACATATTATATTTGTGGATTCTTAAAGGTCAAAGAGAACTTAGAAACTATTTTAATCCTAAAGCCAATTATTACCACATGAATAGCCATCTGAGTGAATTCCTACAATTTGAGACAGATTGTATAAGAACAGTGCTTGCCAATGCAACAAAGGTACTTGAAAACTTTATGTAGAATGTTCCATATATGCATTTCCATATATGCATCTTTACATTTATCCATAGCAAGGCTAGGTTTTCATCTGTATTTTTTAAACTTTTTTTAACGGAAAATGTAAAACATACACAATTGTAGAGAGAACAGTATTATAAAGCCCATGTACCCTTCACTCAGCTTCAACAATTAATTTATGACCAATCTTACTTAATCTTCACCACCCCCTATTATTTTGAAACAATTCCCAGACAACATATTGTTTTATGAATAAATGCCAAACAACTAATTTGCAAATGCATTTTTAGAACAGAACCCTCTGCTGATTTGAAGATTGCCTGTATTTCCACCTCATTTTGAATAATGGATTTATTAATTTTCCACTCTCTTTCTTATGGACATTCTTCTGTATACGGGAAAGAAATTAATCACCCTGCCTACTACTTAGCTGCATTTTTCTATTTATGTAGACTATTCTGAATAGAGGGCGAAATTTTGGTTCTGTTATTAATTATGTGACTCTGGGCAAGATTTTAGCTCTCTGTGTCTCAGTTGCTTCATCTGTAAAATGAGAAAATATTTGAGGATTTTTTTCCTGGCAGTCAACAAGCTAGCAACTATTATTACTATTATTATTATTTAATGTGGGAGCTGGAGCTAGAATAAGTGGGTGAAAGTAATGACTTATCTGTAATTCTTGTAGTAACATCAACAGCTGCGTGCTTAGCAGGTGCTCAGAAAATGCCACTAAGAAGCAAAGAAGGCATCCTTTCCTCTTTCCATCTAGAGAATGCCAGGTGTCCTCATGTGCCCTTGTAATAGCTTTCTCCAGTGTCAAGGGGATAACGGGTCAGACTGATCCCCTCTCTAATGGCATGCAGTTAGAGTCTCGGCTTACATCTGCTGATAAATTATGAAGCAAGCCAACAGATCCTGCCTGCAGTCAATTATCCAAGGTCCATGATTCTCAATCTTCAAAGGGGCCCTCAATAGGGACTATGTAGCAGCAGAAATGAGAGCAAATGGAGAAGTAAAGAAAAAACAATTCCATCTGTCAAACTGATGATGGATGCTGTCCAAACCTGTGAACAAAACCTGAAGTGCTAATTCTATGCACTGCTGATGCCTTTAATTATGCGACTTTGACAGATGGAAAGATCATTATGCAGTTTTTATTTAAGAAGCTCATGCAACTGTAGTTTTTGTGCCAAGGGTAACCAGTCACATTAAGGAATTTGCCAGAAAGTGTAACTCTACCTTATTTATAGCTTACTAGGTCCTAATTATGCTTCCTAAATGGACAGTCCAATAATAAGGCAAACACAAAATATACATGACTGCAAATTACTACACAGTAGTGACATGTCAGAACAGGCAGCCATTTTCAAATCACAAAATTATTTCTCATCAGGCAATACACAGCAAACACACTGCAGATAATGCCATGTTGAGTTAGAATTTCAAAGGTCTGAAAAGGGTTTCTTTCTTAGTCGTGATTTCAGCAAGGCCTCCAGAAAGTTACAGAACAATCACTGTTTGATCCCCTTTGTGTAGCTCATACCTATTCTGATTCTGAGGATTTTCACCAGCTCTTCCTTCTAGTGACCTGAAGTATTGCCTTTAGTGTCACCTGCATTGATGTTTCACTTAGCCCTGAAAACCACCCTCTTAAGATACGTTTAGCTTCTTTTCTCTGATGTTGCTACTTAGGTGAGGCTCTGTTCTGCTCATCCTATCCCCATCTCTTTGTCATGGGCTTTTTCTAAACAGGAGACCTAGAGATCCAGAACATGAAAGTGACCATGGTTGTATAACCTATAGGTGGTTACCGAGTAGTAAGGGCAGTATCTTTTTGGTTCCATGGCTGCCACTCAGTCCAAGCCTTTATCAGCATAAAGTTATTACAGTTCCATGGCCACAGCCTCCTCACTCCCTCCCCTCCTGACTCAACCTGCATACCCTTGCCAGATGGGTCTTCTTCAAACACAATTTTTCACATATTTTCCCTTGTCAAAAACCTTTAATGAATCCCTTGCCCCAAGATTAAGCCTAAAGTCTAGCATTCAATTTCTTTATGACCTGCCCCCTATTGACCTTTCTGCTCCTACCTCTGTGCTTACATATACTGTCTGCTCTAACCATAATGGAGAGCTCACCATTTCCTGGCTTCTCTCTTCTAATCTCTATTCCTTTGCACATTCCCATTTCTCTGCCTCAGACACCTGCCAAATAATCTTTACTTCTTTGAACCCTAGATTTCCTTTACAATTGAGGCAGGTGGACTCTAATGTGTCCACCTTCAATGCAATTTTGAATGCTGGCCACTTGTGAGGATATTACATTCATTTGTTATTTGGAATATTTTAAATTAGTATCCTTTCTTTTTATATTCCCAATTATTTTATTTCCAAATAGACTGTTAGCTTATATGTATAAACAACATACATATCTTGCTAAATTATAAGGTACCAAAGTTTGGAACTCTGAGAAGCAAAATACTATAACATGAAAACATGAGGATCAGACTCAAATAGATTAAAACTCTGATCCTGGCCCTTATGAACTGTGTGCCTCTAGATGAGTTACCTAGACTCTCTGAATCTCAGTTCCTTCATCTATAAAATATGGATAACAGCTTTCTATCTTAGAAGGCTGTTGTAAGAACTAAATGGCATAATGAATTAAATGTCCACAATAAATTAGAGCTATTAGGATATTAAATCTATCTTGTACCTTCAAAGCTGAGCATAGTGACTGGTAAATAGTTGACATTTAATAGACATTAATCGAATTAAACTGCATTTATGCTTTCAATATTTAGCTCTGGCTACTGCCCCTACTGATATGAGATAATGAATCTTTCCAACTTAGTTGCACTCTTTAAAATCAAGAATAAAGGCTGTTAAGAACTTAAAGATTAATATTATAAACGTTTATATCATTATTAAAAATATCTTCAGTTATGAACATGTAGATCTAAGTGGAATGTAGACCTTAATGGAGTTTAAGTGATGGAAAAGATTCTTGACAGCCCAGTTAAGATGTGCCTGCAGATGTTGCGAACTGAATACAAGAGAAACAAGTGTCACATAAATTTCAGTAAAAGGAAGAACTTGCCTATAGAAAGGAAGGTTTTAGGGAGAAGAGAATGGGAAGGAGAAGAAGAGCTTCAGAAGCTGGGGAGGGAGATTGTTATAGTGGGGACAATGAAGACAGAGGACACTTGGATTGTAGTTCAATTTTTAGCTTAAAACTAGCTCTTCACATTGGACTCTTCTTTCAAGTCCAGGGGGTTGAACTAAATCATGATTTTACAAACTTCAGTCATCTGGGAACCATCTTGATTTTTTCTATATCTGAGAACCATGTTGTTGTGCCGAATCTCTATTAACCTCAATAGGGAAGGCTCCTGGTTCAAGATGCTAAAGAAGAGACCCAAAGCCAGCAAATGAGACATGTAGTTTTATTAGGGACTTATGTACGGGGGAGAGAGTCCAGCGGCAGTGGACTAGACAGGAGAACAACTTTGCATACAGTACAGTGATGGCAGGCTGGACAATGTATCCGCCTTTCATACAGTGCAGTGGTGATGGAATAGACAAAATAACTGCAAGGCCCAATGGTAATGGGCTGGAGAGAAAAACTGCAACCACCTGCAAACAGCATGAAGTTTATAATGTATTTCCACTTGACACTTTCCTCCTAATGACTTCCACCTGGCAATCTTCATTTAACCCAAAACTCAGGGCATCAATCCTCTGTATGGCCCATGTTCCATGGGACAAGCTGGGGGCTCAAATGTTCCTCATAGACAAGAAATGAATCTCTGGGTTGTCCACTCCCATATTCCCTAGCTCAGAACACACATTTAGGTGCATCTGCCATACAGGGTCATTCTAAGGGTATGCTTAAGTTATTGCCATCAGGTGTGTTTATCCTACAACCATGACCTATTATTTACTTAATATTTTCTTCAAATTGATTCACTTGAATCACTGGGAGGGTGGAAAAAGATGGCCAAACAGAAGCCACTTCCAATAGTCCTCCCCTCAGAGAATGACTGAACCAAATTGAACAGCTATCCACCAAATTGACCAATTATCCACACAAAAAAGCACCTTCCCAAGAACCAAAAATGAGGTGAGTTATCATAGTACCTGGTTTTAAGTTCATATCCCTGAAAAAAGCACTGAAGAGGGTAGGGAAGACAGTCTTGAATTGCCTTCTCCATCCCCTGGAAGCAGCCACGTGCTGTGGGGGAGAATCTTTGTGCTTCGCAGAGGGAAAACATAGATTGTAGGACTTCGCGTAGGAACTCAGTGCTGCCCTGTCATTGCAGAAAGCAACACTGGGCAGAACGCAACCAGCCACCACAGAGGGTGCTTTTAGACCAGCCCTAGCTAGAGGAAATTGCCTACCCCAGCAGTCAGAACCCAAGTTCTGTAAAGCCTTTCCACTGTGGGCCAAAGCGCTCTGGAGTCCTAAATAAACTTGAAAGGCAATCTAGGCCACAAGAACTGCAATTCCTGAGCAAGTCCTGGTGCTGTACTGGGCTCAAAGCCAGTGGACCTGGGTTGGGGGGGCACATGGCCCACTGAGACACCAAACAGAGCAGCCAAGGGAGTGTTTATGTCACTGCCCGCCAACCCCGGGCAGTGCAGCTTTCATCTTCAGGAAAGACTTCTCTCCACTTGAGGAGAGGAGAGGGAAGAGTAAAGAGGACTTTGTCTTGCAGCTTAGGTACCAGCTCAACCACAGTGAGGTAGAGGACCAAAGGGGCTTCTGGGGTCCCCAATTCCAGGCCGTGGCTCTTGAACAGCATTTCTGAACCTGCCTTGGACCAGAGGGGACCCCACTGCCCTGAAGACAGTGTAACAGGCCTGGAAGCATGATTCACCACAAGCTGACCGTAGAGACAGAACTTGGGCCTTGAATGAACATTGGCAATAGGCAGTAAATGTTGTGGGCCTGGGACGGTGGTGACTATGGGGACAGAATCCTTCTGCTTAACAAAAGGGGAAGGAAGAGTGGGAGGGACTTTGTCTTGCAGCTTGCATGCCAGGTCAGCCATAGTAGAATAGAGCACCAGGTAAATTTGTAAAGTTTCTAACTCCATGCCCTGGCTCCCAGACTATTTCTCTGGACATGCTTCCCTGAAGAGAAGGACACAAGCTTGGCTGGCTTCACCACCTGCAGATGGTAGAACCCTAGAGTTTTGAGTAAATGTAGGCACTAGCCAGGCAGTTACTGTGTTCCTCAGGCAAGGCCCATTGTGCTGAGTTTAGCTCTGACCCAGCATAGTCCCAGTGGTGGTGGCCACAGGGGTGCTTGTGTCACCCCTCCCCCAGCTCCAGGCAGCTCAGCACAGAGAGAGCCTCTGTCTTTTGGGGGAGGAAGTAAGGAAAGAAAACAAGAGTATCTGCCTGGTAATCCAGAGAATTCTTCAGGATTTTATCCAAGACAATCAAGGCAGTACCTCTATGAGTCTGCAAGAACCACAGCATTAGTAGGCTTGCAGTGCCCCTAATGCAGATATGGTTGCGGTGAGCAAACACTTAGATCACAACACCCAAGTCCCTTCAAATACCTATAAGGCTTTCCCAGGAAAGGCAGGTATGATATGATTAGGCTTTGTGTCCCCACCTAAATCTCATTTTGAATTGTAATCCCCATAATCCCCAAGTGTCAAGGGAGAGACCAGGTGGAGGTAACTGAATCATGGGGGTGGTCTCCCCTATGCTGTTCTCCTGATAATGGGTGAGTTCTCATGAGATCACATGGTTTTATAAGGTGCTTTTCCCCCTTGGCTCAGTAATTCTCCTTCCTGCCACCTTGTGAAGACAGTGCCTTCCTTCACCTTCACCTTCCACCACGATTGTAAGTTTCTGGAGGCCTCCCCAGCCATGCTGAACTATGAGTCAATTAAATCTCTTTCCATTATAAATTACCCAGTCTTAGGTAGTTCTTTATAGCAGTATGAAAACAGGCTAATACAGGGTACAAACAAGCCCAGACTGCAAAGCCTACAATAAATACCTAACTCTTCAATGAACAGACACTGATGAACATCCACAAGCATAAAGATCACCCAGAAAAACCTGACCCCAACAGTTGAAATAAATAAGCACCAGTGACCAATCCTGGAGTGACAGAGATATATGATCTTTCAGACAGAGAATTCAAAACAACTGTTTTAAGGAAACTCAGTGAAATGTAAGATAACACAAGGAAGAAATTCAGAATCCTATCAGATAAATTTAACAAAGAAATTGAAATAATTAAAAAGAATCAAACAGAAACTCTGAAGTAGAAAAATAAAACTGACATACTGAAGAATGCATCATGGTCTTTTAATAGCAGAATTGATCAAGCAGAAGAAAGAAATAGTGAGCTTCAAGACAGGCTATTTGAAAATACACAGTCGAAGGAAACGAAAGAAAGAAGAATTATTCTCAGCAAACTATCGCAAGGACAAAAAACCAAACACCACATGTTCTCACTCATAGGTGGGAATTGAACAATGAGAACACATGGACACAGAAAGGGGAACATCACACACCGGGGACTGTTGTGGGGTGGGGGGAGGTGGGAGGGATAGCATTAGGAGATATACCTAATGCTAAATGATGAGTTAATGGATGCAGCACACCAACATGGCACATGTATACATATGTAACAAACCTGCATGTTGTGCACATGTACCCTAAAACTTAAAGTATAATAATAATAATAATAAAAACTGGAAAAAAAGAAAGTAGAATTTTAAAAAAAAGCATGCCTATAAGATCTAGAAAATAGCCTCAAATGAGCAAATCTAAGAGTGATTGTCCTTAAAGAGGACATAGAGAGGGATAGGAGTAGAAATTTTGTTCAAATGAATAGTAACAGAAAGCTTCCCAAAACTTAGAGGAAGATATCAATATTCAAGTACAAGAAAGTTACAGCACACAAAGAAGACTGAACCCAAAAAGACTACCTCAAGGCATTTAAAAATGAAACTCCCAAAGATCAAGGATAAAGAAAGGGTTATAAAAGCAGAAAGAGAGAGAGAGAGAGAGAGAGAAAATGGCTCTCTAATACATCTATCAGCCCACTTCTTGGGGGAACCTTACAGGACGGGTGAGAGTGACATGACATATTTAAAGTGGTGAATGGAAAAACAAAGTAACTTGGAGTAATATATCCAGTGAAAATATTCTTCAAACATGAAGAAGAAATACTTTCCCAGACAAACAAAAGCTAAAGGATTTCAACACCAGACCTGTCTTACAAGAAATGCTAAAGAGAGTTCTTCAATCTGAAAGAAAAAGACATTAATGAGCTACAAGAAATCATCTAAAGGTATAAAACTCACTGGTAATACTATGCACACCAAATAACAGAATATTATAACACTGAAATTGTGGTGTATAAACTACTCATATCTTGAATAGTGATATGGTTTGGCTGTGCCACCACCCAAATCTTATCTTGAATTGTAGTTCCCATAATCCCCATGTGTTGTGGAAGGGACCCAGTGAGAGGTAGTAATTGAATCATGGGAGCAGTTACCCTCATGCTGCTGTTCTCATGATAGTGAGTGAGTTCTCACGTGATCTGATGGTTTTGTAAGGGGCTTTCCCCCCTTTGCTCAGCACTTCTCCTTGTTGCCTCCATGTAAAGAAGGACACGCTTGCTTCCCCTTCCACCATAATTGCAAATTTCCTGAGGCCTCCCCAGCCATGCTGAACTGTGAGTCAATTACACTTCTTTCCTTTATAAATTACCCAGTCTCATGTATGTGTTTATTAGCAGTGTGAGAATGGACTAATACAAGTAGAAAGATTAAAAGATGGGCCAATCATAAATAATAACTACAGCAACTTTTAAAAATAGACAGTAAAATGAGATATAAACAGAAACAACAAAAAGTTTAAAAGTTGAAGGATAAAGTTAGAGTTTTATTAGCTTTATATTTACCTATCTGTTAGTTTGCTTATGCAGTCACTGTTAAGTTGTCATCAGTTTAATATAATGAGTTATAAGATAGCATGTGCAAGCTTCATGGTAACCTCAGATAAAAAAATCATACAACAGATACACAAAAAATAAAAAGCAACAAATTAAAACATATCATCAGAGAAAATCACCTTACAGAAAGAAAAGAAAGAAGGAAGACAAGACCACAAAACAACCGGAAAACAAATAACACAATGGCAAGGGTAAGTCCTTATTTATCAATAATAATTTTGAATGTAAATGGACTAAACTCCTGAAAGAGATAGTGGCTAAATGAATAAAAAAAATAAAAACAAGACCCAGTGATCTGTGTGGCCTGTAAGAAACACACTTTACTTATAAAGACGACATGGACTGAACATAAAAGGATGGAAATAGATATTCCACGCAAATGGAAACCAAAAAAAGAGCAGGAATAGCTATATTTACATCAGACACAATAGATTTTAACATAAAAACTATAAACAGAGACAAAGAAGGCCATTATATAATGATAAAGGAGTTAATTCAGCAAGAAGGCACAACAATTTAAACATATATGCATGCAATATTTGAGCACCCAGATTTATAAAGCAAATATTAGAGCTAGAGAGAGAGAGAAAAAAAAAGAGAAAGAGAGAGAGAGAGACTCCAGTACAATAATAGCTGGAGACTTCAACATCCCACTTCCAGCACTGGATAGATCATTCAGACAGAAAATCAACAAAGAAACATTGGGCTTATTCTGCACTATAGACCTAATGGATCTAATAGATATTTACAGAACATTTCATCCAATGGTTGCAGAATACATATTCTTCTCCTCAGCACATTAATCATTCTCAAGGATAGACCATATGTTAGGTCACAAAATGAGTCTTAAAACATTCAAAAAAATTGAAATAATATCAAGTATCCTCTCTGACCACAATGGGATAAAACTAAACATTAATAAAGAGAGAACTTTTTGAAACTATAGAAACACCTAGAAATTAAACAATACGCTCCTGAATGACCAGTGGATCAATGAAGAAATTAGGAAGGAAATTTAAAAACTTCTTGAGACCAATGAAAATGGAAACACAACATACCAAAATTTATGGGATACTTTGAAAGCAGTACTAAGAAAGTTTATAGCTATAAGTGCCTACATCAAAATAGTAAAAAGACTTCAAATAACCTAACAATGCATTTGAAGAAACTAGAAAAGCAAGAGCAAACCAAACCTAAAATTAGTGGAAGATAACAAATAATAAAGATCAGATCAGAAATAAGTGAAATTGAAATCTTAAAAATACCAAAGATCAGCAAAATGAAAAGTTAGTTTTTCTGAAAACATAAACAAGATCATCAACAAACCTTTAACCAGACAAAGAAAAAAAAGAGAGAAGACCTAAGTAAAAAAAAATCAGAGGTGAAAAAGGAGACGTTACAACCAATTCCACAGAAAATCAAAGAATCATTAGAGGCTACTATTAGCAACTATCTGCAAATAAATTGGAAAACCTAGAAGAAATGGATAAACTCCTAGACACTTACAACCTACTAAGGTTGAACCATGACGAATCCAAAGCCTGAACAAATAACAAGTAATGATATTGATACAGTAATAAAATGTCTCCCAGCAAAAATCTGAGACCTAATAAAGTTCACTGTTGAACCTTAGCAAACATTTAAAGAACTAACACCAATCCTATTCAAATGATTCTGAAAATACGGAGGAGGAGGGAATACTTCCAAACTGATTCTACAAGGCCAATATTACCCTGATACCAAAACCAGAAAAAGACACATCAAAAAATGAAAACTACAGGCCAATGTTCCTGATGAATATTGATGCAAAATTCCCAACAAAATAATAGCAAACTAAATTCAAGAACACATTAAAAATTTCATTCATCACGATCAAGTGGGATTTATCCCAGAGATGCAAGGATAATTCAACATATGCAAGTCAATTAATATAATACATAATGTCAATGGAATGAAGGAGAGAAACCATACGATCATTTCTAATGCTGAAAAAGCATTTGATAAAATTCAACATCCCTTCATAATAAAAACCCTAATAATACTGACTATAGACGAAACATACCTCAACATAATAAAAGCCAAACATAACAGACCCACAGATGGTATCACATTGAATGAAGAAAAATGGAAAGCCTTTCCTCTAAGATCTGGAACACAACAAAGATGCCCACTGTCACCACTGTTATTTAATATAGTACTGGAAGTCCTAGCTAGAGCAATGAGAGAAGAGAAAGAATTAAAGGGCATCCAAATTGGTAGAGAAGAAGTCAAATTATCCTTGTTTTCAGATGATATGATCTTATATTGGGAAAAACCTAAAGACTTTATTTAAAGAAAACAATTAGAATCAATAAATTCAGCAAAGTTGTAGGATACAAAATCAACATATAAAAATCTGAAGCATTTCTACATGCCAACGGCATACAACCTGAAAAAGACATCAAGAAAGTAATCCCATTTACAATAGCTATAAATAAAATAAAATACATAGGAATTAACTTAACCAAGGAAGTGAAAGATTTCTACAATGAAAACTATACAACATTAATTAAAGACATGAAAAAGGACACACAAAAAATGGAAAGATATTCCATGTTCATGGATTAGAAGAATCAGTATTGTTTAAATGTCCATGCTACCCAAAGCAATTTATAGATTCAGTGCAATCCCTATTAAAAAATTACATTCCTCAAAGAAATAGAAAAAAAATCATAATATTTATATAGACTTTCTAAAGACTCAGAATAGCCAAAGACATCCTGAGTAAAAAGAACAAACCTAGAGTAATCACATTATTTGTCTTTAAATTATACTAGAGAGCTACTGTAACCAAAACGACATGGTACTGGCTTAAAATAGATACATTGACCAATGGAAAAGAATAGAAAGCCCAGAAACAAATCCATACACCTATAGCAAACTCATTTTCAACAAAGGTTCCAAAAGGATACACTGGGGAAAGGACATTCTCTTCAATAAATGGTGCTGGGAAAACTGAATGCCTGCATGCCAAAGAATAAAACCAGACCCTTATCCCTTGCCAGGTAAAAAAATAAAATCAAAATGGATTAAATACTTAAATCTAAGCCTTTAAACCATGAAACTATTAAAACATTAGGGAAACTCTCTAGGACATTGAACTGGGCAATGATTTCTTTAATAATACTGCACAAGCACAGGCAACCAAAACAAAAATGGACAAATGAGATCACATCAAGTTAAAAACCTTCTGCATAGCATAGGAAACAATCAACAAAGTGAAGAGACAAACCACAGAATGGGTGAAAATATCTGCAAACTACCCATCTGACAAGCGATTAATAACCAGAATATATAAGGAGTTCAGATAACTCAATAGGAAACAGATCTAATAATCTGATTTACAAAATGAGCAAAAGCTCTGAATAGACATTTTTTAAAAGAAGACATACAAATGACAAACAGGCATATGAAAAGGTGCTAAACATCACTGATCATCAGAAAAATCCAAATGAAAACTACAATGAGATCATCTCACCCCAGTTAAAATGGCTTATATCCAAAAGACAGGCACAATATCAAATGCTGGTGAGAATGTGGGAAAAAAGGCAATGCTCGTACACCGTTGGTGAGAATGTAAATTAGTACAACTACCATGGAGAACAGTTTGGAGGTTTCTCAAAAAACTAAAAATAGAAAAAAGGCAATGCTCGTACACCGTTGGTGAGAATGTAAATTAGTACAACTACCATGGAGAACAGTTTGGAGGTTTCTCAAAAAACTAAAAATAGAGCTACCATATGATCCAGTAATCCCACTGCTAGGCATATACCTAAAGGAAAGGAAATCAGTATACTGATGACATATCTTGTACTCACATGTTTGTTGCAGCACTGTTCACAATAGCCAACATTTGGAAGCAACTGCTGTGTCCATCAGCAAACAAATGGATAAAGAAAAGGTGGTCCATATACACAATGGAAGAGTATTCAGCCATAAAAAGAATGAGATTCTGTCATTTGTAACAACATGGATAGAACTGGAGGACGTTATGTTAAGTGAAATAAGCCAGGAACAGAAAGATAAACTTCACATGCCCTCACTTATTTGTGGGAGCTAAAAATTAGAACAACTGAACTAATGGAGATAGTAGGATGATGGTTACCAGAGTCTGGGAAAGGTAGTGAGGGATGGGGAGTGGGGATGGTTAACAGGTAGAAAAATATAATTAGATATAATGAATAAAATCTAGTATTTGATAGCACAACAGGGTGACTAGTCAACAATAATTTATTGTACATTTTGAAATAACTTAAAAGAATATAATTGGATTGTTTGTACACACAAAAGGATAACCACCTGAGGTGATGAATACCTCTTTTATCCTCATGTGATTTTTATGCATAGTATACCTTTATAAAAATATCTCATGTACCCCATGAATGTATAGACCTATGTACCCACAAAAATTAAAAATTAAAAAGAAATGGAGTCACTTTAACTCAAATAAATTTGTTATCAAAGGAAACTAGGTGTCATTACCACAAGGAGAAAACCAGAATCCGTTGTTATAAATACAAGAAAACTGTGAAAATAAACAAAAGCAGAGCTATCTTAGCTAGACAAGAAAGATTCCAGCCTGAATCTGCCTTCACTTTGATAAAAAGGGAGATTGTCTGGTATTAGAGAGATATTAAAGAAAAACAGCATCAAACTAAGATTCCTCCTTCATGTAGTCAGAATATATCGAAAGAAAATTGAAAAGGCAGTGACTTCCTCACTCACTCATTGTCAGTTATTGCCCTGCCCCCGCCCCTATCAGGCTCCTTTGGACTCTCAGCAATGGTACATTCAGTCACACTTAGCATATGGCGAACAGAGCAAAAGTGAAAAGTTTGTTTCAAAAGTCACAGGCCAGGGTATAGTATAACAAAATACTTATGGTTACATAATAGTTTTGTTTCCTAAAGAGAATTTCATCTGACAATTTTAAGAAACTGTGTTTGCAGAATCTCTGAACTATCTCGGTAATCAATTAGAAAATAGCAATCAAAATACCTCACTTTTGGAGCTTGCTTCCCACCTCCCCCCTACCCCTGCCCCCCTCCAAAAAAAGCACTTTATCCCATTTGATAATCTGTGGGTGAGAAGAAATGTATATCAACTCTGGAACAAATCTGAGTAAGTTGAGATCCAAATTCCTCTCTCTCTAGGTCTATTGCCTTAAAAAATCATTTAATGTCATTATTTCTATTTCATCATTTGAAAAAGGAGATTAATAAGCCTTACTAATTGTTGTAAGAATTAGAAGTAATGCATGTAAAGAAACTAACACCTAATGTGATTTTAAAACTTACAGACTCTCTGCTCTTCCCATTTGACAGTCACATCTTCTCATACAGGGACAGCGGAAGCATCATTGAGACACATGCTGAAGTGATGGCAATGTGGATGTCGTTGCCATCACTGACCCCTTTGTTAACATCAAGTACATTGTCTATGTGTTCTAGTATGATTCCACCAAATAACAAGTTCAACGGCATAGCCAAGACTGAGAACCAAAAGGTTGTTATAAATGAAAAACCCATTTCCATCTTCTAAAAGTGAGATCCTGACATGAAATGGGGTAATTCTTGTAATGAATTTGTTGTGGAATCTACTGGTGTCTTCATTTTCTTGTAAAAGTCTGACTTCATATGAAGGGTGGAGCCAATAGGGTCATCATCTTTGTCCCGTCTGCTGATGTCCCCATATTTATGAGCATGAATGATGAGAAGTGTGACAACTCCCTCAAGATTGTCAGCAATTCCTCCTGCACTACCAAGTGCTTAGCCCTCCTGGCCAATGTCATCAATAACAATTTTGGCATCACGGAGAGACTCAAGATCACAATCCATGCCATCACTGCCACCAAGAAGACTGGGAAGGCCTCTCTGGGAAACTGTGTTGTGACAGCCATGAGGCTAGCCAGAACTTCACGCCTGCCTCTACTGATGCTTCCAAGGCTGTAGGCAAGGTCATCTCTGAGCTGAATGGAAAGCTCAGTGGCATGGCCTTCTGTGTCCCCATCCCCAAGCTGTGTCTCCAGCTTTCTATGGACTGTCCAGAGAAAGCTGCCAAATGTGATGACTCCAAGAAGGTGATGAAGCAGACATTGGATATTCTCCTAAAGGGCATCCTGGGCTACACCGAGGACCTGGTTGTCTCCTAGACTCTAACAGTGACACCTACTCTTCTACCTTCCATGCTGGGACAGGCATTGCCCTAACAACCACTTTGACTAGTTCATTTCCTGGTATGACCATGAATTTGGCTACAGTAGCAAGGTGGTAGACTTTATGGACCACATGTCCTCCAAGGAGTGAGAGCCTCCTGGACCACTAGCCTCAGTTAGAGGCTAAGAAAAAGAGAGAGACCCTCAGGTGCTGGGGAGTCCTTGCCCCAGTTCAATCCCCCAACACACTGTGAACTGCTCATAGAAAGATGTGCCTCAAAACTTTAATTAGACCTTACAGTCACAGAGGTCTGCTTCCATCTCAGTGGAGCAAATAGACTTTAATAATTGGACTTTAAATGAAATTGAAACTCACTCACCATATGTTTAATGCATCTCATCTAATGAGTAAGTTCTTGTGAGATTTGTTCCTGTTACTCTTCCCCTCTTTGAGCACTGTGAAATCATAAAAAATTCTTTGTATGGCAATAAACTGTGTGATTTATGAAATCATACTTTGAACACCTCTTTACTTTAACCATGCAAAACACCCTCCCAAACAGAAGGAACTGCTCCCTCACTTTTGTCCTCTTTGCACTTGTACTTACATTATCCTCACATTTTAGAATGGTTTTCTTTTGCATGTGTGTCACTTTCCTGCCTGTGAGCTTCTAAAGAAGGAGAACATATGCATGCCCCTTTTGTAATCAGTGTCCAGCATGTCATCTGGTAGTACACTGTACAGGCTCCATAAGTGCAGGCTGACTTGAATTCCATTGAATTTATTCTTTTGACAGAAAGCAAAGAGTGAAAGAAATGTAACTTCATACCAGCAAAAATGTTCAGCATAACACTGGTTATGGAGAACTTATGTTGTTCTTATGTCTTTGTTTGCAAATGGTATAATAATTTGCAAATAAATTTACAAATTTGTTAAAACACAAATCATGTAATCCTTATAGCAAGGTAGAAAAATGTATATGCTGATACTTGAAATTTCTTTGCATTCTGGGCTTTGCTAAGAGAATAAGAGCCCATGTCAAGAGTGCTAAATTGAAACTGCCAAAGTACCTAGTTGCTGCGGGAACTTGGTAAGAGTCATGCAAATGGATACAGGACATTGACCAAACTTAAAGAATGAACAAAATAGAATCAACTCAAACTTGCTGCCCAAAATGCTGTCAAGGTCTTTGCTTTGCTTCCCTGGGGAATTTTTTTGGCTCTGCAAGATACCTTGGGACCAAGTAAGAGATAATTTATTTCAAAACGAGATGTCCTATTTTTGGAGGACTGCCCTAAATTTTTTCTTTTGTCTATAATAATCTATTGTCCTGGATACCAAAAATAGTACCGGGCAGGGATTATTTAAAGCTCTTTGGTAAAAGGCAGTAATGCAGACTGCTAAACTTATTAGAACAAAAGAGGTAAGCTTCAATCAAAGAGAACTTTGGAACTGTCTACAGTAATGAAAACATGGACTAGTACCTCCAAAATTTTTGTTTTCATTTTTATTTTCTCAGAGCTAGAGAAGGCCCCAAGGAGTAGACAGGGTAGAAATTTGACTGGATAACAACTAATTGGTGAGCTTCTTTGGGGGAACCTACCTCAAAAACAAAACAAAACAAAAACAAACTCATAAGCAACCATTTTAGAACAGCAAGGTTTATTTAAGTTGGATTATGCTGGGGAACTGGGAAAGGCACTTCTTTTTGCTTGAATATTGCTGAGCAGGGGCCTCAATCCTTCTGGACAACACAACTTCTTTACTGCATCTTCAGAAGCTATGACACTCTTCAATCATCTTAAGGGGGTTTTAGCTTCCTGTGGCTGCTGTAAAAAATTACCACAAACTTGGTGGCTTAAAACAAAACAAATATATTCTCTTAGAATTCTGGAGGTCAGAAGTCTGGAATCAGATTTACTGGGCTAAGGTAAAGATATGGTGAGGTAGGTTCCTTCTAGAGGGTATAAAGGGAGAACATCCATTGCCTTACCTTTTCCAGCTTCTAGTGGCCACTAGCATTTCTTGGTCTGTGGCTCCTTCTTCCATCATCAAAGCGCATAAATCTCATGTCTGCTTTCATCATCATCCCATCATTTTCTTCTCTTCCATAGTAAAATCTCCCTCTGCCTCCCTTTATAAGGACATTTGTGATTACACTTAAGGCTCACTTGGATAACCCAGGATAATTTCCTCATCTCAAGGTGCTTAATCAGGTGTGCAAAGTCATTTTTGCCCAGAAGGTAGCATTTATAGGTTCTGGAAATTAGGATGCAGATATCTTCAAGGGAGTAGGGCTGGTGGTTTGCATTATTCAGCCTATCGCAAATGGCTAGTGAGTAGAAGAGGAGTTAACCTTGTTTCGTGTAGAACTGAACATAACTACCCATGGCAGAGGGATTTTGGAAGTTGAAAGGAAGTGTTTTGGATTATCAACGCTTTCCAAAAGTAGAGAGGATTTTCTTGGGTCTGTGAGAAGATGTTAAACTGGAATTATAACTATGACCCCACAATACAACACTTGGGACATCTCAAAGTGAATTTCTAGGCAGAAACAAATTTTTGAAGGAAAATTACCCCACAAGGAGACTATAAGAAATCAAAAGATTAAAGAAGGGGGAAGATTTATGAGAGATTTCCTTAAAGGGAACTTCTATCCTCTCTCTGCTTCAAAGGGAATATGGTAAAGCTGTTTCTCCTTCACTTCCAGCCTAGAGGGAGTGGGCTTGCAAAAGACCACTCTGAAAGTACAGAGGAGCCTTGAACTGGTGTGTGACACACAAGCAAGAGGCTGTGGCTCTCAGCCTTAGTGGAAGTGTGGAAAGAAATAGCCTGAGTCAGATGAAAATGCTCTTTCTCTAATGGTGGGTCCAAAGGTGCACAAAGCCCAGAAAACATACGTGGAATCTGCAGTAAGGTTCTGCTGAAGAGAGCTGCTGCTGGAAAGTGAGTGGAGTCTAGTAGAAGGTCTGAATAGAAAGGACTACTGGAAAATCAGAAACTGAGGTGAGAGCTAGAGCAACCAGCCAAAGTGTGGGGCTACTGACATCCTGGAAGTCATCGCAGATTGGCCTAGCAGGAGAGCCTTGGAAGAACCCACCTGCTCTGTCTACTTGGGAACCACCAGTTTTAATCATTATCCAGAACCATGGACTGTGGAGCCAGCTTAAGGCAGCACTGTGACACATGAGTAGATCCAGATTTTTTGAGTTCTTAAGCTTGTAGAATTTGACAGGTTCTCTTTAATAAAAAGAATAAAGCATCACAGATAGAAAATTAGTGAGGAGGTCTTGGAAGGGGTTTTTGCAAGTGAAGCTGCAAAAGTTTGATTTAAATAGCTGTATGTTAAGTCCATAAACTAAGACCTTTTGGTTCCATTCCCCTCTTCTCTTCCTGTATGCCAACAGAAGGGTCTGAGAGTAAAGAAAGGAGCAGCTCACCCCAGTAAAGGGCTTTCCTGGAGTGGGGTACATTGGGATGGCATTCTTGCCTTTGTATAAAGATTGAAATGTTGATTAACATATTAAATTGTATATTTAATTACAGAACTGAAAATGTTCTTTAGTGACTTAAAAAAATACCGTAGCATTGTGTATTACTTAACGAGTGCCCCCAAAGCATAGGTTCTGCCAGAGTTTCTATTTAGTGGCCAGAGAAAGCCCATCAAATACATTTTAAAGTGGCAATGGGAAGTGAAAAATGAAGTATTTTGATTACATTTAATGAGCAGTATTGTTCAACATCCTGGATACAGGTGGTGGTAAATTCTTCACCACTGGCATGTGCAAGCAGTTGGTGATAGCTTGTCGGGGTGTCATAGAAGAGATTTAAGCATCTGAATTGTAGTTCCACTAAGTGACTCTAAGATCACTCCTTGTTCTGATGGTTTCTGGCTCTATGCTACTTAACTTGTTAAGAAAGGCTTTCTGAAGAAAAGTTTTGATAGTGAGAATGAGAAGCAAGCAGAAGGGCAAGGAATTCCTGTAGTGGGTAGAGAGATGGTATTAAAACAGAGAGGAACAGATGCAGTAAATGCTCCAAACAAAGAGCATATACTCTTTTTGAGAAGAGGAAAATGTTGATCTCTTTTAACGAAAACCCTAATATAGAGTGAGAAAAATAGGCGAGATAGATTTAAAATTTTAAATATTACTGCCAACTTCCAGTTTTTGGTCTGACATGTAAGAATAATGAAAGTCACCACTCTATCTTAACTAGTAAAAAGCTAAATAAGCAGCTTTCCCTATGACCTCAGCTCTGTTAGGAATCTAAGAGCTACTGATGTTTCAGTTGGTTTAGCTTTTTACTAGAGAAGGTAAAATAATAACTTTCATTTTTATTATTTTTAATTGATCCAATAGATAATATTTTGTTCAAAATAATAATAGTAACTACATATGCTTACATATAAGTGAAATGAGTGACAGCTATAATACAAGAGACGGAAGAAAAGAATTAAGGTTATGTTGTTATAAGGTGCTCACGTTACTGGTGAAATGGCATAGTGTTATTTGAAAGCAGGCTTGAATTAGTTGTAAATGCATATGTCAAACTCAAGGGAAACCACTAAAAATGTATAAAAAATATAACTAATATGCTAAAAAAGAAGAGAAAATAAAATCATAAAAAAATACTCAATTAACCATCAAAAGGAAAAAGAGAAAAGTAGAAGACAAAAATAGGAACAAAGAATAAGGGCAATAGAATTGAATAATAATAAAGATAATAATGGCAAAAGAAAATGAAAACAACTTATCAAAATTTGTGAAATGCAGTAAAAACAGGGCATAGAGGAATATTTATAGTATTAGATGTGTATTTTAGAAAAGAAGAAATATTTAAAATCTATTTTTTCACCTTAGGAGTCTAGAAAAAGAAAAGCAAATTAGGTCCATAATAAGTAGAAAAGAAGAAATAATAAAAACAAAACAGAAATCAATAAAATTGGAAAGAGAAAATCAATAGAGAAAGCAAATAAAACCTAAAGATGGTTCTTTGAAAAGATCAATAAAATCAATAAGTATCTAGCTGGAGTTAGAAAAAGAGAGGATAGAAATTACTAATATCATAAATGAAAGAGGGGACATCACTACAGATCTTGTGGACATTAAAATGATAGTAAAGGAACACTATGAACAACTCTGTGCCCACAAATTTGATAAGCTACATGAAATGAACCAATTTATTGTAAGACACAATATGCCAAAACTCATGCAAGAATAGACAATATGAATAGGCCTATATCTATTAAAGAAATTGAATCAATAATAAATGTTATGGACTAAGTATTTATGTCCCCCAAAATGTATATGTTAAAATCCCAACCCCCAGTGTGTTGGTGTTAGGAGTTGGGGGCTTTGGGCAGTGATGATGGTCATGAGGATGGGGGCCTCAAGAATGGGATTAGTACCCTTATGAAAAAGAACCCAAAGTGCTCTCTTGCCCCTTTCTGCCATATGAGGTCACAGCAATGATGCAGCAAAATGCAATGTGAAAGGGCCTTTACTAGAACCTGACCATGCTGCAATCCTGATCTGGGACTTCCAGCCTCCAGACTGGGAGAAATACATTACTGTCAATTATAAGATACCCAGTCTATGGTAATTTGTCATTGTAACCTGAATTGACTAAGGAAATTAATAACCTTCTAAAACAGAAAGTACCAGGCTCAGATGGGTTCTGTGGTGAAACATTTTGCAAAGAAATTATACCATTCTCTTTGGTCTCTTTCAGAAGACAGAAGCAGAGGGAATACTTCCTAAGTCATTCTGTGAGGCCAGCATAATATACAAAGACATTATAAGAAAAGAAAGCTATAGACCAATATCTCTCATAAACATTGATGCAAAAGTCCTCAACAAAATATTCGCAAATAAAATCCAACAATGTATAAAAATAATTACATACCATGACCAAGTGGGATTTATCCCAGGTGCGCAATCTGGTTCAACATTTGAAAACCAAATAATGTAATCCATCACACCACCAGGCTAAAAAAGAAAACCCACATGATCGTATAAAAAAGCATTTGACAAAAATCCAACACCCATTTGTGATAAAAACTCACATTAAACTGGGACTAAATGGGAATTTACTCAACTTGATAAAGAACATCTGCAAAAAACCTACTTCTAACATTATACTTATTGGTGAGATATCAGAAGCTTTCCCACTAACCTAAGAAATGAGCAGGATGTCTCTTCTTACTACTGTTTTTTAACACCACACTGAAAGTCCTAACTAATACAATAAAACAAGAAAAGAAAAGAAAAATTTACACAAATTGGAAAGGAAAAAATAAAAGTACTTTTGTTTGCAGATAATAAAATTTAAAAAGTTGACCAAACAACCTCCTGGAACTAATAAACAATTATAGCAAGGTGACAGGATATAACGCTAATATAAAAAAGCAAATTTCTTTCCTATGTACCAACAATGAGCAAATGAAAATTGAAATTAAAACCAGTATCATTTACATTAGCCTTCCCAAAAATGAAATACTTAAGTATAAATATAACAAAATATACACAAAATCTATATGGGAAAAACTATAAAACTTTAATAACAAATAAGAGAACTAAATAAATGGAGAGATATTCCATATTTATGGATAGGATGACTCAGTATTGTCAAGACATCATTTCTTCTCACTTTGATTTATAGATTCAAAACAATCGCAGTCAAAATTCCAGCAAGTTATTTTGCGAATACCAAAAACTACTTCTAAAGTGTATACAGAGAGGCAAAAGACCCAGAATAGCTAATGCGATATTGAAGGAGAACAAAGTTGGAGGACATTATAATAGTAAGACAGTATAGTAAGTTTTGAAGTTGAACATTATCCATTATAGTAATGTCCATGTTCAAGACTTACTATAAAGTTATGGTAATTAAGACAGTGTTGTACTGGCAAAAGAGAGAGAGAGAGAGAGAGACAGACTGACTTAAATGGAACAGAAGAGAGCCCCAAAGTAGACTTACATAAATGTGGTCAACTGATTTTTGATAACGGAATAAAGGATGTACAATGGAGAAAAGATAGTTTTTTCAACAAATGATGTTGGAACACGTGAACATCCACAAACAAAAAATGAATTTAGGCATAGACCTTGCACTCTTCACAAAGTTTAACTCAGAATGGATCACAGACCTACATGTAAAATGCAAAAAGCATAAAAACTTAGAAAATAACATAGGAGAAATTTCTAAATGACCTTGGGCTTGGTGATGACTTTTTAGATACCATACCAAAGGCACCATTCATGAAAGAATTGATAAGCTGGACTTCGTTAAAATGAAAATTTTCTGCTCTGCAAAAGACATTCTTAAGAGAATGAGAAGACAAATCACAGAGTGGGAGAAAATATTTGTGACAACATATCTAATAAAAAACCACCATTCTAAATATAGAAGAACTTTTAAAACTCAACAAATTTATTTATGGTTTGCAATATTCTTTCCCAATGCATAGGCTGCCTTTTAATTTTGTTGATTGTTTCCATGGCTTTACAGAAGCTTTTGAGTTTAACAAAGTCCTACTTTTTTTTTCCTTTTGTTACCTAAGTTCTTGTTGTAATATCCAAATGACATTGCCAGCTAAGGCCAATGTCAAAAAGCTTTTCCTTTGTGCTTTCTTCTATGAGTTTTATGGTTTCAGGTATTACATTTAGGTCTTCAATTTTGAGTTGAGTTTTGTGTAAGGTAAGGTTCTAATTTCCCTTTTTTTGTATGTGGATATTGAGTTTTCCAACATCACTTGTTGAGGAGGCTATCCTCTCTCCATTGTGTCTTTTTGGTACCCTTGTCAAAAATTAGTTGACTGTATATGTTTGTGTTTATTTCTGGGACTTATATTCTGTTCCATTGGCCTTTGTGTGTACTTTTATGCTAGTACCATACTGTTTTGATTACTACAGCTTTGAAATATAATTTGAAATCAAGATGTGTAATTATCTCCAACTTTATTTTTCTTTCTCTAGTGCTTTTGCTATTCAGGACCTTTTGTGGTTCTATAGAATTTTTAGAATTGTTTTTTCTATTTCTGTGAAAAATGCTATTGGAATTTTGATAGAGATTGTATTGAATGTGCATATTGCTTTGGGTAGTGTGGACATTTAAGCCATATTTATTCTTCCAATCCATAAAAATGAGTTATCTTTCCTTTTATCTGTGTCTTCCTCAATTTCCTTCATTAATGTTTTATAGTTTTCAATGTACAGATCTTTCACTTCCTTGGTTAAATTTATTCCTAAGTATTTTATTCTTTTTGATTAATGTACTTCAAGTACTATGCTTAATAGAAGTGCTGAGAGTGGACCTCTTTGCCTTTTACTGGATCTCAGAGGAAAAGCTTCCGGTTTTCACCCATTGATTATAATAGCTATGGGCTTTCATAAATGACCTTTATTATGTTATTGTGTCAAGGACATTTCCTTCTATACTTAAATTATTGAAAGTTTCCATCAACAATATATGTTGAGCATTTTTCTGCATCTATTGAGATGTTCATGTGGTTTTTATCTTTCACTCTGTTAACATGGCATATAGGATTGACTAATTTGCCTATATTTAAGCAACCTCGTACCCCAGGGATTAATCTAACTTGACCATGACGCATAATATTTTTTATATATTATTGAATTCGGTTTGCTAGTATTTTATATTATCAGGGAAGAGCAAATTAAAGCAACAATGAGTATCAGTAAACATGTATTAGAAGGAGAAAAATCCAGAACACTGACAATGCCAAATGCCGGTGAGGATGTGTTGTTCAAAGGACACCCTCATTCATTACTGGTGGGAATGCAAAATGGTACAGCTATTTTAGGAGACTCTTTAGCAGTGTCTTACAAAGCTAAACATACTTTTACCATATGATTCAGCAGTTGTGCTCCTTGTTATTTACCCAAAGGAACTGAAACTTGTGTCCACACAAAAACTGGCACATGGATGTTTTTAGCATCTTTATTCATGATTGCCAAAACTTGAACATAACCAAGAGGTCTTTCAGTAGTTGAATGGATAAGTATACCAAGTCCATCCAGACAACGGAATATCATTCAATGCTAGAAAGAAATACATTATCAAGCCATGACTAGACATGGAGGAACCTTAAATGCATATTAATAAGTGAAAGAAGCCAACACGAAAAAGTGACATGCTATACAATTCCAACTACATGACATGAAAAGGAAAACTTATGGAGATAGTAAAAAGATTAGTGATTTCCAGGGATTAGTGGGGTGGGAGGGATGAATAGGCAGAGCACCGGAGATTTTTAGGGTGGTGAAACAATTCTATTGAAAACAATCTACTATAATGATGGATCCATGTCATTATACATTTGTCCAAACCCATAGAATGTACAACATCGAGAGTGAACCGTAATGTAAACTGTGGATTTTGGGTGATAATGATGTGCCAATTTAGGTTAGTCAGTTGTAGCAAATGTACCACTCTGGTGGAGAATGTTAATAATGGGGGGCTGCACACATCTGGGGACAGAGAAAATCTCTGTACCTTCCATTCAATTTTGCTATGAATCTAAAACTGCTCTAGAGAATACCCTATTTAAACACACACACACACACGCACACAAAACTGCCCACACTAAAACACTTACATGCCTTTGTAAGGGCCACTGTTCAAAATATATGCTAATGTGAAAGAATAAGTTGACAGCCAAAACTCATTTTTTAAAGCTGGTTTATCTCCAAACGCATGAGTGTTTTATTATTGTTATTACAAATGCCCTTTAATGTAGGCCTTCTCATTCATTATCTTAGAGGGTTCCAAAGTGAAATGAAAAACAACAGTTTCTTGACAAGCTTACAGACTTTAAAGCTGTTAGAGTGGGTGGAAGAAATGAGAATTGCAAGGCTTTATAGACATTGATAGGATCGCTTTATTCTGAAATGATGATATAAATAAGCCTTTTCAAAAACTTCATTGAGTTTAGCATGGAAATTACCTAGTCAATTTGGGGAACTTGATAACTTTTGGACCTTGGGCATAAATAATACATTGTCCAGCAAAACATTAGCCAAAACTTTTATTGGCAAGTTCACAAATTTCAAAAGCTTTACCATGGCAATTTCTAAAAAGGCAATCCTTAAGCTACCATGTTTGTATGTATATTATTGTCTGTTTTAAACTGAGAAAATACATTTTTTATCTTAAGTAGGAAGGGAACTCATGTTTAATGTTTACTATGTGCTAGGTACTTAACATGAACGATCTCATTTAATTCAAACAACAAATTCATGAGGTCAGTATTATTATCTTGGCTTTAGATAAAAGGAAGCAAAAGCACAGAGAAAAATAGAAGTGAAGGCTTACATAATATTATGTTTCAGGCAATGTTTTAAATACTTCTTGCATACATTGACATTTAGTTCTTCATAACAGTCTTTAAAAGGTGGGTACTACTATCTCCATGTTGCAGATGAGAAAAGTGAAGCACGGAGAGATCAGAGATTTGTTCAAGGTAAGTGGCAGAAGCCGGAACTGAGATACAGGAAGTTGAGTCTGTACTCTGTAACCACTAAGCTACAGAACCTAAAGAGTGCAAAAGGCTTTACAGTAAGGACATGGCAGAGCCATTTTTTTGCTTGTCTTTCTAGCCCTTAAACTCTTTATCATCTTTTAGGTCCAAGATTCCACTAAAATGAGAGTCATTACTGTTAGGACGAATTGTTTCCCTGAACTGCCATGGCCATATTATTAGTAGCTCTACTTAGCAAGTATTTAATTCCAATGTGAGTGGTTACATGTAAGCTTTTTGAAGACAGAGGCTAATTTATTTCTTTGTATCTCTAAGCACCCAACTTTTGTACAGCTGTGGGTGCTCAGAAAAATTTTAAATGAACAGGAGGGATATTTCAGTGTTTTTTTAAACAAAAGGTTTTTGGTGGTGGTGGTGTTCTCTGCTATAGGGGCAAATATAACATGAATGAAAAGGTCTATAGCTGATGTTATTGGCATAGAAAACTAAGTAGTTTAAGCCTGAATTGATAACATTTAAAAGGAAAGAATGTCAACTGAATGATACATCATTTTAGCTAACAGAAATAATGTAATGTAAATGGATAGAAAATTTAGATTACAATAAATATTTAAAAATTACTGTCTTCTCTACATGAATATAACTTCTTCTAAGAGACTCATAAAGAATATTTCTTTGATACATGACAATGAGTGACAGAGACTGCATTATGTTCTTTGACACATGAGCCCCCCCGCTGGAACCCTGAGGCCAGTACTCACCGGATACTGAGAATATGTGGTTTCTGTTACCCATGAGATATTACTTCAGGTCTTTAAAGCTGAGAAGCAATAACCCTGTTCCCCAAGACAGACATCCTCCTTGTGTTCCAAGCAATGTGGCTCAAGTAGGTTGGCTCAGGCAGGTGTGTTGCCATGAAAGCATCACTGAACTCAGAGTTATATGATCTGAGTTTAAATCTCAGTCCTGACATTCCCTAGCTGTGTGCTCAGGTAGCTTCCTGAGTTTCAATTTCTTCATCTGTATAGTGAGTGTAATAACACTGGCATATTAGGTTGTTTGATGGTTTAAAATTCTGTTTGCAAAAGTCCCTGTTATACTGATTTTTTCAGCTAGTGTTTGAGCCATGTGAATTTCATTCCTTCGTGTGGGGATAATTCCAGTGGGTCTTGGCCACCTCTAACCTGTTTTGCCACTCTGGTTGCTGTTACCACTGTAGTTTCCTGAGGTCCTCTGTTCATTCAGGGCTGATTTCAACCCCAAAACCACTACAGGAACCTTGTACATTCCTGCACTCTGATCAGAACTCTTCTCAGCATTGCTGCTGCCACTGGCTCCCACTAAGCCCCCAACATGTGCTTTTCCTTGGGGCTTCCCTGAGGCCCCCTCCAGCTGCTCTCACCACCTCTGTGGAGACCTGCAAGCTCTGTCACCCTCTGGCAGGCTGAGACTTTACTTATCAGTCCCTGTTCAACATCAAACATTTACTGAGGGCCTACAAGTACTAGGTTAAACGATGAAGTTATAAGTCCTTGCCCTCAAGGAGCTTAGAATTCAGAAGGGGAAATAGACAGACTAACTATAACACTACAGTGAGAGATGAGTTAAGAAAGAGAAAAGCAGAGAGTAGGGACCAGGCAGAGCTCCTCTACAGACCTGCCTGCCCCCTTGTATTTCAGGTTTGCAATCCCCAAAGTCTTGAGTCCAAGACTCTGGATGCAGCAGAAAGTGACCACCAATCCCAAATGCTGACAATGAAAAGGTCTTAAGAAAGGTTTTTATACTTTTCCTGTAATGTGTCCTGCAGGCAGGGCAGGGCAGGGATACTCGTATTCTCTGATGCCATCAGTCCACTATGCTCCCTAACCCACATACTGGAGGCAACTGCCTATGTAATTTCCCTACATGGTGGCTTCTCTCCCTCTTATAGGGGCAGCCCCCCACTCCCTGCCATTCCTCTTAGACTCACCGTGACACAGACTCCAGAAAACATTGACCATGTTTGCATAAAACCTATGCAAAGCGCCTCATGTTTAAGTAAAAGTGATTCTTTTGACTGCAGAACCTTAGCTTTGGTTTACCTTTTTACCAGTACAAGTGGATGTGGGCTAATTTTCTCAACTCTTTTACCTACTTCCCTTGCAGCCAATGGAAGGCATTCATGAACATCTGACTAGATCAGAGTGTGAAGTCTTCTCAAGTCATCTGAGGATAACTGGCCCATAAGAGGATTGAACTCAGAACTTTGACTTCATTAGAGGTACATTCCAATCCCTGGCCTAAAACAAAGTGATCAGCTCAGAGGAGAGGTCTAATATGTGGATCCAGGGCCACAGCTCCTTCCACGATGTAGATTTTTTGAGCTAATTGTAAGAAATGTACTGTAAAGATGAGACTACATATTCTTGCCATAGTTTCCATCAGTTGACAAACAGAATGAAATCAATGCAGAAGTAGATAAAATGAAGACCATGAACAAGAAAAGGGATGATTAAGAGAAATAAATTCTTCTATACAAATATTTCAAAACTTGGCTCTTGAAGCATGAATTCTTGAGGGTAGGCAAGGTCCATTTACCTCTGTATTCTCAGAGAAACTAAGAGATAGTTTATTTGCACATTGTAAGAACTTAAGAAATGTGTGTTTAAAAAATCCAAAACATCTTGCTGAATATCCAGAATAATGAAGTTATGAGAAACAAATGAGTTGGAATAAGAGTTGCTTAATATTGAAAATCAAATACAGAACAAAATACAAATCCATCTTATAAAGTATATTATAAATGTACTAGATCAGGTTTAACCTATGTACAATTTAGAAACAAAATATGTGAATTAAGAGTTGGTGAAAAATAAAAATCTATAAATGCCTTCAAAGCTGTTGAAAATGTCTATTAGTTGAACTCTTACATAGTCTGTGACTATAAAGACAACACAAAAACTTAAAACAAGGGGTGGGGAAAGAGAGATTAAAACTTGCTGAAAATATTTACTATCTGTCTGTTATGAATTTATCTCTCCCAAAGAGATTTTATTTTCAGTTTTCCTATATCATCAGTATGGAATACATGAAAACTATGCTTTTAGACTAACAACTACCTTAAAAATTATTGTCATTGTTCACTAAACCATACATTTCTGGATTCTTAAAATACCTCTAGCTAATAGGACCATTCACAAAAATGTCATTTTGGTTCATTGAAATGAATTGCTTTCCTGTCCAAGAATTAAACAGTCATTTAAAAACAACACATTATTTCCTTGCAAAATAAAGCACTAAGCTTAAGAAATAAAATACAGAAAAGTCAAATGAGAAAGTCCTTTGTAAGGGGCTACCTGCTGCTGCAACAGGGCACTTGCTTCTCTCTCCTACATTCTGCAGTGACTCTGGGGTCCCCAGAGTTTGGGCATAAATAATCCAAACTATACCCACAGTGCAGAGAGCCCAGTCAGCTTTCCTTCTCTCCCGCTGGCACTGGAAGGTAACTGACATGCCCTCTGGCTGCCTTCTAACCGTCTTAGTTAAGCCTAGGTTTCAATTAAGTTCAGTGCTCCAGCCCTATTCACTCCCTAGAACTAGCTGGAAGGAAGCTGCTACCAGTCAATGAGTAGATCCATTACTTCCCTAAGTGCTCAGCCCCAGAGAGAGAAATGCTGAATTTAGAAAAGATTGAGTGGACTTCGGACAATGTGTGGGAAGGAAGTACATTTCCTAGGCTGGACACACACCCCACAGAGCTTCTGGGGATGAAGAAAAGAGAAAATAGGGGTCTCTGAAGTATTTATTTTGGGAACTCAAGCATTAAATTTATTACTTAGTCACTTAGCAGTTGTTATTTTCTTTAACCTAGAATATTACCCTCAATGAGAGCTAAAACCAAAACCAATTTATCACAGGGATGGATTTGAAATAATGTGATACCTAACCTAATGTCACATGAAATTTCACAGTAATAACAAAAATGTAGGTACTGGTTTTCTTCAAATAAGAAACATTTTGAAGATGTAAAAATAACCTCTGACCTATATATGACTTAACTTGCTTGTTCTCATTCACGCAATGCCCATATACTGATTGAACATTTATGGCAGCCCCATAGCACTGATAGATGCAGGAGGCAGATAACGGGGGGTCCTCAGATAATCTCCGACCCACCCCACAAGTGTTTACATCAAATGTTTCGTGCAGATGAGGGAACTTGCCCAGGGTCTTGTCTGTGCATGCCTGCAATGGACTGGGGATCTGCTTGCACACTGGGAGAATGGAGTTGGACCACGGTAAGTTCATGCCTTGTGCAGGGGGCAGGGAGCCTGGCTGCCTCAGCTCCTGAATTGGTGGTGGCCTGGAATTCAATCTCTGAGGTGGTAGCCTGTTAGCAAGACCCCCTCTCTCTTTGCTGAGAGTTTTCTTTTTTTCTCTCTTTTCCTTTTCACCCAATAAACTCTGTTCCCCTCACCTTTCAATGTGTCCACATGCCTAATTTTTTCTGGTTATGATACAAGAGCCCAGATTTAGCTGAACTAAGGAGCAAAAATTCTGCATCATTTTGGTGGACTGTATAGGGACATGAGGAAAGGTGAGTAAAATGCAGATCAATAGATCTTTTTCCCTCTTGTTTCTGAGGCTTTTTGTCCTCGGACTTCTTCTGAAGTCCTTCCTTCTTCTGAAGGAAGCTGTGCACCACCCCACCCCAATGGCCACAGACACACATTTGGGACAGATGGGTGAGTGATGGCTCCCTGATCCCACTTCCTTCCTGGCTGGGGTGCATGGCTGTGTCTGCTGCATGTGCATGTGGCATCTAATGGCCATGCAGGGTGGGAAGGAGCCACAGATGCTGCCTGGGCCCCAAGACAGCCGGGGGGACCCAGGCCCATGTGGCAGGATAGCCAGCATTCCCCACCACACATTCATGGAGGCTTCCCTTCCCTCAGCCAAGGGGTCCAGCTCCATCTGACAGCAATTAATTTTCTCTCCAGGTTGGAGGAACCCATTTGCATAAGAAAAAGAGGTTCTTCCCCCAGACATCTTTCTAACCCTGAACTTTCAGCTATTTTTTCCCTTTTCTCTACCCTGTCAGTAGTTAGCACAGCCCTACACTTTAAGCTTTTTTCTTTTCTCCACCAGGTCAGGCGTTAACTTTTAAGCAAGAGGTTTCTTTCCTTTTAGAAGATGTTTTACTAGGCCAGGACCCCAACTATCACTGTTTATATTCTCTGGAGAGTTTTAATTATGAAAAAGAATTTGTAAGGTTGTTCTTAAGCTGTAGCCAATCTGGTGTGCTTTGCATGTCTTTTTGTATGGTCAGCAAACTTTGCTGCAGGCCTCCATTTTGTTTTACGTCCTTGGAAGCATGATCTGTAACCACATGGCAGTGCTTTGTTTTAGCTTCTGCCATTTTACAATTGTGGATGGGTTGAATCCTGGCTTAGGGAATGAGTCCTTTCTGGTTTGATATCTGCATGACTTTTGCCATTTGTTAATTCTTTTCCCCTCCACAAACCACCTTGCATTTCTCTTTCTCTGAGTCTTTAGTAAAGTTTGAAAGCCAGAAATATTGGCCACTTGGCATGTCAAAAGTCAGGTAATAAGTGATTTAAAAGGATTTTCTTAAAGAGCACTCAGCTTAATTAAAAGTGGATATCCAAGTTGTAGGTATATTTAAAAGGCCTTTATGTTTTTCTCTTCTTGGATCTTGTTTTTCTGGAAAAGAGGTTTTTCATCACTCAACTGAATTATTTTTCTTCATTTTGCCTTGCCACTCTTAATGCAGGCATGAGAGGGGAGTGACCTCTGTTTTCCTTATGGAGCCCCAGGAATTGGAGTCTGATGAATCCCTCCCAAAATCTTTTTGTTTTCTGGCTGTACCTCTTTATTAGGCCTCCAAAACTGCATGCTTTCCTAGTCTTCCTTTTAATGGGCTCCACCCAGGGGCCAATAATCCAATTAGGAGATTGGCAAACAAAAAATCTTATAGCTACTGGATCCTTTTCTGCCTGTCTATGTAGTTATATATGTATTGTGTGTGTAATGTCTATTAAAAAAGAGCTCTAATTAATTAACTTAAAGAAGGATAAGTGTTCAAATATTTATCAAAGGAAATATAAAAGCTGTGGTGCCTTTTAGTTCATGTGACTTTAATCTTTGAGAAATAAAAACAGCCTTAAATAGTATTGGTAAAATGCAGATGTCATTAAAATAAAAATTGTTGCCTAGAGTTAAAGGATTGTTTTAAATTAGATAAGATAAAGTTCAAACAAGTTGTGGAAGGATTGTAAAAATTAATCATGCAGAAAAATTTCATATGTGAACATGTTGACTAAATTCAAAAGGGAATTATATGTTTTTTCTGCTAATTGAGCACTGAAATAAAAGCACAACAAGGTACTCTTAAGGAACTAATCTGCTCTTTAGCAAAATTTGTAAAGGGTTATAAAAGATTTTTCCTTTTTTAAAATTTCAGAGTCATCATTTTGGTAAAATAAATAACTTATGGTAATCTGGAATTCTATTTCATAACATCAAGTGTTTTAAACCTCTAATGTATTTAACAGGCATCCCCAAATCAAACTTCAGTTTCGAAATCATCTTTCCTGACACCTGGCTTTGGATGCTACAGAGGGCCCCCGAAGCATCCGGAAGAGAGGTAAATAGTATTATTTAACATGTTTAGGCAGATGGGATTGCCAAAATGATGTTTAATTGTCTTCATGTTATATTTTAGGGAATAATATTAATATATGTTTCAAAATTATATGGGATCTCTAACATTCTAATGTCTGAGTATACGCTATCAATCACAATTAAGGTTGTTATTTTAAACTATTGTAAACCATGGAGATAACCAAATTTCTTTGTCAGTCGTGTTTTTGACTGTAACTACCCTGGAGATTTTGTTATTCACAGACAATTGTTCTGATCCTCTTCAAAGGACGGTTTATAATCAGCTATAGAACTTTAACAGTGCTCTCAAATGTAGGTTTCTGATAAGTTTGGAGATTGTGACATTGGAATAATGGAAAAATGTACAGGACTCATGAAGAGCTAAAACGTTCACAAATATCAAGCAAAACAAGAATTAACTGAATGGACTGAACTAATAGAAAACTAAAGTAATCTATTTGACTTTTGCTTGGAACATTGCTGATCCTTGTTTGTTTTTCACATTCAAGGAATCTTATTTGGAGCTATTTACAGTATTTAGTAATTGAGTAAGGTATATGCCTGTGAATAAAATTTGGAGCATATTTGTCTCTCTCTCTCTCTCTGTCTGGCTTCTCCAGAATTTGGAAACTAGTTGTGAGTATTGTTAACTTATGGCACTATAGTTGTTTACATCAGTGTAATAAGAATCAATTTTCTTTTGCAACAGGATGCAATTGGAGAAAATGGTTGTTTTACCAAGGCTTTGACTGGAAGGGTATGCTTACCTTTAAGAGTCAAGCTCGACCTGCAGAGCCAATAAAAACCCCTTGGGAAAGCTAGCCTCATACCTGGTCTACACAGTCCCTGTACAGGTTTTCTAACCTGCAATGAGTAAAGAATGTCAGTTTCTAACAGGCCCAGGAACCCCATGCTCTTGGGACCTCAAGAGAGGAGTTTACCCAACTTACAGGTATTTGAGGGTAGAAACCCATGACTGGGCTTGGCTTTAGAAAGTTCTATCTGATATTTCTTGTGTAACAGAGTTCCATCAAAGCCAATCTAAAAGGTCTACATAGAAAAAAATATTCTTACTGTACTATATGTAAATAATCAGGCCAACTATAAGACTAAAGTATCCTATCTGAGATTCCTTGTGAAACAGAGTTCCATCAAAGCCAATCTAAAAGGCCTATGTAGAAATAATTATTCTTTTTCCTGTAATTTATGTAAATAATCAGGCCAAGTATAAGACTAAAGAATATTTTGCAAACGACTCAGTCCTATCATGATTTGTTTTTCACAAAAATGAGGACTGGAGAGAAATTATGTTTTAAAACTTATCATACATTTGTCATTAACTTCTAGACTTGGCCAGGCATGGTGGCTCATGCCTGTAAATAACCCCAACACTTACGGAGGCCAAGGCAGGCAGATCACCTGAGGTCAGGAGTTTGAGACCAGCCTGACAAACATGGAGAAACTCCTCCTCTACTAAAAATATAAAATTAGCCGGGTGTGGTGGCGCATGCCTGTAATCCCACCTACTTGGGAGGCTGAGGCAGGAGACTTGAACCCAGGAGGCAGTGGTTGCATTGAGCCGAGACTGTGCTATTGCACTCCAGCCTGGGCAACAAGAGCGAAACTCTTGTCTCAAAAAAAAAAAATTCTAGACTCATTTGTTGTTTTTAAGTTTTTGCCCACATTTTAGGCTAACTCTGCTTAATCCTGTTAACCAACCAGCAGTCTCCGACTGCAGCTCAGAATAAACAAAAGGGATGGGTAATGTAAAAATCTGGATCAATATTCTAGTTCTGAGCAATTATCCTGCAAATCCTGCCAGGTGATGGGAATAGATAGGGTTACCTGGAGGTTTCCTTTTTGGGGAAGTAAGACCAAAGGAGCTAACCAAACTCAAGCCACATATACCCAAATCTTGGCAAGCATTTCTATAGCCACCAGTTATCTGTGCATGTCACAAAACATCCTTTTCTCTCCTTTGTTGGAGGAAGACTCAATTCCATAGCTTCACCTTAGCATTTGGCTTATAATAAGAAGTCTCTGCAATCCCCCGAGACACATTTTTGATCCCAAACTCAATTCCAAGCTTTGGATCAAAGCCCTAGGAAAGAAAACTGGATCTGAGGAATCCAGAGACAGATGATAACAGAAGCCAAAAGGCACAGCACAGGTGAACATGACTAATTCCTGCCAATTAAGCCCAGCTTCCAATTTCATGGATAAAAGTCATGCTAGTATCCATGGCATAAATGAGGTCTAGGGAATTTGAAGGCTACTGACAGCAGGGAAGATAGGGTGTATGCGGGTAAGCAGATATTCCCACCCCCTGGATCCCTTGTTAACATGGGTGAAAGCTGCTTTGATGACACCCATGGGTGGCACCTTGTCATGGTCACCAGTACTTGGGGATATAAGAACAGAAGAAAGAAAGATGAATGCCTCATTTTCTCTCCCTCACATACCCCAGGTATTTCCTAGGAAGAGAAGGGAACCTAGGATGCCTTGCTCCCCTCTCTCTAGATGAGTAGCCATCCATCTTCAGCCTGTACCCCTTTCAAATGCATCCTGAATGCCTGGAACTCCTTTTGAGAAAAATGGCTTCTTTTTTTTTCTTTTTCCTCCTTTGTCCTCTCTTCACTGATTTGTAATTGTATCTCCATACTATGGGACACTCCCCTCGGATACATCTGCCAAACTGGGAAAAGTTAATTTCCCACATGTAGTAGTCTGTTTTCATGCTGCTGATAAAGACATACCTGAGACTGGAAATAAAAAGAGGTTTAACAGATTTACAGTTCCACATGGCTGGGGAAGCTTCACAGTCATGGCAGAAGGCAAGGATGAGCAAGTCACATCTTACATGGATGGCGGCAGGCAGAGAGAGCTTATGCAGGGAAACTCCCCCTTATAAAACTATCAGATCTTGTGAGACTTATTTACTATCATGAGAACAGCACAGAAAACACCTGCCTCCATGATGCAATTACCTCCCACCAGGTCCCTCCCACAACACATGGGAATTAAAGATGACATTTGGGTGGGGACCCAGCAAAACCATATCATTCTGTCCCTGGCCCCTCCCAAATCTCATGTCCTTACATTTCAAAATCAATCATGCCTTTCCAACAGTCCCCCAAAGCCTTAACTCATTTCAGCATTAACTCAAAAGTCCAAAGTCCAAAGTCTCATCTGAGACAAGGCAAGTCCTTTCTGCCTATGAGCCTGTAAAATCAAAAGCAAGTTAGTTACTTCCTGGAAACAATGGGGGTACAGGCATTGGGTAAATACAGCTGTTTCAAATGGTAGAAATTGGCTAAAACAAAGGGGCTACACGCCCCATGCAAGTCCAAAATCCAGCAGGACAGTCAAATATTAAAGCTCCAAAATGATCTCCTTTGACTCTATCTCTCATATCCAGGTCACGCTGATGCAAGAGGTGGGTTCCCATAGACTTGGGCAGCTCTGCCCCTGTCCTGTGGCTTTGCAGGGTATAGCTCCCTTCCTGGCTTCTTTCATGGGCTGGCATTGAGTGTCTGAAGCCTTTCTAGGTGCACGGTGCAAGCTGTTGGTGGATCTACCATTCTGGGGGTCTGAAAGATGGTGGCCCTCTTCTCACAGCTTCAGTAGGTAGTGCCCCAGTAAGGACTCTGTATGAGGATCTGACTTCACCTTTCTCTTCCACGCTGCCCTAGCAGAGGTTCTCCTGTAGGGCCCCACACCTGGAGCAAACTTCTGCCTGGGAATCTAGGTGTTTCCATACATCCTCTGAAATCTAGGTGGAGGTTCCCAAACCTCACTTCTCGACTTCAGTGCACCCTCAGGCTCAACACCACGTGGAAGCTTCCAAGGCTTGGGGCTTGCTTACACCCTCTGAAGCAACAGCCCAAGCTGTATGTTAGCCCCTTTTAGCCATGGCTGGAGCAGCTGGGACACAGTACACTAAGTCCCTAAATTGCACAGAGCAGGGGTGTCCTGGCCCTGGCCCAGGAAACCATTTTTTCCTCCTACACCTCTGGGCCTGTGATGGGAGGGGCTGCCACGGAGACCTCTGGCATGCTCTGGAGATATTTTCCCCATTGTCTCAGGGATTAACATTCATTTCCTCTTATTCAAATTTCTGCAGCTGGGTTGAATTTATCCTCAGAAAATGGGATTTTATTTTCTATGACATTGTCAGGCTGCGAAGTTTCTGAACTTTTATGCCCTGCTTCCCTTTTAAAACTGAATGCCTTTAACAGCACCTAAGTCACCTCTTGAATGCTTTGCTAGTTAGAAATTTCTTCTAACAGATACCCTAAATCATCTCTCTCAAGTTTAAAGTTTCACAAATCTCTAGGGAAGGGGCAAAATGCCACCAGTCTCTGTGCTAAAACATAACAAGAGTCACCTTTGCTCCAGTTCCCAACAAGTTCCGCATCTCCACTTGAGACCACCTCAGCCTGGATTTTATTGTTCATATCACTATCAGCATTTTAATCAAAGCCATTAAACAAGTCTCTAGGAAGTTCCAAACTTTCCCACATTTTCCTGTCTTCTTCTGAGACCTCCAAACTGTTCCAACCTCTGCCTGTTACCCAGTTCCAAAGTTGTTGCCACATTTTTGGATACTTTTTCAGCAATGGTACCAATTTAGTGTATTAGTCTGTTTTCACACTGCTGATAAAGACATACCCAAGACTGGGAAGAAAGAGACTTAATGGACTTATAGTTCCACATGGCTGGGAAAGCCTCACAATCATGGCAGAAGGCAAGGAGGAACAAGTCACATCTTACATGGATGGCAGCAGGCAGAGAGAGAGAGAGCTTGTGCAGGGAAACTCCCCTTATAAAAACCATCAGATCTCATGAGACTTATTTACTATCACAAGAACAGCATAGGAAAGACCTGTCCCCATGATTCAATTAACTCCCACTAGGTCCCTCCCACAACACATGGGAATTCAAGATGAGATTTGGGTGGGGACACAGCCAAACCATACCACCAAACTTTAAACTAGTTGGCTTAGGATTGGGCTTTGGGGAAGGGAACCCAGAAGCCTGACATGCCAGCAAAAGGGTAAAAGTGTTTTTTACCAGTTGGATTTTTGGTCTCCCTCTCCATGTCCAAACTAGTAAAAGACTTTGGGATTTTTGAGCTATCCTTATGCCCACCTTGTTTTGTTTTAACACATGTTTTCTAATAATCTGGTTTGTCTCTTTTGCCTTCAGGCCACCAAACTCCAAATGTTCATGCAACCAGAGCCTTAGACAATGGCCCCTTTTGCCAGGGAACCTTAGATGAACCTCAGAGGGAACCCTGACTGCTGTTTTCCCAAAACAGCACTCCCTATCAGCAGGAAGCTGTTAAGATCAGTCTTCCTCCTCATCCTTATTCTAATGGCAGTTAGATGTACTTCTTTAGAGGGGGGAATGATAGATGCAGGAGGCAGATTGGGGGGGGGTCCCCAGAAGATCTCCAACCCACCCCACAAGTGCTTACATCAGATGATTTTGTGCAGATGAGGGAACTTGCCCAGGGTCTTGTCTGCACATGCCTGCAATGGACTGGGACCTGCCTGTGCACCAGGAAAATGTGGTAGAGCCATGGGAAGTTCACACCTTGTACAGTGCAGGAGGAGCCTGGCCTCTTAAGCTCCTGTGTGGTGGCTTGGAATTCAATCTGTGAGGTGGTAGCCTGTTAGCAAGACCCCCTCTCACTTTTCTGAGAGTGCTTTTTCTCTTTTTTCCTTTTTGTCCAATGAATTCCACTCTCCTCACTCTCCAGTGTTTCCATGTGCCTATTTTTTTCCTGGTTGTGGTACAAGCACCCGGATTTAACTGAACTAAGGAGCAAAAATTCTGCATTGGTACTAAGCTGAGAAAAATAATTCAGTGTAGAGAGACTTGCTACTCATAGTATCCAGACCAAAATATGGATATTACCTGGGAGCTTGTTAGAAATGCACAATCTTAGCTGCATCAGACTCACTGAATATGAACTTGTATTGAACAAAATCCACTGGTGATTTACACACACATTAGTGTTTTTGAAGCACCAGTGTAGAATGGTCTCCAAACTTTAAAAATCCCACATCTCTATCCATTAAAAGAGTAACATCCTTCACAATGTATGCATAATTTATAAATTATATATGTACTACTATAACATGGTGTATATTTTATAAAGAAAGCATTGGCTGGGTGCTTTGGCTCATGCCTATAATCCCAGCACTTTGGGAGGCTGAGGCAGGCAGATCACTTGAGGTCAGGAGTTTGAGATCAGCTTGGCCAACATGGTGAAACCCTGTCTCTACTAAAAATACAAAAATAATTAGCTGGGCCTAGTGGTGGGCACCTGCAATCTCAGCTACTCGGGAGGCTGAGGCAGGAGAACTGCTTGAACCCATGAGGCGGAGGTTACAGAGAGCTGGGATCGCGCCATTGCACTCTAGCCTGGGGGACAGGGCAAGACTCTGTCTCAAAACAAACAAACAAAAGAAAGCACTAAAATATAAAACAAGTTAAAATATAGACATTCTAGTAATTTCTTGCCATGCATCAGTGGATCATCTTAAGCACATCCATGACCACGAGGCTAGTGCACTGAGCCAAAGACATGAAACCCTGGGCTTCATTCCTGGCTCTGCCACCTCCTAGCTTTAGTTTCCACGAAGACTCTGGGTTGCAGAAAGAAGAGGTGATAGAGAAGGGGAGCTAGCAAGAAAAGAAGTCATGGCCAGGGAGAGAGAGAGGCTGATGACCATTAATTAAGTCCCAATTAAAAAAAGGCAACCCCAGTTCAGTTATAGGAAGGTTAACAATTCAAGGGGAGTCGGCTTCCTCAGAAGTTGTGACTGGTAAATGGGCAATTCTCTAGGGAAGATATTGACTCAGTAATTACACAGGAAATAGAAAGTGAGTGAGAACTGGAAGCAGGTTCCTCATGGGAAGAAGGAAAAAATTGAAAGTTCGGAGATAGGGAGATCTGGGTTCAAATGATTGCTGTACTTCTTATAATCTGTGTAACTTTGGCAAGTTACTTAAATAAACTCTTAGAATCTCCATTTCCTGTCAGGGTTAATAAGAGGTGCCTTGGACTATGGAGAAGTTTCAACAACTTAAAGCCATCCCAAATGAACCCACCGTGGTTTGAGTTCAAAAGAATGGGCAAACCATTCCAAATAATAACAACCTGAGAAACCAGTTAGAATGGCGATCATTAAAAAGTCAGGAAACAACAGGTGCTGGAGAGGATGTGGAGAAATAGGAACACTTTTACACTGTTGGTGTGACTGTAAACTAGTTCAGCCATTGTGGAAGTCAGTGTGGCGATTCCTCAGGGATCTAGAAATAGAAATACCATTTGACACAGTCATCCCATTACTGGGTATATACCCAAAGGATTATAAATCATGCTGCTATAAAGACACATGCACATGTATGTTTATTGCAGCATTATTCACAATAGCAAAGACTTGGAACCAACCCAAATGTCCAACAATGATAGACTGGATTAAGAAAATGTGGCACATATACACCATAGAATACTATGCAGCCATAAAAATGATGAGTTCATGTGCTTTGTAGGGACGTGGATGAAGCTGGAAACCATCATTCTCAGCAAACTATCACAAGGACAAAAAACCAAATACCGCATGTTCTCACTCATAGGTGGGAAATGAACAATGAGAACACATGGACACAGGAAGGGGAACATTACACACCGAGGACTGTTGTGGGGTCGGGGGACGGGGGAGGGATAGCATTAGGAGATATACCTAATGCTAAATGACGAGTTAATGGGTGCAGCACACCAACATGGCACACATATACATATGTAACAAACCTGCACGTTGTGCACATGTACCCTAAAACTTAAAGTATAATAATAATAAAATTTAAAAAAAATCTCAAGTTGTTTTTTTTTTTAAATAAATTCACAGGGTCAGTTGCCAAGAAAGCAGAATATAAAGGTAGCACCTCCCTAGCTGGGATTGGTGCTTTTGAGTTGCAAGGTGCTCAAAACCCATTCTCATGACATCTTGGTTTCCCCAGCCATCAGCTAATGATCATGAACTCAAGTGCTGAGTGGTGGCTTCATGATCAAGAAGATGCTTTGCACTCCTGCTTCCGCATCCCCTTAGAAACGGGTATAGTGGAATAGATAAGTATGCCAGCTCTGGAGCTAGACAGATGTAGGCTTAACTGAATACGTCTCAGCACCTGAGAATAAAATGCATTTTTTTCAGAGTTATAAATGAATTTGGCAGGTGGTTGGCTGACCTGAGGGCTAGTTTCTCCAGATGCTACTTTCCTGAGGTGAGAGAGCAGTTCCTGGTTGCCGAGACCTTAGGACAGGAGGAGAACGGGGCAGATTGCTTAGGGGGAGGGAGGAAGTGAAGGGTTGGGCTTAGATTTGAGAAATTTCAAACCCACAAGACCACCAAAATGCTTGAGGCATCAAGTGGCCCCTTGTGTTCTTTAGTCCCCTGTCAGGAGACCATTTTCCAAATCCCCCAGTTAACAGGGTAAAAGTGAATGCCCTACTGCCCAGCAGCTCTCCATTACCTGTGACAGAAGCCTTCAACCTACTGGGTGCTTATCACATTCTCTTGGGTAGAGGCTGACAATGACAGCATGTCACTTTAATTTTCCATGAAGCAAGATAGATTAGTGGTTTTCACTAGATTCTGGTTTCAGAAAGACATACATTTCAGTTGTGAATGCACAACTAAACTGGCTGTGTAATGTTGGTCAAAATAACCTGTCTGATCCTCAGTTTTTATTCTGCATAATGGAGAGCAATATAATAATAGTTAACCTTCATGGATGGGTTTCTATGTGCCAGACACAGTGTTATTTGCTGTATGTGAATTGTCTCCTTTTATGCTTCTGGCAAGTCTGGGTTCTGTACTATTATATCCTCATTTTTTACAGATTGGGAGACTACCTTAGATAAATTTTAAAACTTACTCAAGTTTACATCTACAAAGTGATGGAGTTGAGGTTCTGTCTCAGACACTAAAGCCTCATAAATAAGATGATAGCCCAAAGGACTTAGCACCTGCCTGGTGGAGAGTTAGTGCTACTGTAATGGTAGCCTCAATTTCCTCTTTAGTTATGAGGAGGAGAATGGTGAAGGCAAAGGACTTTGTAAACAATAAAGCACTAAGCCCAGGGGAAGGATTACTTAATGCATACTGCACCTGTCCCTTGATCCTTAAGAACAGGGAGGGAGAAGTCAGTCGAGGGAAGCCAGCCAGCAAAAAGGTGGATGCTAATCTAGGCCTTGAAAGAGAAACAGAATTGGGTTTGTCAGAGCCATGTTTATTAAGTATACATGCACATAAGCTTCAGGGTTTATGCAAATTGTTGAATAATTTCATTATTTGCATAGAAGCTCTATGTTTCTTTACCATACTAAAGGTAAATTGCCAACAAGGTTCTGTTAGCATGAAGAGAATATTTTTCTATTAATGCCTAGTTTGAGTAAATCAGAGAATTGGAGTTGTTGATGTTCCTTGAATATGACAGAAAGTCTCTGTGTAGACAGCAAATATCAATGCCTTTTGAGGGAAGCATGATTATTAAGCTTTACTATAATTCAATTTCCACTTCAAAACAGAGGAAAGAAAAAAATATTTTGTTTTATAGAAGTGAAAAAATATTTAAGACTAATTTGCTGTATTAATTAATCATTAATTCTTTTATTTATTCGAAAGGCATTTACTGATTAATTCTTTTATCTATTCAAAAGGCATTACCTGAAATGTGTCAGGCCCTGCGATAGCCTAGTAATAAATGGGTTTCTATTTTTTTAAAATTCTGCAGAAATTCCAACAAGAAGCATTATAAGAAACAAAGATATCAGGACTGTTAAAGCCTTAATCTGCCACAAAATAGGCTTAATGAGCTATTTCCAAGTTTGGTGTGAAGATTACAAATCAAATGCAATGCATTAGTTTGCTGGGTGAAATGCCTCCTCTGTGAAAACTTTAGGAGGTCACACTTCTCCACACTCCTCACAGTCAATGTGTGTGTGAGTGTCACGTGTGTTTGCTGCTGTTGCGTCTTATCAAGCACCACTCGCACATAGGATTCTAATATTTAAACAGCTGCTTTGAAGCAGCAAAGTTTTCTGACTTAAACTTCTAGAGTAGAAGACCTTTCCCCCTGGAGGACTTTCTCCATTTCCAACTTGATTTCCATTCATGCAGGGCAAATTCACTTTCCTCTGTCAGCTAACAGCTTAAGATACTTTTAGCAAATCTAGGATGTCGAAGTAACATAACTACTTTTCTCAAGTTACTTTACCAGTAGAGGCCATGGTTCTCCAGACATTTGCTTGTAAGGTTATTATTATTATTATTATTATTATTATTATTTTAGCAATCCTATGTCTTCTTCTGTTATGTGAAGCTAGTTGTCCCTGAAAGAACGTTCTGAGTTGAATTCAGACGCATGTGCTATTTTTACATCTGAAAGCATATGCTTCAGAATATATTAAAACCAAGATTAAGTAAGTTGTTAGTAGCTGAACAATATGTACAATACATAAACTATAATGACATTTTGGTGGGGAAAAAAGAGAACAAAATAATAAAACATAAAGCCTCAGAAAGCAATACTATATATTTTCTTCTATGGGTGCCCATATCCACAGGACAAGTATGCAAGGTTACACACCAAACTGATTATAGTTTTATCTTGAGGGTGAGAAAGTTCAAAGAGGGCATTTAAATTGAGATGAGAGTCTATCAGGGTTAGTTTGAGAAGTCTATGACATAAAGTTAAATTCACAGTGACTTTTTTTCTTCTAAAAGGGAAGTCCAGAGGTACATGGTACAAGTATGAAGATTCCATGAAGATAGGAAGACAGGCTCTTTCCAGCATTGTTTTCTGTCATTTCTAACATATGACCCTCATTCTCACGGCCCAATATGAGTGCTAGAGTGCCAGTCAGCACTTATGAGTTCTAAGGAGTAGGGTGGAGAAATAAAAAATAAAAATAGAAAAGGAACAGAGCACATGTGCCAGCTATCCTTTAAGGCAATTTCCGAGATGCTGTCAAATAACATTCTTATCTACATTTTATTGTTCTAATTTATTCAGATGGTGAATTCTACCTGCAAAGAAGTCGGAGAAACATTGTCATTATTTTACCTGGCCATGTCTCTAGTTTATTACTAAGTCAGAAAGGGAAGATGAATACTGGGATAGGCATCTGAGGTCTCTTGCCATAGTCATCAAAGGACTTTTGCCTCACCAGTAGTGTTTTGCTGTTTTACAAGGAGAATAAATTTATATATTATTTGTGTAACTGAAAAATCATTTTAAAATAAAAAAGGAAGTAATTACCTTGTTTTTAACATTCACTAATCTGAAAGTGTTTATAATACTTTCTTTTATTTTCCATAAGTTATTGGGGTATAGATGGTATGTGGTTACATGAGTAAGTTCTTTATTGGTTATTTGTGAGATTTTGGTGCACCCATCACCCAAACAGTATACACTGCACCCTATTTGTAGTTGTTTATCCATTAGACCCTTCCACTCTTCCCCAAAGTGCCCAAAGTCCATGGTATCATTCTTATGCATTTGCGTCCACATAGTTTAGCTCCCACATATCAGTGAGAAAATACAATGTCTGCTTTTCTACTCCTGAGTTACTTCACTTAGAATAACAGTCTCCAAACTCATCCGGGTCACTGCAAATGCTGTTAATTCATTCCTTTTTATGGCTGCATAGTATTATTTCATTCATATATATATGTCTCTCTCTATATATATATCTCATATATATATCTCATATATATGTCTCATATATATGTCTCATATATATACATATATATGTCTCATATATATACATATATATACACATATATACACATATATACACATATATACATATATATACACATATATACATATATATATACACACACACATACATACATATATATATATCTCAGTTTCTTTATCCACTCGTTGATTGATGGGCATTTGGGTTGGTTCCACGATTTTGCTATTGTGAATTGTGCTGCTATAAACATGCATGTGTGAGTACATTTTTTGAATAATGACTTCTTTTCTTCTGGGCAGATAGCCTAAAGTGGGATTGCTGGATCAAATGGTAGTTCTCTTTTTAGTTCTTTAAGGAATCTCCACACTGTTTTCCATAGTGGCTGTACTAGTTTACATTCCTACCAGCAGTGTAGAAGTGTTCCCTTTTCACCACACCCACGCCGACATCTACCGTTTTGTTTTTATTTTTTGATTATGGCCATACTTGCAGGAGTAAAGTGGTATTGCATTGTGGTTTTGATTTGCATTTCCCTGATCATTAGTGATATTGCATTTTTTTCATATGTTTGTTGGCCATTTGTATCTCTTCTTTTGAGAACTGTCTATTCATGTCCTCAGCCCACTTTTTTGATGGGATTCTTTTTTTCTTACTGATTTGTTTGAGTTCTTATTAGATTCTGGATATTAGTCCTTTGTCAGATGTACAGATTGTGAAGACTCTCTCCCACTCTGTGGGTTGTCTGTTTACTCTGCTGACTGTTCCTTTTGCCATGCAACAACTCCTTAGTTTAATTAGGTCCCAGCTATTCATCTTTGTTTTTATTGCATTTGCTTTTTGGTCATGAAATCCTTGCCTAAGCCAATTTCTAGAAGGATTTTTCCAACGTTATCTTCTAGAATTTTTATTGTTTCAGGTTTTAGGTTTAAGTTCTTAATCCATCTTGAGGTGATTTTTGTATAAGGTGAGAGATAAGCACCCAGTTTCATTCTCCCACGTGTCTAGCCAATTATCCCAACACCGTTTGTTGAAAATGGTGTCCTTTCTCTACTTTATGTTTTTGTTTGCTTTGTCGAAGATGAGTTGGCTGTAAGTATTTAGGTTTATTTCTGGGTTCTCTATTCTATTTCATTGGTCTGTGTGCCTATTTTTATAACAGTACCACGCTGTTTTGGTGACTATGGCCTTATAGCACAGTTTAAAATCAGGTAGTGTGATGGCTCCAAATTTGTTCTTTTTGCTTTGGCTTGCTTTAGCTATGTAGGCTCTTTTTTGGTTCCATATGAATTTTAGAATTGTTTTTTCTAATTCTGTGAAGAATTATGGTGGTATTTTAATGGGGATTGCATTGTATTTGTAGATTGCTTTTGACAGTATGGTCATTTTCAATATTGATTCTACCCATCCATGTGCATGGGATGTGTTTCCATTTGTTTGTGTCATCTATGATTTCTTTCAGCAGAGTTTTGTAGTTTTCCTTATAGATGTCTTTCACCTCCTTGGTTAGGTATATTCCTAAGTATTTTATTTTAATTTTTTGCAGCTATTGTAAAAGGGGTTGAGTTATTGATTTGATTCTTTGCTTGGTTGCTGTTGGTGTATAGAAGAGCTACTGATTTGTGTACATTAATCTTGTATCTGGAAACTTTGCTGAATTCTTTTATCAGTTCTAGGAGCTGAAAGTGTTTATAATACTTTCAAATTGCATCTAATTGATATCCAGACTGTAAGTTTTGTGCAAGAAGAGAACCCAGAGTATACCTCCTGAGCCCATTGTGGTTAGGTGAGGTGACAGCCACAGAGACTTAAGTGGGGATTTACTCTGAGACTCAGAGTTATAAACCCCTAAACTGTACCCTGCTGTGACAATCTGAGCAAATTCTACTCTTCTCTGCCTTGTACTTTTAAAGTTTGTAGCCAGATACACATAACTTAATGTATCATCTTAACGATTTTTGAAAATACAGTTCAGTAATGTTAAGTACATTTACATTATTGTGCAACTCCAATTTCCAAAACTCTTTATCTTGCAAAACTAAAACTCTATGCCCATTAAACATCAACTGTCCATTCTCTCTTCCCTTCAGGTCTTGACAGCTGTCTTTCTACCATCTGTCTCTGAATTTGACTACTCTATGTGCCTCACATAAGTGGAATCATACAGCATTTGTTCTTTCTGTGACTAGTTTATGTCACTTACCATAATGTTTTCAAAGTTTATCCATGTTATAGCATGTGTCACAATTTCCTTTCTAAGGGTAATATTCCATTTTATGTATAGGCCATATTTTCTTATCCTTTCATCTGCTGATGGCCATCTGGGTTGTTTTCACCTTTTAGCCAATGTGACTAATGCTGCTATGAATGTGGGTGTACAAAGTTCTCTTTAAGACCCTACTTTCAATTATTTGGGGTAGATACCCAGAAGTGGAATTTCTGGATCATATGGTAAGTCTACTTTCAATTTTTTGCAGAACTGCCATCCTATTTTCTATAATGACTGCACCTGCAATGCAGGAGAGGAACTCTTGAGTGAAGGAACCTAAATCTTTTTCCACCAACAGTTCACAAAGGCTCCAAATTTTCCACATCATCACTAACACTTGTCATTTTATTTTATTTTAAGCATAGCCATTCTAATGGGTGAGAAGATGGCAGATATTTCCTTGTAGTTTGGTTTGCATATCCCTCATGATTCATGATATTGAGCATCTTTTTTTTGTGCTTTTTGGCCATTGTGTGCTTTTTGACCATCTTCTTTGGAGAAATGTCAATTCAAGTCCTTTGCCCATTTTAAAAATCAGGTTGTTTTTGTCATTGTTGAGTTTTATGATTTATTTGTATATTATGGATATTAACCACTCCTTTTTTTTTTTTTTTTTTTTGAGATGGAGTTTCACTTTTGTTGCCCAGGCTGGAGTGCAATGGTGTGATCTTGGCTGACTGCAACCGCTACCTCCTGGGTTCAAGCGATTCTCCTGCCTCAGCCTCCCGAGTAGCTAGGATTACAGGCATGTGCCACCACACCAGGCTAATTATTTTTGCATTTTTAGTAAAGACGGGGTTTCTCCATGTTGGTCAGGTGGGTCTCGAACTCCTGACCTCAGGTGATCTTCCTGTCTCAGCCTCCCAAAGTACTGGAATTACAGGCATAAGCCACCATGCGGTCAAAAATATGATTTGCAAACACTTTCTCCCATTCTGTGGGTTTCCTTTTGTATGTGTGAGTGTGTCCTTTGATGCACTGGTTTGTTTTTTTGCTACCATGATTAACCCCACTCAAAATGCATGGTTTCTAGTATTGACCCTAGACCTCACTTCCATGACTATGAGCCACCTTCTTGCTTCATATTGATTCTCGCTCCAGTTTTTCCAACAATGACCTAGTTCCATACTAACTCCCTAACTGGCTTCCTGCCTGATTCCACTCTTGGATCCTCTTAATCATCTTCTAATAAAGGCCTCAAAGTTTGTGTTTTGCTACCATGGTTTGTGTTTTGCTACCACAACTAACCCCATTTGAAATGCATGGTTTCTAGTATTGACCCTAGACCTCACTCCTGTGACTATGAGCCATCTTCTTTGCTTCATATTGATTCTCGCTCCAGTTTTTGCAACAATGACCTAGTTCCACAGTAACTCCCTAAGTGGCTTCCTGCCTGATTTCACTCTTGGATGCTCTTAACCATCTCCTAATAAAGGCCTCAAGGTTTACTTCAGAACTTGTTTTATCCCTTAAAATCTGTAAAAACTTGCAGCCATAAGATTTATGATCATTTGTTAATTCTTAGATCATGTGAAAGATTTGTCTTCCACTTTCTAAAAGACAGAAAGTGAGGCAAATAAAATAACAATACAGAGCTATATAATCTAAGAGGAGAGTGAATCACACCAAAACTCTATGGGTTTTTGCTACAAATAAGTATCTAAAACTATGAAGGATCTGAGATTTAGCCTACTTGCAAGTTAACAATTTGCCTGCCACATTTTCGTGAGTGCTGAAAGAATTCATGACACTCTTAGGTCAGAGAAAAAAGGACTTCATAACTCACAGCAATTGCATTAGCCAAAGCATCTGTATTTTCTCACACTGATTCCCTGAGCCCCAGATGCAATAGGGCAGTATGAAGAGGGTCAGGTGATATCTGCACAGATATATGAAGAGTTCCTCTCCTGTATTGCATAAGGAGGTAAGGAACCCAAATCTTTGTAGCAGGCAATAGGCATGCCTGTACTTTGCTCTGGAAGGAGACACTATTTCTATCTTCCAAGGCTATTTGCTATAAAACAAATCCTTGAAAAGATAATCCAGAACAAAAAGTAGTTACTGTCTCACTTGATGACATGCAGAAACATGAGAGAGCCATGGAATTGTCCCCCACGAATGAGAAATTCCTTTTATTTTGTTTCTCAGAACTTCCTGGCTATGAAGACCAAAAATCTATAGCTTTTCTTTGGGACATAAAAATTAATTGAGATAAACTTTTTTTCCAGCTCTAAACTATAAGATAAAATAGGCATTTGGAATCACACCTAGAACACAAATCAAACAATATAATAGTAATGTGCTCAGAGTTTTATACATACAGAGACATTATTTTCATATAGTCCTTTCTTCTATAGATGTGGAAGAAATCAAAGAAAAAATTAAATCAAATATCTGTAAAGATATTATTGTGAAAACATTCTATGTATCTTAACAGTAATAAAGTTTAAAATGTGTGATTTTCAATATATTAGTATTTCCAGGGTATATACACTAGCCAAAGTATAGTCTAATGCAAACCATGAACTACAGTAGAGCATAGTCAACTGTGTGCTTATTTTTTTGTATATTTATAGAATTCAGATGCCTGGATTTGTTTCTTATTTTGATAAACAAGCACCTTGTTCAACATATTAAAAAATAAACATTACTTGATCACCTATTCTGTTCTAGTACTTCTCTATTTACCGCCTGTACAGAGAAGTAACACACAGTCCTCATCTTCAAGAAGGAATCCTAAGCATCTCAAATAGCCAGTGTTTATCTTCTACCTGTTTTCTTCCCTGCCATAAATCCATGCGGATGGCTTAACTCTATAGAAAGGAAGAGAAGCTCAGCTTATTCATATGCAAGCAGTTGGTAAGAATAGGAAGTTTCTTCACTTTGATTGCATTTCATCAGTGTCATTTCATAAGTTTCCTTATTTTAGAGCTGAACTGCCCAATATGGTAGTGAACAGACAAACCTGGCTATTTAAATTTTAATTTAAATTAACTAAAATTAAATAAAATTTAAAATCAGTTCCTCAGTCCCAGTAATCACGTTTCACATGCTCGATGGCCACGTGTAGCTAGTGGCTAGTCTGCTGGATAATGCAGGCATAGGACGTTTCCATTATCCATTATTGCAGTATGGCATATTACACAGAACTGTTTTAGAGTATGGCTTTGCTTGTTAAGGTGTTATCTTTGGTTATAATCTGGATATGTCCCAGAGTTGGTACTCAGTATGTCAGTCTGAAGCCCATATACAGATATACATATATAGAAACACATAAAAATAGATATATAAATACATAGATACAGATATAAATATGGATATTTATTCTACACAGGTACCCTACTTTTTACATTCATTCTCAAGGATGAAAGGGATCAGTCAGTCAGAATAGCAGAATAAACCTGGTGAACTTTATGTCTGAGTAGGTCACAGTTTCAGTAATTCTTTGTGGCTTTTCCCCTTTGATTGAAATATTCCTGGCTGCTATATTCTCTATGGTGATTCTGTTGAAACATATAAATCTGTAATTACTGCATTAGCTAACAGAAGAATTAGACAAGGTATGTGCTTTGTAAATGTCATTTGATATTTGCATGTGGCATTTAAATTCCTGCTAGTGTTAATGCACCACAGAGGTCTTTGTATTGTTGTTCAGTTGTTTCTTTTGTTAATTTTGATTCTATTTGCAGCAGGGGTTTTAGAAGTTAGTAGAAAAGTTAGACTTGTATTTTTTAATGCCATTGGCAGTCAGTAAGCTTACCAGAGAAATAAGGATCCAAGAACTATGTAAGGAGATTTTAATCTTCAATCTATTGTTTCCTTGAATTAATTACTGGAGAAAATAGAACAGATTCCCAATATCTGATCTTTAGAGTTCAAGGAGGGGGAAAAATAAGACAAGTACAGACAGATATGGTGAATTGCATCATAAACTGACTAAATGTCGTAATAAACACATGTTCCTATGCAACTTCTTTTTTCGGTTTTTTTTTTTTTTTTTTTTTTTTGAGACGGAGTTTTGCTCTTGTTGCCCAAGCTTGAGTGCAATGGCGCCATCTCAGCTCACTGCAACCTCTGCCTCCCAGGTTCAAGCGATTCTCCTGCCTCAGCCTCCCGATTAGTTGGGATTACGGGTGTGTGCCACCACGCCTGGCTAATTTTTTGTATTTTTAGTAGAGACTGGGTTTCACCATGTTGGCCAGACTGGTCTCAAACTCCTGACCTCAGTTGATCCGCCCACCTCGGCCTCTCAAAGTGCTGGGATTACAGGCGTGAGCCACTGTGCCCAGCTAGCACTTTTTTTTTTTTAATTTACAGTTAGTTTTTATGGTTTCTATTAACAGTGTGCCTAGGATAGAAAATTTTCCCAGACTTAGAAGTAGAAACATGTAGGGCACATGTAATTTCACTTACATATACAATCTTTCCCACATTTGTATATTATCTGTTTTGGCATTTGGTACCATTTCTTGCTTGTATCTTCAGTGGTCCTGTGTTCCTGAATTTTCATCCTTGTAACAGGTGTTTATTTCTATGAATGTAAAAGTTTGTCTACCTTGCAAATCTTATTTGACTTTAAATATTTTTTAAATTATGTGGATGCTTTGGGTTTGTTTGATTGCTCTTGTCATATAATCAGGATCTTGCAAATAGTGATCCTTCAGCCAACTTTGGCACTTCTCTTAGCAGAACCCTCACTGGGGCTCTTAGTCAAACACTCAATATTTCCCTCACATTCTCTTATAATTAATAATCCATGTAATATGACAGAATGCACTATAATTTTATAACTTTCCTAGACTTCCTTTGAAGTTTATAATAATTTTAAAATTGTAGTTTAAAACAAAATTAAAGGACATAGATAAGCATAAAGTTCTTTACTTCCTTATAATATTTGTAGTTTTTCCACCCCAGACTCCTACAAAAATAAGCACTGCTAACAGTGTGGTTAGATCTTTTTTCTATGTATACATGTGTATGTACATATATTTTTCCCAAAAATCTAGGATCATATATATTATTTATAATCTGATTTTTTTGCTTCATATATCATGCATATCTTTCCTAATCTATAACATCTTAAGAAATTATATACTGTTCTAGATCATTATTTATAATAGTTGTATAAAAGTTCAGTGCTTACAAATAATAAAATAATTTATTTTATTAAACTATCCCTATTATTGGATATTTTGGTTATCTCTGACATAGTGGCTTTATCATCAATAACCTTTTGATTTGTTCATTCCAGTACATAATTAATTTTTATGTTAGTACATAAATTTTTGAAAATTATTAGAAATAGCCAGATTTTGATATTTTCTATTCTTACATAAAAATTTACCTTAATTTTGCTCATCCACACAATATACCACAATATTTGACCTAAGCCTTGTGGAATCATTCATTTTCCTAGTATTTCATTCTTTAATTTTTTACCTACTTGCTAATGCCTCTTTTCTACACTCCTTCTTGCTCTTATCCTTTGTCTTCCTGAAAATCTACTCCTAGGCATTTCTTTAACAGGGAGGTAAAATTAGCTAGCAACAACTTAATGTTTTCCTTTCCAAGGTTATTGCATTTTAACAGGGTTCAAAATCTTATACTAACCAGCTGAAACTGTAATGGAGGAATTGTAAACATCCACCAGGAGTTTAAAAAGACCCCTATAAACAAACCATACAATGGCTTATTGCTTATTCTTCATATTTTAAGATTTTTAGGGTACAGATTATCAGCTCTCTACTTCTCAGTTAAGTTGCAAATATGCTGGATATGCTTCAGGTCCTTTATATGAGTCAAGGTGGAAAACTAGAGAGTGAATAACTTTAGGCAGAGATTACCTGGTGTTTTAATACTGAGATGCCAAGCATAAAACAGACACATAATAAATACATGTGGTACAATTGATCAACTACCAGAAACTCAGGCTGTGTCAATCTGTAGACTGCTGACTTAACTTGCTTTTGTGGCCAGTCCCTGCAATTCTGTTACAGATAATACGCAGGGGAGGATGCTCTTAAGCAAGGTTCCTGATTCCTTCATATATGAAAGAAATAATGATCCCACAAAATCAGGAAAATTTGTACTGAGTCAAAAAGGCAGATAATGACAGGTGGTGGTAGACAGAAAAACTCCACCCCCATCATGCAAAAAATATGAGCAAGACATTGCTCTGCCAAGTTCACTAAGGGAGATAATTAAGTGAGTCACTATTGTAAACACAATAATAGAATAGTGTACATGGTAAAGTGGAACCAGAGGAATGAGCCATAAACTCTGTTTAAAGAGGTCAGGGAAATCTTCACCTAAGAGTCACTACTTGAGCAGGGTCTTGAAGGATGACTAGGAGTTCATTAGATATATGAAAAGAGAGAAGGAATACAATGTGAAAAGGAGTGGAAAATGTATTAGGTTCAATAACCTCCTACTATTATGATCCTGGAGTGCAAAGTGTCAGGTTGCCAAGCAGCAGAGGGTAAGATTGGAGAGCTGGACCTGGAGCTATCACAGAGGCTTTGTGTGCTATATGAAGGAGCTAGGATTCTATTCTGTAGGCCAGTGTTTCACAATGTTATCTGCACATTAGTACCACCTGGAGAGATTTTTTATTTTATTGTTTTATTTTTTATTTTTAAATTTTGTGGGTACATAGTAGGTGTCTATATTTATACATTCACCTAAGAATAGAGTTGCGCTTGAGTCCCAACCTAACAACATATCAGCTCTGTGGCCTTGGGTGAATTACTTCTCTTTGAGCCTCAGTTCCCACTTTGGAAATGAAGGTGTTATGGATGCCAAGTGATATCATTAGTGACACTGTGTTTTGTAAAATATTATGTGGCTATGTAGTTATTATTCTTATCATTAATGACTCACATGTATATAATGTATATGTTTTCTGTGCATGCATATGGTATAGAAGAAAATATCAGACTATGATCAAATAATCTGTCTTCAAGTCCCTTAGGCACTTTACATTACTCCTTATATTTCAACATTCATTAAGTGAAAGTTGGACAAGTGTGTGGTTTTGAAACACTGCTTAATGAAGCCTTAGCATTTTTCAATGAGATAGCTCAGGAGCTTTCAAGGCATGAAGGAGTGGGCTATAGGGAGATTACAACTGTTCTACTTTTATCTTCCTACTGTCTTAGTTTGAGCTGCTATGATAAAGTACAATGGTCTTGGTGGCTTATTAACAACCAAAGTTTATTTCTCACAGTTCTGGAGTCTGGAAGTCCAAGATCAGTGTGCCAGTATGGTTGGTTCTGGGGAGGGCCCCCTTCCAGACTGCAGACTGCTGACTTCTTATTGTATCTTCACATGGCAGAAAGAGACTGAGAGCTTTCTGGGGGCCCTTTTATAAAGGCATCAATCTCATTCACTAGGGCTCTACCTTCATGAACTAATTACTTCCCAAAGTCTCCACCTTCTAATATTATCACTGTGGTTGTGAGGATTGCAGCCTATGAATTTAGCAGAGACACAAACATTGCACTTATATATTGAAATTTTTTGGTAATATTTTTTAAAAGAAAATATTCCGAAGCTAAGAAAATTTAAAGTCTGAAAACTCCCGAGTTAGATGATTTCAAAGGAGACTTTCTTCTGGACCATCCAATGGTTCTACAGGGTTGTAAATGATCCGGTTTCCCCAAATCCCCACTCTCTCCACAAGGTTATTTGGAGGAATAGTTATGAAAAGTCCCTTAAAGCTGTAAGATGATTCTCTACAGCTGCTTCCTGACCATATCCAGATACCAAATGATATTATACCTACATCTGTATCTCTCACAAAATTGAATATTTTTTTCTAGTTGTTTCATATGGAAATATTGCAGTTCAGAGACAGAAAATATTCCTCACAAATGCCAACTGTAGAGGCTGCCTGGACCCTGTGATGACCTGGTTTCTGTGTCTGCATTTAGGTTCCCTGGAAAAGAATGCCGTGATCAACTATTAATTTCTGCCATAAGTAGGAGAATACAGGCACATATGCCAGTATTTGTCATTCCCCTTAGAAGAAAAAATTTGATTTCAGTATGGCCGGTAGAGCTTGACTCCAAAACTCCATCTTCTACTTTCGTACATAAGGGTTCTATGTACATAAGTAGAAGTGGGGAAAGGTAAATATCACAGATGAGCTGCTTCCTATGGTACCAAAGGAATTATGTCCTAGTAAAAAGAAGTCCTGCACAAAATAAATATAAGAGAATTTCTACAACCTACTAAATGACATCACGTTGGTGGTGAAAGATATACTCCTAAGGTCAGCAACAAGGTAAGAATGTCTGGTCTCACCACTTCTATTGAGCAGTGTACTAGATATCCTTGCCAGTGTGATAAAGCAAGAAAGGTTTCTGACAAATAACTTCTATTCAGAATATATAAAGAATTCTTACAAGTCAGTAATAAAAATATAAATAACACAACAATAAATGGGCAAAAGATTTTAACAGACACTTCATCAAAGATGTATATAAATGGCCAACAAACACACTAAATATGCTCAATATCATTTCTCACTAGTAAGACATAAATTAAAACTGTAATGCAAATGTGAAGCAACTGGAACTTTCATAAACTGCTGGTAGAAATATAAAATGGTATAACTACTTTGGATATTGGTAGTTTCTTAAAAATTCAACACATATTACCGTACAACTCAACCATTTCACCCACTCCTAGGTATTTACCCAAGGAAAACAAAAGCAACTGTACACTGAAATACTTTACACCATGCTCATAACCGCTTTATTTTTAATAGCCCCAAGTTGGAAAGAATCCAAATGTCCACTAACACCACCTGTCTACCAGGTAAATGAATAAACAAGTTGTGGTGTAGCCATAGAATGAAATACTTCTTAGCAATAAAAAGGCAAAAATCTTGATACATGTAAAAACAAGGCTATGTCTCAAAATATGTTTTTTAAAGTGAAAGAAGCCATACGAAATAGAGATACTATGTACTTTTAGTCATAAAAAATTTAGAAAATGCAAATTAAACAATAGTAATAGAAGGCAGGTAAGTGGTTGCCTTGGAATGACAGGGATTGGGGTGACAGGGAGCAAGGAGAGGAAAGGAAGATTACAAATGTAAATGAAAAACGTTTAGGGGTGATAAATATGTTAATAATTTTGATTGTGGTAATGTTTTCATGAGTATACACATATGTAAAAACTTATCATAATATAACCTGTAGATATATGCCATTTATTGTATGCCAGTTATACCTCAATAAAGTTGTAACAAACTTATCTGTCATTTAGAGTGACCTTATTAGTCTTCTACTCTTACTTCATTACATAGAAGCTCATGACTCAGTGTAGAGATTAAGAAAGTCAGTAATATCCCTGGAATTCAATTTTCTCAATTGTAGGAAGCAGTTGCCTTCAACCATGATGAAAGATCCCTTTCATCATCTCTAATCTATGGTAAATAAGCCACATTCAAGAAAACAGGGTAAGTCCTAAACCCCGACACTTAAATCTTGATAATAAAAAAAAAGTCAGAAGTTTTTTGAATAAAGTGGGGTGGCAGCATAATTTAATATTTAGGTTCTGTGACTTCGCCTCTTGTACCATGAGCTGCTATGGATTCTTTTATTGATTTCTCAGTTTGTGAGGTGTCTATGGGAGATTATGTCCAAGCCCAGGCCAAATAAGTCCCAGAATGATAAGGAGAATTGGAGAGACCAATGGCCCCTGGGTCACTTGAGATTTTTCCTTAGATCTTATACAATTAGTGTAAATTTGTAATTTCCATGAGATTAAAACTGCTGTGGGCTGAAAAGCCAGAATGCTTTAAAACTCTGTTGCAGAAATCCTTCTCAAATATAAATGGACAATGCTTTGGAATGATAAAAATGGAAAGGAATGTGAAAATGTTTTACTAATATTAATCTTTATTCCCCAAACAATAATTTAAAGAACAAGTAAATAAATAATTCTAGTATTAATGGAGTGTTTACTGGGTTCTAGGCACTGAGCTTGAAACTTTGCATATATTATATCATTTAACCCACCCAAATTGTTATTCACTTTTTCACAGAAAAAAAAAACTGTGGCGTGACAATAGTGAGATACAGGCTCATTGTTACACAACTAGTGAAGAGCGAGGTATTAACGATTCTCACTACAGTGTTTCCAGATCATTAACTGAACTTGAGTCATGGGTTCTGGATCCTGCTCCATCCCACTTCTAAGTTACAGATTGACTTTCAGAAGGTCATTAACCTTCATGTCTCATTTTCTGAATCTTGAAAATGAATACAATTACATTCTTCTAACTGACACAGATGGAGGAGATAGGAAATGTGACATAATCAGATAACAAATAAAATATATTTGCATTGATAGTCCATCTTCTATAAAAATTTCAAATGATAATTGTATAGGTTTAGTATTTATCATATATAAGTATACCCCAAATCTCAGCCAAATTAACAGTTTTAAAAATTAACATAAAAGAACTCAACCCTCTTGTCTTTTCAGCAAGTAAAAAATCTACTCCCTATCAACACCATCCTACCTTCTGAGAGATAACTATTAAATTGATGTTTTCACGGACACCAATAGTTCTAATTTTTTACTATCACTGAACTTTCAGTCTTACTTTTATTTCATTTCGAATGACTTCTATTTTTGTTCTGTCTCACACAAACCAGGGGCAAAGACTTTTCCTTGATTTCTCCAAAACAATGTCAATCATTTGCGTAGATGATTCCTTTGCAATTTTAAGCATTTGAAGAGGACACTTACAGCACAAATTACATAGAAAATGTCTTAAAAGTTAATGTTAGATGATCTCTTTTAAAAAAATTTCTTCAATAGCCTTGCTACCAGGAAATTATTCACTGATTCCTTCTTTTCAGTCTTCAGCCTTCTGTCATATTATTTGGGCACTTCTTCCTGACTAATCCTTCTCTCATTTTCTCCTCCTCATTGAGAACCACCAGTTAGTGAAAACTTTCTCTACTTAAACAATTTAGCTGATATTTCTATATATTTCCTTCCAAAGTATTATCACTTGTCCTCATCTACATCATAAACATTTCTTTGTTTCTTACCAAAAACATTTGGCCCTCTAAGAGGAAATCAGGTGCCACTCACTAACATACACCCTTTAAAACCCTCATTTTATATCTGATTTAATAATATTTTGCTAGTTTGGGGTTACTGATTTCGTGACCTTAACACAAAACAAGAATTAGGCATAAATGGTCCCTGGGAAGCCAAAGTCAGGTGACTTATTTACCAAAATAAAATTGTATGAAAGTGGCAGTAATCATCAAAATGGTATTAAAAACATTCAAAGAGTTTTTCTTAACCTTTAAAAAATCCCTCAAAAGCCAAAGTTCGTTTAGTAAAAATCCTTTATTCCATTGTTAAAAGAATGAGCTGTAATAAAGGAATTTTCTGTGGCTATAACAGAATATTTAATACCTGAGACTGGACAATTTACAAAGAGAAGAAATTTACAAAGAAAAGAAATTTATTTCTTATAGTTTTCGGGGCTAGGAAGTCCATAGGTATGGCACTGGCATCTACCCAGCTTCTGGTGAGCGACTTATGCTGTGTCATTATGTTATTACATAGTGGGAGGCATCACATGGCGAGACACAGGCCAAGTGTGCTAGTTCAGATCTCTATTCTCCTTATAAAGCTACCAGTCCCATCATGGGAGCTCCAATTTGATGACTTTAGCTTCTTTACCTCCCAAAGGCCCCCACCTCTTAATACTGTTACCATGGGGATTAGGTTTCAACATGAATTTTGGAGGATCAAACTATAGCACTAGATGTAAAACACAGGCTTATAATACATCAATGAATTAATTTATCATAGGCTGAATGCTTAGAAAACAACAACCATGACAAAATAAGGCACACACAAAGATAAGACAACTCTGATGGCTGCACAAAGACAGTGTAGGGCACAAGGACTGCAACTTTTAGGACAGTTCTAGTCCTAAATTTGGCCCAGAACCAGCAGACTGAATGGGGGTGGGGCACATGACCTATTGAGACACCAGCTGGGGTGGCTAAAGGAGTGCTGGCATCACTACTTCCCTAACCCCAGCCTGTGGCTCCAAAAGAGACCCTTCCACTTGAGGTGAGGAGAAGGAAGAGGGAGGAGAACTTTGTCTTGCATCTTAGATAGCAGCTTTGTCTTGCATCTTGGATACCAACTCAGCTGCAGCAGGATAGAACACTGGTTACAATTACAAGGCTCTCTCTCCAGCCCCTAGCTCCTGGATGATATCTCTAGACATGCCCTGGGCCAGAAGGGAAACCACTGCCTTGAAGGAAATGACCCAGTCCTGGCAGGAGATATGGACTGCATTTATTTGAGAGAAAGTAAGGTAAGAGAAAATTAGTCTCTGCCTGGCTAATTCAGAGAATTTTCCTGGATTTTTTCCAGTACCATCAAGGTGGTACCTTTATGAGTCTGCAAGAATCACAGCATTACTGGACTTAGGGAGTCCTCTAAAACAGATACAGCTTAGATCACAACACTCAAGTCTTTTTGATTATCTGGAAAGCCTTCCTAAGAAGGACAAGTACAAACAAGCCTAGACTGTGAAGACTACAATAAATATGCAACTCTTCAATGCCCAGACACAGATGAACTTCTACAAGTATCAAGGCAATGCAGGAAAACATGACCTCACTCAATGAACTAAATAAGACACCAAGGACCAATCCTTGAGAAACAGAGAAATGTGACCTTTTAGACAGATAATTCAAAACAGCTGTTTTAAGGACACTCAAAGAAATTCAAGATAACATGGAGAAGGAATTCAGAATTCCATCAGATAAATTTAACAAAGAGACTGAAATAATTACAATGAATCAAGCAGAAATTCTGGAGCTGAAAAATGCAATTGGCATACCGAAGCATGCATCAGAGTCATTCAAAAGTAGAACTGATCAAGCAGAAGAGAGAATTAGTGAACCTGAAGACAGGCTATTTGAAGATACACAGCTAGAGGAGACAAAAAAGAATAAAAAACAATGAAGCATGCCTACAGGATCTAGCAAACAGCCTCAAAAGGGTGGATCTAAGAGTTATTGGCCTTAAAGAGGAGGTAGAGAAACAGGTAGGGGTAGAAAGTTTATTCAAAGAGATAATAACAGAGAACTTGCCAAATCTAGGAAAAGATATCATCAAAGTACAAGAAGATTATGGAACCACAAGCAGATTTAACCTAAATAATACTACCTCAAGGCATTTAATAATCAAATTCCCAAAAGTAAAGGCTAAAGAAAGGATCCTAAAAGTAGCAAGAGAAAAGAAACAACATATAATGGAGCTCCAGTACAGCTAGCAACAGATTTTTCTGGGGAACCCTTACTGGCTAAAAGAAAGTGGCATAAATGCTAAAGGAAAAAAACTTTTATGCTAGCATAGTATATATAGCAAAAATATATATCAAACATGAAGGAGAAGTAATGACTTTCCCAGACAAACAAAAGCCGAGGCATTTCATTGACACTATACCTGTCCTACAATGTACACATATGTAACTAACCTGCACATTGTGCACATGTACCCTAAAACTTAAAGTATAATAATCATCAATAAATTTTAAAAAAATGTTAAAAAGGGGAACTTCGATCAGAAAGAAAGTGACATTAATGAGCAATAAGAAATAACCTGAAGGTATAAAACTCACTGGTAATGGCAAGTACACAAAACAACACAGACTGATATAATACTGTAACTGTGGTATATAAACTACTTTTATCCTGAGTAGAAAGACTAAATGATGAACCAATCTAAAATAATAACAACAATAACTTTTCAAGACATAGACATTACAATAAGCTATACATGGAAACAACAAAAAGTTAAAAAGTAGGGGGATAAAGTTAAAGAATAAAATTTGTATAGTTTTCTTTTTGCTTGTTTGTTTATGCAAACAGAATTAAGTTGTCACAGCTTAAAATAATGGATTATAAGATAATACTTGCAAGACTTGTGGTAAATGCAAACCAGAAAACATACAGCGGACACACAAAAAATAGAAAGCAAGAAACTAAATCATATCACCAGAGAAAATCACCTTCATTAAAGGAAGACAGGAAGGAAAGAAAGAAGAAAGATAAGATCACAAAGCAACCAGAAAATAACACAATGGCAGGAGTAAGTCCTTATTTACTAACAGTAGTAATGTTGAATGTAAATGGCCTAAACTCTCCAATCAAATGATGCAGAGTGGCTGAATGAATTTAAAAAATCAAGACCCATTCATCTGTTGCCTACAAGAAACACACTTTACCTGTAAAGATACACATAGACTTAAAGGGATGGAAAAAGGTATTGCACGTCAATGGAAATCAAAAAAGGGCACGAGTCACTATGCTTCTATCAGACAAAATGAATTTCAAGACAAAAACTACAAATAGAGATGAAGGTTATTATATAATGATAAAGGAGTTAATTCAGCAAGAGGATATAACAGTTTTAAATATATATGTATCCAACACTGGAACACTCAGATACACAAAGCAAATTTTATTTGAGCTACATAGAGAGATAGACCCCAATACAATAATAGCTGGAGACTCTGACACCTCACTTTCAGAAGTGGACAGATAATCGCGACAGAAAATCATAAAGAAACATCAGACTTACCTGCACTATTGACTGAATGAACCTGATAGATATTTACAGAACATTCCATCCAATGACTGAAGAATTCACATTCTTCTGCTCAGCACATGGGTCATTCTCAATGATAGACCATATATTAGGTCATTAAACAAGTCTTAAAAATTCAAAAACATTGAAATAATATTAAGCATCTTCTGTGACCACAATGGAATAAAACTAGAATAATAAGAGGAATTTTGGAAACTATACAAATACGTGATGTATTAGTCCATTTTCACACTGCTGTAAAGACATAACCAAGACAGGGCAATTTATAAAGAAAAGAGGATTAATTGACTCACAGTTCTGCATGGCTGGGGAGGCCTTAGGAAACTTACAATCATGGCAGAAGGGGAAGAGGCACATCCTACATGGCGTCAGGCGACAGAGTGAGTGTGTGAAGGAGGAACTGTCAGACACTTACAAAACCATCAGATCTCATGAGAACTTACTATCACAAGCACAGCAGGGGGAAAACTGCCCCCCATGAACTAATCACCTTCCAGCAGGTCTCTCCTTCAACATCTGGGGATTACAATTCAAGATGAGATTTGGGTAGGGACACAAAGCCTAACTATATCACGTGGAAATTAGAAAATATGCCCTTGAATGACTAGTGGGTCAATAAAGAAATTAAGAAGGAAATTAGAAAAAATTTTGAAACAAAATGATAATGGAAGCACAACATATTAAAACCTATGGTGTACAGCAAAAGCAGGAATAAAAGGGAAGTTTATAGCTGTAAGTGCCTACATCAAAAAAGAGGAAACACTTTATATAAACAATCTAATGACAAAGCTTAACTAGAAAAGCAACAGCAAAGCAAGCCAAAAATTAGCAGAATAAAAGAAATAATAAAGATCTGAGCAGAAATAAATTAAAATAAAATCAATGAAATGAAAAGCTGGTTTTTTGAAAAGTTAAACAAAAATGACAAACTTTTAACCACACTAAGAAAAAAAAAGAGAAAAGATATAAATAAGTAAAATCAGGAATAAAAAAGGAGGCATTACAACTGATACTGCAGAAATTTAAAGGATTATTAGTGGCTACAGTGAGCAATGATATGCCAATAAATTGGAAAATCTCAAAGAAATGGACAAATTCCAAGACACATACAATCCATTAGATTGAACCAGGAAGAAATCCAAAACCTGAACAGAGCAATAACAAGTAACAAGATTGAAGACATAATTATAAGTCTTCCGGTAAAGAAAAGCCCAGGACCCACTGGCTTCACTGTCAAATTCTACCAAACACTTAAAGAACTAATACAAATCCTACTTAAACTATTCCAAAAAAGTAGAGGAAGAAAGAATACTTCCACACTTATTCTATGAGGCCAGTACTACCCTGATACCAAAACCAAAGACACATAAAAAAAAGTAGTGGTCAATATCTCTGACGAATATTGATGCAAAAATCCTGAACAAAATACTAGCAAACCAAATTCAAGAACACATTAGAAAAATCATTCATCATGACTAACAGAAATTTATCACTGGGATGCAAGGATGGTTCAACATACACAAATCAATCAGTGTGATACAGCATATCAACAGAATGAAGGATAAAAACCATATGATCATTTTGATTGATACTGAAAAAGCATTTGATAAAACTCAACAGTTCCTCATAACAAAAATCCTGAAAAAACTGGGGATAAAAGGAACATACCTCAACATAATAAAAACCACATACCACAGATCCACAGCTAGTATCTTACTGAATGAACAAAAACTGTAAGTCTTTTTACTAAGATGTGGAACATGACATGGATGCCTAGTTTTACCACTGTTATTCAACATAGTACTAGAACTCCTAGTTAGAGCAATCAGAAACGAGAAAGAAAAGAAAAGAAAAGAAAAGAAAAGAAAAGGGCATCCTGGCTGGGTGTGGTGGCTCATGCCTGTAATCCCAGCACTGTGGGAGGCCACGGCAGGCAGATCACGAGGTCAGGAGTGCAAGACCAGCCTGGCCAATATGGCAAAACCTCGTCTCTACTAAAAATACAAAAATTAGCGGGGCATGGTGCATGCCTGTAATTCCAACTACTCTGGAGGCTGAGGCATGAGAATTGCTTGAATCCAGGAGGCAGAGGTTGCAGTGAGCAAAGATCACATCACTGCACTCCAGCTTGGGAGACAGAGTGAGACTGCACCTCAGAAAGAAAGAAAAGAAAAGGCATCCAAAGTCCAAATTGGAAATGAAGAAGTCAAATTATCCTTATTTGCAGATATGATCTTATATTTGGAAACCCTAAAGACTCCACATAAAAACTAATAGAACTGATAAACAAACTCATTAAAGTTGCAAGATACAAAATTAAGCTACAAAAATCAGTACCATTTCTATATGCCAAGAGTAAACAATGTGAAAAACAAATCAAGAAAGTAATCCCATTTACAATAGCCACACATAAAATTAAAGAACTAAAAATTAACCAAAGAAGTGAAAAATCTCTATGAGAACTGTAAAACATTAATGAAAGTAATTGAAGAGGACAAAAAATGGAAAAATATTACATGTTCATGAATTGGAAGAACGAATATTGTTAAAATGTCCATACTATGCCAAGCAATCTACAGATTCAATGCTACCCCTAACAAAGAACCAACTGCATTCTTCGCAGAAATAGAAAAAACAATCCTAAAATTTATATAAAATCACCAAAGACCCAGAATAGCCAAAGCTACCCAAAGCAAAAAGAACAAAACTGGAGGAATCACATTACCTGACTTCAAATTACACTCCTGAGCTATAGTAACCAAAACAGCATGGTAGACTGGCATTAAAAACAGCCACATAGACCAATGGAACAGAACAATGAACCCAGAAACAAATCCATACACCTACTATGAATTCATTATCAACAAAGGTGCCAAGAATATACAATGGAGAAAAGACAGTATCTTCAATAAATGGTGCTTGGAAAACCAGATAACCATATGCAGAAGAATGAAACTAGACCCCTATCTCTCACCCTATATAAAAATCAAATCAAATCAAAATGGATTAAATACTTAAATCTAAGACCTCAACCTATGAAACTCTTCCAATAAAACATTGGGGAAAATCTCCAGGACATTGGTCTGGGGAAAAATTTCTTGAGGAATAGCCCGCAAGCACAGGCAATCAAAGCAAAAATGAACAAATGGGATAACATTAAGTTAAAAAGTTTCTGCATAGCAAAGGAAACAATCAACGAAGTGAAGAGACAACCTAGAGAATGGGTGAAAATATTTGCACACTGCCAGTGTGACAAAGTATTAATAACCAGAATACATAAGGAGCTCAAATGACGCTACAGAAAAAAATCTAATAAATAAAAAAATAGGCAAAAGATTTGAATATGCATTTCTCAAAAGAAGACATACAAATGGCAACAGACATATGAAAAGGTGCTGGGAGACGTCATCCCGCCCTATTAAAATGGATTTTATACAAAAGACAGGCAATAATAAATGCTGGTGAGGATGCGGAGAAAAGGGAACCCTTGTAAACTTTTGGTGGGAATGTATAATAAATTAGTATTAATGCAACCACTATGGAGAACAGTTTTGAGGTTCCTCAAAAAACTAAAAATAGAGCACTATATGATCCAGCAATTCCTCTGCTGGGTATACAACCAATAGAAAGGATATCAGTATATCAAAGAGATATCTGCACTTGCATGTTTGTTGTACACTGTTCATGACAGTCAAAATTTGAAGGCAACCTAAGTGTCCATCAACAGATGAGTAGATAAAGAAAATGTGGTACCTATACACAATGGAGTGGTATTCAGCCATGAAAAAGAATGTGATCCAGTCATTTGCAGCCACCTGGATGGAACTGGAGATCATTATGTTAAGTGAAATAAGCCAGGCTCATAAAGACAAACTTCACATATTCTCACTAATTTGTGGGTTCTAAAAATCAAAACAATTGAACTTATGGAGAAATATGGCTGATAGGGCCAGATGGAAGGGTAGAAGGAGTGTGGGGGGATGGTGGGCATGATTAATGGTTACAAAAAAAATAAAGAATAAAACCTACTATTTGATATCATGACACGGTGACTATAGTCAATAATAACTTATTGTATACTTAAAATAACTAAAAGAGTATAACTGGATTGTTTGTAACACAAAGGATGAATGCTTGAGGGGATGGATACCTCATTTTTTTTTTTTTTTTTTGAGACAGAGTCTCGCTCTGTCGCCCAGGCTGGAGTGCAGTGGCGCAATCTCAGCTCACTGCAAGCTCCACCTCCCGGGTTCACGCCATTCTCCTGCCTCAGCCTCTCGAGTAGCTGGGACTACAGGCGCCCGCCAACACACCCGGCTAATTTTTTGTATTTTTAGTAGAGACAGGGTTTCACCGTGTTAGCCAGGATGGTCTCGATCTCCTGATCTCGTGATCCGCCCATCTCGGCCTCCCAAAGTGCTGGGATTACAGGCGTGAGCCACCGTGCCCAGCCCTCATTCTTCATGATGTGATTTTTATGCATTACCTGCCTGTATCAAAACATTTCATGTACCCCATAAATATATACACCTACTATGTACCCACAAAATTTGTTTTTAAATGTGGAGGATATGCATTCACCATATCCTCCAAATCCCCAATTATTTTTCCATTTTCCTTTCATTCAAAAATCTAGACATAGACTTTGTATCTAGAACCAAGCCAGGAGTTTTGTCCCTAGTAACTCTCCTTGGCCATTAGTGCTCTGTCCATCCCTCATATTTTTATGTAATATGCTAATATTTGAATACTGAAGTCTTACAAAGTAAAGTTTTCTATGAATGACCTATCCACAAGTACATGCTATTTTAGGAATTAATTATGTTCTCCCTGGACCCCATGAATGCCTTATGTCAAGTCCTAAAAAGATAGAAACAATATACAGACAGTCAGTCCCTGACTTAAAATGGTTTGACATATGAATTTTTGGCTTTATGATGGTATAAAAGCTATATGTATTCAGTAGAAACCAAATTTCAAGTAACCCAACCATTCCATTTTGTATTTTTCATACCGTATTCAACACATCACATGAGATATTTAACACTTTATTATTAAATGGTCTTTGTGTTAGATGATTTTTCCACCTGTGGGTAATGTAAGTTTTCTGAGCATGTTCAAGGTAGGCTAGGCTAAGCATAATGTTCAGTAGGTTAGATGTATTAAATGCATTTTTGGCTTATGATATTTTCAACTTGTGATGGGTTTATCAGGACATAACCCCATCATAAGTTGAGGAGCATCTGTATTTTGAAAATATTGCTATGTATCTTTTGATATTTTAAAAGTGCATTTCTTTCTCTCATGAATTCAAATGTACTTTCTGGGCTTAACCTCCATCTCAAGCTATCAAGATTATAAGCATCTGTTTGTTGGATAATTGTTCTTTTTATTATGTTTGACACATTTTTAATTGTTTCTATTGATTTATTCTTCTTAGCAATTGCATGTGATGATCAGAATATTTGCTATATGACCTTCCTGCTTTGTCTTCAAGTGGATGGTGTAAGTCGTGTTTCAAAGTATATTTTCAGAAATCCTTAGAATGTTGTAAAATTTGTATATGAAAAAGGATAAAGTACTTAGCAAATTAGCTCTTGTTCCCACAAAGAAACTTCAAAAATTAAAGTACATAGTGAAATAATCTTTAAAAAAAATTGAGCTAGGGATAGAAAAAATAGCAATTTGATGACCAGCAAGTGTTTATATAATGAGTTCAAAAAAAGTTAGGACCAATTTGCTGAATTAACAAAACCTGTAAGGCAAATAAATGTTTTCCAGATGGACTGTCTCATCCATTACTGCCCACGACATTCTCTTTCTTGGCCTGGAAAGAAACAGTAGTGGAAATTCTATGTAATTCTTAAACATTGTGAAAATTGCCCAGTCAGCTTTTTAAGAAGCTACAGAGCTCTAACCACCAACGGACATTTATAGGACTTAGAATCGGGTTTATCCAAATTTTATGTAGTTGCCAACTCTAGCAAAATGAACTGAACAATGTTCTATCTTTCAGAACTATGCAATTAAGTTTTTTGTACTAGAAAAATGCATCCTATTCAAGGTTCTTTTCTGGCAAAGAAAAAGTATTCACTCTTCTTTTTCATTTTTCTGAAACCCTATGACATTCTTCCCACTTCCACCATAACACCCAACCCCTGTGCGGTTGAAAGGGCAATCTCCTTTAAACTCCTAGCATAGCCATGCCATCAGGATTTTTCATGGAAGAAGTTCATGGGTTATTCCTGAACAATCAGCTGTCTTGCAGACTAACTTCATATTTTGCTCCCAGATGCCCAGAGAATCCTCCTGGGCAGACATATCCTATGTGTTCAGATGAGAGAGATAAATGACCTCCTTAGATGGCAATATAAATTTGAAGATTGAAATTGAGAAGGAAAATCAACCCCTTCAATCTTTTTTACCAGAGACTAGAAAAAAATTGTGTGTGCTTACCTGATAACAGTGAGCAACTCTTGCTATCTGTGCCACTGAATTAATCTTGAAACTGATGTGAAATGTGTCTAACTTCACAACACCAGCTCCTTCTGATACTGTCTGACAGCACCACCCCATCAGAGATTCTTCTAGTTGTGTGCTATGGATATTCGTTTCCTGTAAAGATGGTTGCTTGGATATTTTGATTTCGTGAATGCTGGGTCAACCTAATCATATTTTCCCATATAAATTGCATCCATGTGAAATTAAAATTGAACATAATTAAGAGGAATCATTTCTGCCTGTATGTCCTATGCATCATTTATCAGGTACAGATATCTCAGGATTAAGGAATCTAAATTTAATTTCATTTTGGATGCCTAAGTAAGTCCTGGGTGAACAAGAAGGCTGGATGAGTCAACAAGAATTGCTGAATTGGCCAGGCTTACTTTGGAGAAAGAAACTTGCATCTGGCAACTGGGCAGTGATTCAGGAGATGGCTGATGCTAAAAGAAAAAAATGAAAGTATGAGGCTTACATGCTTATAATCAGCTCCTAACCTCTTTAAAAACACCCTTAATTTCCCTTGTAGTGGTTTCTTTTTCCATTCAAAGGGTTCTGGATCTTAATTGTAATTCAATTTCATCAGGAAACTAATGTAGAAAGAGTAAAAAGAAAGGCAGATGAATAGCAGAAGGAGGTTATCTCAACCTCAATCACTCATGGATGCTTCTAGCTGAAAACACTAGAAAAATCTAAGTGATGTAAACTATTAAGAGCAAATGTAAGAAAAGCTAGAATGCTAAAGTCTAAAGACTGTTAGTGGGAAGAAGATACTTATAAATTATAAGATAATCTGAGAAGGAAAAGTTGATGGAAGGAGAAAGAGAAGAAAGTGGAGGGGACATGGGGAAAGAACAAGAAGCGGAGGGAAACAGAAGGTAAAAATGTATGGACTCCATTACCTGATTAGAACTAGGTCCTCAGCTTAAGCTCAGTTACGCTATCAAAGGATGACCTCAACATCTCAGTAGCTTACAAAAACATTTATTTCTCTTTCATGCTGCATATATACTCCAGGTCAACTGCCACTCAGCAGTTAATTGTCTACATTCTAGGATCTGGGTTGACTGTCTGAGAGTTCTTAATGAGGTTTTAGAGGAAAAATAGAGCATGAAAGCCACAAGATAGGAGCTCAGAAGGGACATGCTTCATTTCTGCTCACATTTTATTTGTCAAAGCAAGTCACATGGCCAAGCCTGATGTTAATGGGGTGGGAATGTATATTTTGAATGATATGTAATTATCCAATAATAATGTAATAATTAAAACATATGTTTTAATCTTCACATCAAGCAAAGATGGGTATGATTTTCCCATGCTTAGGAGTATTGGTTAGAGTGTTTTGCAGAATGTCCTTCAGTTTGTTTTCTTCTGATACTTTTCTCATAAGACTGGGATTATGGAGTTTTTTGGGGAGAAGGGAGAAAAATGCCATTCTCATCACATGATATCAAGAATATATGCTATTAACATGACGCATCATTGTTAATCTTAAACTTGGGGTCAGGCTTGTCAGTTTTCTCCACTGTAGTTACTTATTTTTCCTTCTTTCTATACTATACTCTTTGGAAGGAAGTCACTATGCACAATTCACACTTCAGAAGTGAGGAGTTATGCTTCACTTCTTTAAAAGTATTTCCCCAATTTTATAGGTGAGGAATTGGAATTTTAGGGAGCTTAAGCCCAAGACAGCATACTTACTTAGCAGCATCAAGACTGATACCCAAGTCTGTCTGACATATAAAACTATTCTTTCTTCAATACTCCACAAAAAGTACTCCTACTCCTCTAAGAACAGGAAAGTGCTAAGAAAAACAGAAGGATGTATTTATTGGCTATTTTACTGAAGCATGTTGAGAAACATGCCCTTGATATTTCAGACACTCAGATAATGGTTCCTTAACTTGCTCCTCACTAGCATGGTGACTGGAGAGCCATAAAGCTCCTTCACGTTTGTAACACTATCCAGTCATTGTCCTGACATGGCCTAACTACATACTAGACTGTCTTTCTATAATCATGTCCTGACTCCATTCTAATCAGTAAGCCATCTTTCAAAAGAGTAACTTCTTAGAGCACTGTGAGGGGAGAGCAGAAAATGAAAGTGATATTATCTGCACATCTTGTGGCCAGGAGATAGCTTCTAAGCAGTGTTTTCATGAAGAGAATTGTAAATCCAGATATGCCTAATAAAGAAAGACATGTTCTTGACACAGAAAAAGCTCTAGACAAATAGGAGAACTGTCACCAAGACTGAGAAGTAGAGCAACAGGATGGTCTATGTCTGTTGGTCGAAAATTCTGAGGGTTTTCCTTGTCATGGAGATTCAATGTTGACATTTAAAGTATGTGCCAAGTCCTGTGTCCAGTTTTCTTTTGAAGTGTCATTGACAGTGCAGTTCAAAGACAGAAATGAACATCAGATAGCACTGAGTCGTGTTTTCTGAACTAGAATCTAATCTCTCTTCTGAAAAAAACCTAAGTTATAGAATGTATAAAGATAAAACACAGTTTATGAATATTCTACATATTTCATATGAAGAAAAGTCTTTTCTCTGTCCATTTTTATACAGAGAATAGAGACTAGTTGGTTTCTCAGTCACATGTACATACTATATATTTAATTGTAATAGTATGATACACAAACATTATTAGTTTAAATATCCTGATGTACAATTATTTTTAAGTAGATTGAGCTCTTGGCTGGCAGTCAGAAAGTTGAATTTTTCACTTCTATTTCTCATAATGTGCAGATATATTTTCAGAAATTTTCTCCAATTGCTGAGATTATCTGGACTATTTGAATCTGCTACTGTAAATCACTTACAAGGATTAAGCTTTTAGGACAGGAACTGTTTTCTTTCCCACTGTGCCTCAACACTTAGTTTATCATAGAATACTATATATACTTAATAAATGTATGTTTAATAATACATACCAAAACACTGTATACACGCAGTAAATGTTTCTTAAATAAATATCGAATGAATGCTCTCAAGAAAGAAGCACTGAGTGAATTTAAGACAGTCATAAAATGCACAGCTACGTCTAAAATAAAAGACCACGTCTAAAGTCAATGCCCATTATTATCCTTCAGTTCAGAATAAAGCTTTTTAAAAAATGAGAACAAGTTTAATAAAGTCTGTATCACATAACATGGGTGATAGCACATTTCTTCCAAATATATTGATCGAAGGCAAGATTTCCAATGGTGAATACTGATAATTGACTTCTAGGCTGTCTCTGCAGGGGCTCACAAAATTTGCTGACCAGCAGGCTGCTATTCATATGAACAGAAAGTAATTTTCCTTTTGATAAGTCAAAAAGATTACATGTTCTTTACATTAAATAACAAAATTGATTGAAAATTAATATTTAATGCTGGTGACAGTATGTTGAGAGAGTTACTCTTCTCTAACACTGGTGTAAGACTATTTTGGTACAACTTTTCTGGAAATTAATTTGGGACTATACACAAAGAGGCTCAAAGAATTTATAGCTTTTTACAAAAGAAAACAAAGAATTCTACTTCTAGGTATTCATCTAAAATTAATAATCAGAGATTTTTTTCAGAGATTACTGGATATAAAGATGTTTGCTATGTGATAATACTTAAACCTTTGAAACAACTTCAGTGGTTATTAGAGGACTGCCTAAGTAAACTAAGAAATATTCACTCAACAAAGTATTATTCATCCCCTTAAAATAAAGTGTCTATAGAGGAAGAGCCTTATCCAATTCTCCTTTGATGGGTACCTAGGTTAATTCCATGTTTTTGCTATTGTGAATAGTGTTGCGATGAACATATGAGTGTTCTTTTGGATGGATACACAGTAACGGGATTTCTAGGTTGAATGGCAGTTCTGTCTTAAGTCCCTTGAGAAATCGCCAAATTGCTTTCCACAGTGGCTGAACTAATTTAAATTCCCACCAACAGTGAATAAGTGTTTCCTTTTATCCATGTCTATTGTTTTTTGATTTTTAATAACAGCCATTCTGACTGGTTGTTAGAATGATTTCTCATTGTGGTTTTGATTTATTACTCTGATGATTAGTGAGGTGGAGCATTTTTTTCACATGTTTTTTGGCCACTTGTGTATCTCCTATTGAGAAGTGTCTGTTCATGTCTTGCCTATTTTTAATGGAGTTATTTATTTTTGCTTGTTGAATTCTTTTAGTATAGATTCTGGATATTAGACTTTTGTCAGATGCATAATTTGTGAATATTTTCTCCCATTTTTTAGGCTATTTATTCTGTTGATAGTTTCTTTTGCTGTGCAGAAGTACTTTAGTTTACTTAGGTCTCACTTTTCTATTTTTGTTTTTGTTGAAAATTGCTTTTGAGAACTAAGTCATAAATTCTTTACCAAGACCAATGTCCAAAATGATGTCTCCTAGATTTTCTTCTAGGATTCTTAGAGTTTGAAGTCTTACATTTACTCTTTAGTTCATTTTGAGTTAATTTTTGTATATGGTGAAAGGTAGGAGTCCAGCTGCATTCTTCTTCATATGGCTAGCTATCCCAGTACTGTTTATTGAACACAAAATCCTTTCCCCATTGTTTATTTTTGTTAGCTTTGTCAAAGATAAGATGGCTGTAGGTGTGGAGCTCTATTTCTGGGTTTATATTCTGTCCCATTGGGTTATGAGTCTGTTTTTGTACTAGTACCATGCTGTTTTGGTTACTGTTGTCTTACAGTATAGTTTGAGAATGGGTAATATGTAGCTTTATTCTTTTTGCCTACAATTGCTTCAGCTATTCAGCTTTGTTTTGGTTCTATATAAACATTAGAATTTTTTTGAGGTCTGTGTTAAATTACGTTGGTAGCTTGATAGGAATAGCATGGAATCTGTAAACTGCTTTGGGCAGTATGGTCATTTTATTTTTATTTATTTTTATTTTATTTTATTATTATTATACTTTAAGTTTTAGGGTACATGTGCATAATGCGCAGGTTAGTTACATATGTATACATGTGCCATGTTGGTGTGCTGTACCCATTAACTCGTCATTTAGCATTAGGTATATCTCCTAATATACCTCCTCCCTCCCCCCACCCCACAACAGTCCCCAGAGTGTGATGTTCCCCTTCCTGTGTCCATGTGTTCTCATTGTTCAATTCCCACCTATGAGTGAGAATATGCGGTGTTTGGTTTTTTGTTCTTGCGATAGTTTACTGATAATGATGATTTCCAATTTCATCCATGTCCCTACAAAGGACATGAACTCATCCTTTTTTATGGCTGCATAGTATTCCATGATGTATATGTGCCACATTTTCTTAATCCAGTCTATCATTGTTGGACATTTGGGTTGGTTCCAAGTCTTTGCTATTGTGAATAGTGCCGCAATAAACATACGTGTGCATGTGTCTTTATAGCAGCATGATTTATAGTCCTTTGGGTATATACCAAGTAATGGGATGGCTGGGTCAAATGGTATTTCTAGTTCTAGATCCCTGAGGAATCGCCACACTGACTTCCACAAGGGTTGAACTAGTTTACAGTCCCACCAACAGTGTAAAAGTGTTCCTATTTCTCCACATCCTCTCCAGCACCTGTTGTTTCCTGACTTTTTAATGATTGCCATTCTAACTGGTGTGAGATGGTATCTCATTGTGGTTTTCATTTGCATTTCTCTGATGGCCAGTGATGGTGAGCATTTTTTCATGTGTTTTTTGGCTGCATAAATGTCTTCTTTTGAGAAGTGTCTGTTCATGTCCTTCGCCCACTTTTTGATGGGGTTGTTTGTTTTTTCTTGTAAATTTGTTGGAGTTCATTGTAGATTCTGGATATTAGCCCTTTGTCAGATGAGTAGGTTGTGAAAATTTTCTCCCATTTTGTAGGTTGCCTGTTCCCTCTGATGGTAGTTTCTTTTGCTGTGCAGAAGCTCTTTAGTTTAATTAGATCCCATTTGTCAATTTTGGCTTTTGTTGCCATTGCTTTTGGTGTTTTAGACATGAAGTCCTTGCCCATTCCTATGTCCTGAATGGTAATGCCTAGGTTTTCTTCTAGGGTTTTTATGGTTTTAGGTATAACGTTTAAGTCTTTAATCCATCTTGAATTGATTTTTGTATAAGGTGTAAGGAAGGGATCCAGTTTCAGCTTTCTACATATGGCTAGCCAGCTTTCCCAGCACCATTTATTAAATAGGGAATCCTTTCCCCATTGCTTGTTTTTCTCAGGTTTGTCAAAGACCAGATAGTTGTAGATATGCGGCGTTATTTCTGAGGGCTCTGTTCTGTTCCATTGATCTATATCTCTGTTTTGGTACCAGTACCATGCTGTTTTGGTTACTGCAGCCTTGTAGTATAGTTTGAAGTTGGGTAGTGTGATGTCTCCAGCTTTGTTCTTTTGGCTTAGGATTGACTTGGAGATGCGGGCTCTTTTTTGGTTCCATATGAACTTTCAAGTAGTTTTTTCCAATTCTGTGAAGAAAGTCATTGGTAGCTTGATGGGGATGGCATTGAATCTATAAATTACCTTGGGCAGTATGGCCATTTTCACGATACTGATTCTTCCTACCCATGAGCATGGAATGTTCTTCCATTTGTTTGTATCCTCTTTTATTTCCTTGAGCAGTGGTTTGTAGTTCTCCTTGAAGAGGTCCTTCACATCCCTTGTAAGTTGGATTCCTAGGTATTTTATTCTCTTTGAAGCAATTGTGAATGGGAGTTCTAATGATATTGATGTTTTCAAACCAAAAGCATGGAAGGATTTTCTCATTTGTTTGTGTCATTTGTGATTTCTTTCAGCAGTGTTTTGTAGTTCTCCTTGTAGAGATCTTTCACCTCTTTGGTTAGATGTATTCCTAGGGGTGTGTGTGTGTGTGTGTGTGTGTGTGTGTGTGTGTGTCTATTATAAATGGCATTGTATTCTTGATTTGGCCCTTGGCTTGAACATTATTGGTATGTAGAAATGCTACTGATTTCTGGACATTGATTTTGTATCCTGAAACTTTACTGAAGTTGTTTATCAGTTCCAGGAGTTTTCTTGTGGAGTGTTTAGGGTTTGCTAGATATAGAATCACATTGTCAGTGAAGACAGATAGTTGGCATCCTTTTTTACATTTGGATGCCTTTTATTTCTTTCTCTTACCCGATTGTCCTGGCTAGGACTTCCTTAATTTTTTAATGATAATATTAATTTTTGAATTCAGTGTATTTTATATCAAATTACACATGGTCATAATGTAGAGTGTCAAATTGTTGCACAAGGCTTAGAGAAAAATAGAATTCCGAATACCTCTTTCCAATTTTTGTTCCTTAGAGGCAGCTACTTTCAGCTCTTTGAACTAATTTTATGATATTTGCCCCCCATATTTCCACCAATCTAAAAACAAAAAGCAAACAAATTTGCTTTTTTATTTTTAGGCCTCATGTATTGACTTCCTACCGTAGAAAATTATACTTTAGCTTTCATTTTTACTGCCTATATCCCAAACATAAACACACACACCCTTATTCTTTCTCCTTTCTTCCCAACAGAGCTTTATTATAATTTTAGTTATATCACTATAGTGTTTATAGTGTTATGACCATATAAACACTAGACAGAGTTGAGTCAGGTTGGGTACAATTATTATTTTTCCTTTTCTGAACAGATTTTGGTTTCCTTAATTGTCAATTTTTTTTCATTTTAAGGTATTATTATTATTGCTGTTTATTCTTAGTTTCCTATATAGTTGTCATTCTTTTATTGACAAACACTTCCTCAGTTGTGAAAATCTTCTTTCAATGCACTGATACACATTCAATGTCAACTTCATCATAAGGAAAGTGTCCCAGCACTATTTCCAGTGTCTGGAAATAGAATACTAGACTAGAAATCATGTGCCCTCACAATTTTGAAGGCTTTGACCTATTGCCTTCTACCCTCCAGAGCTACTGATTAAAGTCTCAATGACAATGCCTAACATTTTCTCAGCACTGTATGTCAGTCACACTTCTATATGTATTTATGTTTTTCACCTCACTTAATCCTAACAACAACCCTGTCAGGTAAGCACTACTTTTTATCCCCATTTTACGGATGAGAAAGCTGTGACACAGGGTTGCAGTAACTTCCTCAGGGTTATAGGTCTAGTAATTACAGAATTAGAATCCAGGTGAGCTGGGTTGAGAGCTCATGCTGTTAACCTTCATGCTTTACTGCCATATTGATTATCGATCCTTTCAATAAAACATGAACTTTTTATCTGGGTATTTTTATTACTTTTTATATTTTGCATTCAGTATTCTGAAATTTCACAATACTATGTCTTGTGACGAGTCTTTTATCACTCATTTTTATGAACACAGTGGGCTATTTCAATTTGGAAACACTGTGCTCCAGTTCTGGAAACAGTTTTTAAATTATTTCTGTGTTATTTTCCTTCTTTCCATTTTCTCTGTTCCCTGCTGCTAGATTTTATGGACTGTTCCCACTAATTTTCCTATGGTTTTCTTGCTCTGTTTCCTATAGCTCTGTCTTCTTGCTTCACTTTCTGTAAGCTTTCCTCAAATTTGTCTCCCAAATTTTCTAATAAATTTTTTGCTTCTGCTATCTTATTTTAATATCTAAGATGTATAACATGTATAACAGCTCTTCTTTTTCTCCTCTGAAAGTACTTCTTTAAATCATTGTTTTCCCCCCCAAAGGTTTGTTATCTTCTCATAGCACATGCATATACCTTATATATTCATATTCACATTAATCAGAAAATTTTGATTGTTTAAAAAAGTTTCATCCAACTTCTTTTTTTTTGAGGCTGAGTTTCACTCTTGTTGCCCAGGCTGGAGTGCATTGGTGTGATTTCGGCTCACTGCAACCTCCACGTCCTGGGTTCAAGAGATTCTCCTGCCTAAGCCTCCCAAGTAGCTGGGATTACAAGTGTGTGCCACCATACCTGGCTAATTTTTGTATTTTCAGTAGAGATGGGGTTTCACCACATTGGCCAGGTTGGTCTTGAACTCCTAACTTCAGGTGATCCACCTGCCTCGGCCTCCAAATGTGCTGGGATTACAGGCGTGAGCCACCGTGGCTGGCCCAACTTACTGTTTCATGTTCACTTGTATTTTACCTGTGTACTGTCTGGTGGCCACAGGCTATTTGCATTAGAATGTTAACTGGAAGCTTTGAGCAAGTAGGTGGAGCTTATTGACTGGGTGTCTGTGTAGTGAAATGGCTGGGCTTCTTCACTGAGGAATCTGTGATGTCAGCATCTCTTGATTTTTTTTCTCTTTGGCTAGGCTGATTTGTGAGATATAAGTGTTCCTGCCCCCTGCCTGAAGGAGAAGATTCTGGCTACCACCATTTTGGAAGCAGGGAAAGGAGTGAGCACACAGTATAAACATGGAACTGAATTTCCCTGCTTTTGACATGTACTCATGCCCTTATATGCATTGTTGTCTCCCATTTGCAGGAGCCTCTGTTTCTCCCTACCCCCCAAATCTCCAGTATCCTACGGGGACAGGGCAGGCAGGGAGGCCTGGGCGAAGGGAGTGAGGAACAAGTCCCTTCACATGTGAAGCAGAATTCCAGATCTGGCACTTGATCTGCTGCTTTAACAACAGAAACCATTTCTCCAGTTTTTTGTTCTTTTCCTCTAGTACTTGCCCTCATTCTAAATGTTATTTTCCTTTTCCAAGACAACCTGCCTTGTTTATCTGATCCAAAGTATAACTGCAAACTCAGATTCTCACAGCTAGAAAGACAAATTAAAAGGTCATCTATTTCCAAATCAGAATTTTTCAGATGAAAGAAGTGCAGGCTAAGACAGTTTCCTTGTCCTGGGGTAATAAAATTAGTCATATGCAATGATGTAAGATATAAAAAAACAGTTTCAGATTTTAACTTGATACCTTTTCCGTTGTAAGACTCTTCTGTTTCTCTGTGTTTTGTTCATCATAAATTTCTAGGTCATTACCTACTTTGCCAAATTAGATTGCTTTCAGAAATACCTCTTAAGTCATAGGTGATTTCTGTGGCACCAGTGGATTACATAGGTTAATTTGACCTGTGAAATCCTATAAATCTCCATTTGATAACCCATTATCAAGCAAGTAACTCAATATTTTAAGTGAGAAAAGGAAAGGTCAGCTGAGACCATTCAAATTATATCTTCTTACACAAATTGTTTCTTTTGGGGGAAAACACAACAAAAGAAATTCCTACATTGCAGTGAATGATTTGGTTTTGTAAAATTGACAATATGCCTCATAACTCATGTTGCCTTTTGTGCTGGGCCTTCTAGGAAGCTCAGAACCAAACAGCAATCCCTAGCAAGGAACTTTCAGCTGTGTTTTTTGTAATAACATTACTTTCCAACTTCATGTTTTTTTCCTACCTTCATTCTCCTTTTCAATCCATTTCTTTAATCCATTGTATATCATTTTTATTGACATTGTTTCACAAACCATTTCAAAATTTTATTTGAATAAAGCATTGTATTAATCCATATTGCATTGCTATAAAGAAATTCCTGAGGCTGGGTAATTTATAAAGAAAGGAGGTTTATTTGGCTCACACTTCTGCAGTCTGTACCAGGGCATAATGCAAGCTTCTGCTTCTGGTGAGGGCCTCAGAAAGCTTACAATCATGGCAGAAGGGGAAAGGGGAGCAGGCATATCACATGATGACGGAAGTAGAGAGAGAGATTCAGGCTCTTTTAAACAACCAGCTCTCAGGTGAACGAATAGATCAATGACTCACTCATTTCCATGCAAGGGGGCACTCATGAGGGATCTGTCCCCATGACCCAAATACCTTCTACAAGTCCCAACCTCCAACACTGGGAACACATTTCAACCTGAGATTTGGAGGGGACAAACATCCTATCAGGCATTATGTAAACAAAAAAGTAAAACAGTGTCATATGCTTTGTTCAATCACCTGTTGGTATAAATATATACCTTTTTTAAAAAAAAAAAAAAACTTGCTCCATTGCTGGGCACAGTGGCTCACGCCTGTAATCCTAGCACTTTGGAGGCCAGGGCAGGCAGATCACTTGAGCTCAGGAGTTCGAGGCCAGCCTGGCCAACATGGCGAAACTCTGTGTCTACTAAAAATACAAAAACTAGCCGGAAATCACTTGAACCCAGGAGGTGAAGGTTGCAGTGAGCCAAGATCGCACCTCTGCACTCCAGCCTGGGTGACAGAGTGAAACCCTGTTTAAAAAAAAAAAAAAAGAAACCTTGCTCCACTTTATTAATAAAAGTGACCAGCTTATTCTCATGCCTTACTCAGTGTCCATTGTAAAAAGCTATTATCCACTCTGAGGTTATGACACAACATGAATAATTTTAAGACCTAGAAATGTCCTTGGCTGTATAGATCTGCATTGCTCTTAAATCTCTTTCTAGTTCGATTTTATCTATAAAGTTTACTTTCTGTAGTTTTTGACAGATACTGATAATTCAAAATAGAATATATATGTGTATTGTTTCATTGCCCTCAAATATTTCCATACATTTTTAAAGAATTCTCACAACAGTCTTGCCAGCTGTATAATATTAGCTCTACTTCCTATGTGTGGAAACTGAATTCCATAGAGGTCATGTGACTTGAAGGCCACACAGTAATAAAATGACAATGCCAGGACTAGACAGCATGTCCCTTCATTCTCGGTCCAGGATGTTGCTATTGCAAACCACTGCAGCTTCTAACCCTCTAAAAATCAATACCACATTCTCTTCAGAATGACACAGAGCCTCTTATAAAGCTGACTTCATCCTGTTCTGCCCCTTATTAACATTAAACATCAGTGGCTGAGAGAATGGAGAGAGACTCACATATTCAGCTATTACTAACAATGATTCTGCATTGTGTTAATAGTCACACTGGGAGAAGACCAACCACTTTGTCAAATTGTAAGGCCTGGACTTTTTTGGGAACTTCTCAGTCTTGCATATTTAAAACTTCCATAGGTACTTTCAGATTATAGAGACAGAAGCTTTTCAAAAAAATTCCTTTTACACATCCAAACATTAACTATTACAATGTAGTTTTGCACATGAATTCAAAGGACACAGTTCTTTTGAAATAAGGTAGGTTTAAAGTTAAATAAAAAATACAGAGTTGCAGGCTGAAAGGAGAAAACATAATATTAATAGTGTCTTTCCTTTGAATTAGAGCACTAAGCTGAGATTTTGAAAATATCCTTTTATTCTTTTGAATGTTCTAAGTCCAGCATCTCAAACATACATCTAATCGGAGCTCTCGCAGTTCTGCCCTACCTACCATATAAACCAGATATGTGCACTCCCCAGGTTTCCAGAAATGGTTAATGGCTTCTTTATTCTTCTTTGGCTCAGGCCCAAAAACCTAGCAGTCATTCTTGACTGCCCTTTCCCTCGCATATTACAGCAAAATAAATCTTGAACTTCAGCCCTTCTGATAAACCCTACTGCTCCCCTCCAAATCCTACCCATATCTTCCTCCAGTTGTCACCTAATTGGCTTCCCGACATTTCCAATCTTTCTCCGTGGCCCCAGGTCAATTCTGTATGCAACAAGCAGAAGAGTCATATTAGCACATCATGCAGACCATGCCATTCTGCTCTTCTTCAGTGGCTTAGCTGCATGGGCTCTGGCCCTGACCTACCTCGCCAGCTTTCTAGCATTCCCCTCTTGCACCGTTCCCCAGGCCATGGTGGTCTTCTTGTTCATCTTTGAAAAGTCTGTGCTTATTTCCACCTTAAGGACTTTATATTTGTTAGTCCCTCTGCCAGGCACACACTTCCCCGAGGTCTTTGCAGAGTTGATTCCTTCAATTCATTCCTTCTCACTGTCACGTCTTCACAGACATGCTCCTGACTCTACCAGAAATATTCCTCCTTCACCTCTCCTCATCTTCTCTGTTTCCTCCTGCTTATTTTTCTTCATTGCACCTTCACTACCTCACTTCTATTGAATGTTCATTTACTTGTAATCTGTCTCCCCTAGTGAACTCCACTGAAGGCAGGGACTTCATTCACTGCTCCATCCCTAATGCTTACAGGAGTTCCTGAACAATATTTTCAAGTTATAAAGTAATACTTTGTAATTAGAAGTAAAATACATGCTTTTGATTAAGCATGAACCAAAACCCCAATTACAGACTAAGAACACTCTGCAAAGTGCAGCTTTAACAAGAGGAAAGAACAAGCTGTCAGGAGAACTGAGAAGTTAAATGAAGGAAGTGAAAGTTGAGCCGAGCTTGACCTGAAACAAGGCATTACAGAAGCTAAGGAGAAGAGGAGAAATAATGAGAGAAGGAAAGTAAGACTGAAATTAAAAATACAAAGTTCACTGAGGCCAGCTTCAGTGTCACATAGTACCAGAGAAGAACAAATTCTGTAACTAGCCTTGGAGAGAGGTTTGGCCCTGGGAACAGCGCTGCCAAGGTTATTACTCTGTAACAGAGCTTTGGGGACTATTTAATGATGATGGCAGGCACTATGCTGAAAGGTTGGCTGCAGGAGCACCTGAGATAGAAAGTGAACAGCAAAGTGCATGAGATAATGTAGCTTATATCTAGTAATTGTACAAATGAAAGATTGAAATATTTATTGTTTAGACATTTTAAACAGAACAGGCACATGAGTCAGGGACCCAAACTGTTTTTAAAGATCAGGTTTACCAGAATCTACAATGAGGTTAATTCTAGAATATTCACAAAAATAATTCAAAGACAGATGAACTGGCAAAGGGAGGAGGACAAGACAGTGGGTTCTCATGCATATGCCTACCGACTTGACCATCGCTGTGCAAATGGTGTTGTGAGGGGAAAATAAGAAATCTGAAAATAGAATCAGAAATATTGCTTACTCATCCCCCCAACACACACAAACACACAGACTCAAACAAACTGCATGACACAGATGAATATGTCTATATGGAACCAATCAAAGGTCTCTTGATATTCATTTGCTAGCCCAGTGAATTCAAAGCCAGAATCCCTGGGTTCTAGAACAGGTCAGATCACCAATTAATTGAGTGGCCTTATGTGTCATTTCACTCCTCTAACCCACTTTCACATGGGTAAAATGAAAGGGTTTAATTAGATCATTCCTAAAGTCCATTCCAATTCTAATAATCCTTGTTTCATAACAAGTGGCATTGATTTGGGATAGGTAAAGTAAATTATAACTGTAACAGAGCTCCTAAAGATTGACCCATTCAGGGCCGGGTGCAGTGGCTCACACCTGTAATCCCAGCACTTTGGGAGGCTAAGGTGGGCAGATTACTTGAGCCCAGGAGTTCAAGACCAGCCTGGGCAAAATGGTGAAACCCCATCTCTACAAAAAAAATACAAAAAATTTAGTCAGGCATGGTCATGTAGGCCTGTAGTTCTAGCTACTCACAAGGCTGAGGCAGGAGGATAGCTTGAGCCTGGGAAGTTGAGGTGGCAGTGAGCCAAGTTTGGGCCACTGCACTCAACCTGAGTGACAGTGCAAGACCTTGTCTCCAAAAAACAAAACAAACAAACAAAAAAGATCGACTGTTTATTCTACTTGTAGTTAATCAAATATCATTTATTCTTCACTCAACAAACATTTATTGAGTAACTACTTATGCTGAGTACCACTCTAGGAGTTTCAACAAGGATTAGAGAAAAGTCCCTGTCCTTAAAGAATTCAGTAATAATCTTGTGTCAAAGTTCAAGACCAGCTTGTGCAATATAGTAAGATCTCATCTCTACAGAAAAATTGTTTTAAAAATTAGCTGGGTGTGGTGGTGTGTGCCTCTGGTGCCAGCTACTTGGGAGGCTGAAGTGGGAGGATCACATGAGCTTGGGAGGCTAAGGTTGCAGTGAGCAGTGATCGCACCACAATGCTCTGCCTGGGCAATGGAGCGAGGTACTGTCTCAAAACAAACAAAACAAACAAACAAACAAACAAAACTCTATCAGAGTTTTGACACTGTTGTTTTTAGAGGTTAATTTGTTTTCAGGGATTTGATAAGACTCATTTGGTCAACAGAAATAGGTTCATTCATTTGCTAAGGTTTATGTGTATGTATTTGTATCTGTGTTCTCATGGAGATCAGGCTGGAATTTTTTCTGCAAAGTTTGTAGACGTATGTACATAAAGTATGTATACATAAATATACATCTCCATGTTTTTGCAAGTCACTGTAGTCTGTCAACTGTGCTAATAATGATAAACATAGTTCATAGCTTAGTCCCACTAGTTGACTCACAGGTCTTTAGCCTCTATTAGGTTCCACACTTGGCCTTGGACCAAGGGAGGCTATTGCTTGTGCATACAACTTCAAGAAGCCTCTGCGTCCACATTGAGGTGAGCCTGCTGGGTGGCTCACACTGACCACAGCCTTTTCCCAGCCTTAAACAGTGCATTAGCCCCTCTTAGGGGTCTTTAGTTCTGATTCTGATGCCCATTTATTGGAGAACAAGGTCATTTCTCATTCCTTTCTCCCTTTGAGGATGGTCTCCATCACTTAGAGCTTCTTTTAACAGTCCTCTCTAGAAATTTATCTTCTCATTCTACTGATTTGCCACCTATTCTTAGCATTCACTCACTCAATTTTGCCAAGACTTTATGATTCACTTTGAAGCTTTTATTATCAGAAAGATATCCAAACAAGACTACTTTGGTTATGGAATTTATGCCTCTTTTTTAAGGAATGGAGAAAGACACCAAAAAGGGCCTGTATTCTTTTTTTTTTTTTTTTTTTTTTTGAGATGGAGTCTCTCTCTGTTGCCCAGGGTGGAGTACAATGGTACAATCTCAGTTCACTGCAACCTCTGCCTCCTGGGTTCAAGCGATTCCCCTGCCTCAGCCTCCCAAGTAGCTGAGATTACAGGTGTGTGCCACCACACTCAGCTGATTTTTGTATTTTTAGTAGAGACAGGGTTTTACCATGTTGGCCAGGCTGGTCTTGAACTCCTGACCTCAGGCGATTCACCTGCCTTCAGCCTCCCAAAGTCCCAAAGTGCTGGGATTACAGGTGTGAGCTACCGGCCTAGCAGGCCTGTATTCATTAACAACAACCTGCTAAAGCAAAAACTCACACTCATTTAGGATCTAGATGGTCATTTCTTCCTCCTGTGTGCTACCTAGTAACCCAGAAATGTATGTTTTATAGAGAAATCCAAAATCTAATTTTTAAAAATAATTATAATCTGTTTCACTTAAAAATACACAAAAACTAGATAACAGGTGAATTATCATTCCAGTATAAATTATATTTTTCTTATTATTTTGCGAGAGATGCTTAAAATAGCATTCTTTACTGGCAGACATGAAAATGTGCTGCTCAGATCTGCCTTCAAGAGAGGACTTGCTGTCCAGTTTCAGGGAATGTGGCCAACAGACAGCCTCTATCCATTGCCCATTCAAGATCTGCATCAGCCACAGAGAGCTGAGGTGATATTATTCCTAGGGCTACCCATATTCAGTGACTGGATAAGGTAGAGGTATAAGAGGACGACCTTTTTAGCCCAAGGTGGAACACTCCGATGGGCTCAGAAATGAGGATTCAGGTCATGCTACCAGGTAAGCTGGGGAGAACAGCAGAAGTAGTAGCTGAGGGGACTCTGGAAAGTTGAGTAGAGGAAGGAGATGAGTTACCAGTCATTGCCCTGAGACCAACTTTAGCTATGGCAGCTACAGCTTATACTACTACATTTGCTTTTCTAAGTGTCTCTAAATAAAAGAGGTCCACTAGAGTCCCAGAGGACCTAATACCCCAATATATGTAGAGAAGAAGATCCAGGGAGTTTAAGGGGTAGACTGTAATAGAAAATGTGCTACCCAGATCTTCCTTCAAGGAATAAGGATCTGCCCAGCTGCAGGAAGCAGCTGATATCAATCAGCCTTCAATCACTGGCTTCTTCAGAGTTTTCCTTAACAGCAGAGAACCAGGGTCTCATTCTTCCTGGGTGGCTGGTATCCAATGACTGAGCAAGGTAGAGCAATATGGGGCTGGCCCTCTCAGCCAAGTGCTGGTCAGTGTTTGCCCTGGAGCTCCCATAGAGTGGACAGAAGCCTTGCCAACCTTGAATCATGGTCTGAACTCTCCTCTTGCCCAATCCTATTCTTTCCCATTCTCTTCCTGTCATAGACATTTTGCTTGCCTATCTCCATCTCAGCATCTGCTTCCAGGGAACACAATTTGTGACACTCTTCTCTCTCACACATGACAATGCCTCTTACTTTGCCACTTCAACTCTTATCCTAGAGGACTAGGGAATGGGCAGAACACCTGGGCCAGCAGCCCAGGTGTCTGATAGTCAGTGTGAGGAGCTGGAAAAGGCAGGAATAAAATTATTTCAATGCTTTTTCACTTTTCATCTCAGTTCCCAGTCAGAGGTACCATCATTGATGGCATGGAAGATTTTGATGGTCTGATGTACGCCTTACTGCTTAAGGTAATAGGCAAATCTTTAATAACAAATCCAATTTTAGATGTTGTGAGGGTACTGGTTGGCTAATTAAATTTTACCATAAATCCTTTAGTGAAGAAAATAATGGCCTTTTAATCTGTTTTACAAATATAGATTTTCATATCTCAGAATTAAATAAATTATATTTTAAAAAACTAAAATAAAGTAGCTATTTTGATTAATGCTACCTAGAGACTTAGAAAGGGGACAGTAAGAAAGCTACTCTTACCATTATCCAAAAATATATATATATTTGAATATTTGCACTTCCACTTAACATTCTCTCCACATTGAAGACAACCATTCCTTCCCCTTTTCCAACCTTTAAACCATCCCCCACTCCCATCTCTATCTCTGGCTTCTACTCGTTTTAATCAAGCTTAGTCTTGTCCTCCTTAGACTGACACACAGAATTCTGGAGACTGACTTAGAGCGCTGGCTTTGCCCCAGGATCAGGGCAAGGAGGAGGGCAGCCAAGCTAGCTGGTTCAGCACTTCTGCAGCATAGCTGAGAACCACACAGATGGAGCAGAGCTTCTATCCCTCAGGCCTTTCCACTTGTTCACAAAACATTCCAAGTGAGGGCTGAGAAGTCTTATCTCCTCTCTTCGTGTTTACTCCTTCATCCGTATATTGAGGACATTCATAGGCACAAGCTTCCTGTGAAGCTTAAATGAGACGGCAAATATGAGAGTCCAGCACATCAACCTGCTAAAAACAATGGCTATGTGTGTCCATATATATTTGTTCACTCATTTCTGCCCCTCTATCAGGAATGTATATAGGTATAATGAATGCTTTTATTTAAGCCCACATACCTGCTGCAACTAGCAGAGTAAAAGAGAGGGCATCCTTTCAGAGGCAGGATTTCCTAATGGAGTAAAGCTGTTTTACCCTCACTGCTCTGCAGTAAAACTGTCCCCCACCCCTGGAGATTCCAAGCTCTCCATTATAATACTCCAAGGTGCCCCCAGTTCTACAGGGAGGGTAAAAAGTACTCAAGTAGCCCACACTAACTCTCTTTAAATAAAAACCACCACAAAAACAAAAACCTTCATAGCCTTTGAGAATTTCGATGGCACCTACTGTAATCAAATACACAAAATAAGAGGTTACCAGTTTGTAAAATCTCGTAATTACATATTTTTATTTGCCATTGATTATTTACTATATGCCAGGAACAGTGCACTTTACATGCATTCTTTCAATTCATCTGCCTTATAACTCTGTGAGGTAAAGGAGTGGATACTTAGAGAAGTTATGTAACTAGCATGAATGTAACTGGTCAGCAGTAGACTTACTGTAAAGTTAATGGAGCTTAGGCTCTAGTTCCTTCACTTGCAGGAGTCCCTTCTAAGGCCCTGCAAGAAGCCCTAGCATCATGTTCACATGGTAGTATGTTTGAACTAAATTTGCAAAAGCTAGGTATTTTAACAGAAATCAGTGAAGGCTGTTTTCTCTTTTCATTCCAACTTCCTCACCATCACACTCCCCCTCATGGCATTGGAGTGGTTGGTCATGGATATTTTGGGGAGATGACTAAGGGCTAGTTGAATTGAGGATACATTTAGTTGGGGTTTAGTGGCGTACTTATATTTGGTTAAGTCATCACTAGCCACTCCAGTGTAGGAATTCACTGTGTCAGCTCATCTGGCAGGTCCAGAAGTTGGATCACAAAATGGATCTGACCTGCACAGCCGGCCCTGGGAGTATCCAAGTAATAGAGGAAAGACAAGGTTTAAAGTGTGTGGAGTCAAAAGCTAGTCTATGGAAAATGCTCCTTCCAAATCTTACTGCTCACATATGGAGGGAGTTTAACACATGTTTTTCCAAATTCTGCAACAATTCTAAAAATCATCACCAATGATGATCTATGGAACCAAAAGACACTTTTCTAAACAGTCATTTTAAAAGATTATACCAACTATGCTAGAGAAGGGACTGAATCATCTTTCTATTCTTACAATAGAAAATGATATTGCAAAACCATTGTCATATGAAGAGGTGACTTAAGGATTTGCTGGCAAAAAATGTAGAAAAGAATGCATTATACAAGTTATACAGTATATAAAACTGTCAAGCAATTAGTCAATAAAAATAGTTATTTTTCTGAATATTGGGATATTCTGGGTGTTTGTTAGCTTTTATATTTCTTTTACATTTCATTTTACTTTTTTTAAATACAAATTTATATTTGCTCCTAATTTTAGTTTTATATTTTGCATTATTTTTCTTAAAAGAAAGCTTCTAAAATTGGATCAATGCCTGCAGCTAAGTAGCAGAGTCAGAATTCAAACCCAGGGCTGTCTGATTTCAAACTACTCCTTGCTATGGTATTTTCTTCTCATTTGTTTGTAGCATCTTTCTGGTGCTCCCCTATCATCTCTTCCGTGATCCTCTGCTCTCCCTTTTCATTGAAATCCCTTCCCAATTGCCAGATAACATTATTCAATTGATTCTTTCTATCTTCTTCACTAAACAAAGTGGTGACCAAGAGGTCACCAATAACAATTCCATTTCCCTGACAATTTTCTCCTCCGGAGGCCATTCCTTATGCCATTTTTCAAAATTCCTAAAACCAGGATAGTAAGTACCTTGCTTTCAACACCATTCCCATGCACAGCTAACCTCCAGAACAATGTCCTACCTTCTTCAAATATGTTAGCATTTGTCTCATGGGGTCCTTTACAGCTATGTTCCTTAGGAATTTTACCATCTTCCATTCCTGGCCTCACAGGACCTTGACTTTCTCAGTACATATAGTCTTCACCTATACTCCATTTGAGCTCCTCATAGGCATGACTACATCCTGCAACTTGACATCCCCCAAAATAGCTGTGCATCCACGAGCTGTAACATTAAAATTTCCCTTCTCCAAGCCTAGGATCTTTTTCATTCTTCAATTATCTTAAAGTTAGTGATTACTTACTTAGAAAAGAGTAGTAATCTGGTTCCTCTTGTTCCAGGGTGGGCTCTTGCTACCTCAGATCTATTAAATCCTAAATTTACTTGGCATTTAAAGTCATATACATTTGTCTACCTATTATATTCTCCAAAGAACTTTTTCTGCATTTTTCCTCCTTCTTAAAAATTGTCCTACTAGTATTCACTTTCTGAAAAAAATCTTAGCTTCTACTTTACAGGAAACATAGAGGGTGACATTCAGCTGGTCTTATCTCTCCTTCAGAACAGTTTGACTTCACCAGCTTTCATTTATCATGCTCATCTCAAAGAAAGATATTCCTTTCCAGGGCATCCCCTTTAAGTGTGACCTCATCCCTTCCTGTGCCACTCCACACTTTCTAACACCTTATGCCATCATTATTTTTGCATTTTCTATCATTCTTTCTCCCTGGGTCCTTTCCCTAATCTAGACTGTGCTTTCTATCAGTTGCTTGAAATAATTAACCAACTTTCAGTGACATCCTCTAGCATTAAAGGTCTAACTTGGGCCCCACGAATGTCAATTTTTCCAATCTGAATTAAAGATCAAGAGGGATGCAAAGATGTTGAGGGAGACTTCAATGAAGTTCCAGAGTGCAGAGGAATACAGAAACCTATTTCAATTTCAAGGTAACCTGTACTGGGGGAAGTAGTAGAGATTTCTCCAAGGTAGGGATGGTTGTCTCTACCAATTTTTAGGTTTCAGGGACATGTAGCTGGGTCATCAGGAAAGAGGGCACCAAAGCAGCTGCATAATTTCCTCACTGAGAAATATTACTCATGACTGTTCAGCCAAAGTACATAAACCCCTTTTGAGGAAAAGAGTAGGGGTAGGAACAGGGGCAGCATTATGCACAGGTGTCCCAGACTTAACAGAATACTCTTGCATTGATATACCATTTTGTAAAAGGTTGAAGAACTGGAAGGACATTTGAGATTTATCTAGTCCAGAAGTGACCATCAACCTATGCTGGTCACAGTTGATAATCCTTCTTTGGCCTGCACTGTGTTTTTTATAAAAGTTGTACCAACACAGAAAAATCTGAAAAGTTCACATAATATGAGATTTCAGTTTTCAGGGAATATTGGGAGATTTGACAATCTGAACTTCAGCATGGGAACCATGGAAACCATTGGTTGGATCTAAGCAATAGCTGCCCATTTAGAAGAGGTGTGTGCTACTCCGTTTATCATCATCCCTATCATTCATTCAGTAGGCACTGGCACCTGAGCTTACAGCTTCTGACTTACTCTAGTCTCCTGATATTATAAATGATAGAACTGAAACCCAGAGAGTTTACATAGTCACTCCAAGGTCCCACTGATAGTCAGATGTTTGACCTGATTCCTAGAGCTGTGCCCATCTACCCACATTGCTTCTCAAGGTGCTTGAGCTTAACATTTTTGATGTTCAGAAACGATGACCCTAATTTTAATGTAGGTATAGGACACAGGCATCATTTTTTGCCATTATTAGCTTTGGAGCCATCCTTTTGGAATAATGCAATTCGTTCAGGAGGTCTTGTCACTGGGCAGATCAATAGCTCTGACCTACATGATTATGTAACTTGCAATTGTGTTTTCATTATAAAATTTATTACCCAGTACAGCAAGAAGAAAATCCTTACTTGCCTTTCTTAGATTCTTTTCTCAAATTATATAAGCCAAGGGTCATGACTTCTTACCAGTCTTACAGTAACTTTTTTGGTTTTCGATCAGGCAAGGAAAAAAAAAGAGACTATAACTCTGATTCTTTAATTTGTTCTTGTATTAAATATCTTGAATTGACACTTAGCCATATATACGTCATCCTAGGAATTCTTTATTTCTTTAGCATCTGTATACATTTCATTTATTGCTACCTTGAAAGGCAAAAGGGAGATTTCTCTGTTTCAAATCACAATACAGGTGCCATTCTTCCCTTTTCCTACCCTCCCTTCCTTCCTCCTTCCTCTCTTCTCTTCTCATCTTTTCCTTTCTCTTCCCTTACTTTCCATGCATTTATCTTTCTTTACTTTCTCCCCCTTTTCACTCCTTTTTCCTTCCTTTCTCTTTCTTTCTCTTCTCTATTCTTCCCTTTCCTCTTTAATCATTTATTGGTTGTACACCATGTACTGGACATTCTACAAGAAAAGTCCAGGTAAGAATTAATAAAGAGCAAGAGCAGGTATGTGAATGTGTAGAAGATGATACAGAAGCATGAGACACACACAGCAGATATTGCCACTGTTCCACCCTATTTTCTTGGGTCCCCTTGCCATAAACCAGCCTGACTTTCAAAGGCAGTACCTTCATCTTTGTTGGAGGGCTGACCTCAGGCTTCCAGAACCCACTATGTAAGCCAGAAGTGTCTGTACAGGTATAAGGGTGGCCCATAATCAAAGACTAATCAGTGTACAAATATAAATACCCAGATCCCACCTTCTAGGCTGGGGTAATTCTGAGTTCTCAGTTTCCAGAGTCTGACTGTGGGATAGTAATGATCAGTTACCCACTACAACAGTTGACTTAATAACAAATCTCCTCAGGGCTGCTTTCCCTCTCTATTTGCTTCCTCCCTTATCTACCAATGTTCCTTGCACCTCTCAAGACTGCTTTACTCAAATACTTGGTTCAGAGTTTGCTTTGTGGGGAACTAAGGCCAACATAGCAAAACACATGCCTTCCAGAACCTCTTGACCAATGGGGAACAAATAAGACTAAATAATACTAAAGTAATATGGGAACATAGTAGAAAACAATTCCATCTGGCAGAATTGGATAAAGTGTCAATTTAAGAAGTGGCAAGTGCACTGGATCTTGAGAAACAAGAGTTTTGTAAGTAGAAGTGATGAGATTCAATAATACCAGCAGCTAAACACTTTACATCTGTTTTCTCCTTTGATTCTCACAAAAGGTTTAAAAGGTAGGTCCTTTCTTGTATCTTAATTTTTGCAAATGAGGAAACTGGGATTTGGAGACAGTAATCATTCTGCCTAAGGTTATTCTGCCTGTAAATGGCAGGGCTGAGATTGAAACCCAGTCCCATATGCCTCCAAAGTCATAGCTCTTCGTAGCACTCTACTAACATAGGAGAAAGAAAATAGGCTTTAGAGGCAGACAGATCTGAGCAAATCCACCCTCCCATTAGCTGTAGGTCCTTGAGTAGAAATTAATCTCTAATTCTGTAATCTCAAAGGAAATTGGGGATAATTACTTGGAAGAAGGCTTGTTATAAGCTTTAACTGAAATATTACATGTTAAGTCCTAGTGCAATGCTTGTCATCGAGTAGGCACTGAAAAAATAAAGCAGTAGTGGTTGTGACAAGAATAATGATAATTCCAGGCATGAGAAAATTTTCTGTATGCATCTGAATACCAGCCCCATCACCCTCCAACATGTCAGATTAGTGCCCCAAGAGTGTAGTATTTATGAGGAAATTGATGAGAAATTTGGCTACCATCGAACTTTAGGACCCGATATTTAAATGATACGTATGTGGAGCTAAGGAGTTTGACTTGATCCTGCAGGAAACCACCAAAGGATTTTCTGAAGGGATAAAGATAACATGTTTAGTTGTGCATTTTGGAGTTAGGTAGGGATGGGGTTGACATGTTCAGAAGTGCAGTGTTTCTATTTGTTTGCGTTTGTGTTTGGCACAGGGAGCAGTAACCTGGAGTCACTAAGAACGATAGATTGGAGGACTGTGGGGTAGGCCCGGCGCAGGAAGACTTAGTGAAGCTACTGAGGAATATTGTCAAATTTTTCCCTTTCTCATTGCTTTTTAAAATTTTCAAAGCACAAAAAAGTATTAAGTTTGAGTGAATTCAGAGATTGTATGTGTATATGTGTGTGTTTGTGTGCATCACAGAGAGAAAGAAAGAGACAGAGAAGGAAAATACCTTGAAACAGCAACTTTCCTTCTTCAGGACTTGGGTTATACAACATGGAACAGACTTTCCAGGTAATACACTTAACTTTACCTACAAAACTCTGTTCTGGAATCTTTCATGGGCTATAATCCTTTGGTCTAGTTAATTATACTTCTAAAATCTACTCAGTCTGTGGTCTTGGCCTAGTCTGGAAAGTGTTCATTCCAGCCTCAGTTTCCTAATCTGTAAATGGGCAATAACAACTTTCCTGTTCTCCCTATGGAATAAAATGCAGTCTGACTGTATATACTCCAGATCACTTACAGACATCTTGCTCTATAGCTTTTAGTGAGACAAAACTGCTTCTCTACTCCAAAAAGTGGAGTCTCCTTCCATTTAATAATTATTTCTATGAGATGAAGTACCGGTTCACAGAAGCACAATCACTATTCAGCCAAATCATTTTTTACTTAAATTTTGCAATCACTGTTTTCCATTTAATCATGTCACAGAAGCCTAAAAAGGATTGTAAAGATCATATAATTCAACTGTACCTAAACTGCATTAGAAAACAAGTCATTCAATCTTGGTTCCTTTGGATTGTGAGTTTGCCAGATTGGTTACCTTTCTATCTGGTTTTATTACTTTCTAAAAATTATTTCTCAAATAATAACAAGTATTTCTTTTTAGTCATAATAAGACAGCAACTTCATCTGACTCATTTAGTTTTCTAGTTTATGTCATTCTGCATCTCTTTTCAAATGCTGAATTTTGTCACCTACAAGATATGAAAGGAGATTAATTCCTTGCCTTAGAGCTTTTGCTTGCATTGTTCCATCTTGACCTATTGACATCCTTTCTACCTTTCAAGGCATTTCCTAGAATAATAGAGGAAAGTGGGTGTGGGGACTATGGGAACTCTCTGTATTATCTTCACAATTTTTCTGTAAATATAAAACTACTCTAAAATTAAAAGGTTTATTTTAAAAAGATTATTTAATTTGAAAACTATTGTGTGCAAAATTTAGATGTTGATTCTAGTCCTGTGTGTGTCAGTGTGTGTGTGTGTGTGTCTGTGTGAGAGAGGGAGAGAGAGAGAGAGAGAGAGAAAGATGGAGAAAGATGAAGAGAGAGAGCAAGAAAGGTAACGTGAGGCAGGTTGGGCTTGACTAGCCTAAAAAGGAATACATCAAGGTGAAATTGGAAAGCGGGCCAGTTGGTTAACCACAGTGAAGGTGGTCAGTGTTTTCTCTAAGAAAATAAATGTCGAACTATTGTAGTCAACTCCAAGATGGTCTCCAATAATTCACATCCCTTTGTATTCATCGTCTCATGTAGATCCTCTCCCACATTAAATCAGGGCTGTCTTTCTTTTCTTTTCTTTTCTTTTCTTTGAGACAGAGTCTCACTCTGTCACCAGGCTGGAGCACAGTGGCGTGATCTCGGCTCACTGCAACCTCCGCCTCCTGGGTTCAAGCGATTCTCCTGCCTCAGCCTCTGGAGTAGCTGGGACTACAGGCGTGCACCACCATGCCCAGCTAATTATTGCATTTCTAGTAGAGATGGGGTTTCACCATGTTGGCCAGGCTGGTCTCGATCTCCTAACCTCAAGTGATCCACCCACCTTGGCCTCCCAAAGTGCTGGGATTACAGGCATGAGCCACCATGCCCAGCCAGGGCTGTCTTTATGTGACCAATAGAATATGGTTGAAACAGTGGTGTGTGACTAGTTTTCACCTTGTCTCAAATTGCTCATTCCAGAAGAAGCCAGCCACCATACCACAAATATACTCAAGCAGTTCTGTGGAAAAGACTTCACAGAAACGGAGGCTCACCAGCCAACAATCAGAACCAACCTACTGCTGTACAAGTGAGCCACCTTGGAAGCAAATCCCCCACTTTGTTCAGATGACCACGGCCCCAGCTGACATCTGACTGCAAGTGAATGAGAAACTGTAAGCAAGAATGGCCCAACTGAGCCCTTCTTAACTTCTTGATCCACAGAAACCATGAAAAATAGTAAGTGATCATTGTTGTTTTAAGTTACTAAGTTTTGGAGGTGATTTATATGCAGCAAAAACTAAAACACTAATTACTGAGTGAGTGCCTACTATGTGCCAGGAATTCTACTAGGTGTTTTTGCAAACATTATTTATTTCTATATCTAGTCTTCTGACATAGGTTTAATTATATCTATTTTATACATTTTTAAAAATTCAAAGTCAAGATAATTTAGGTTACCTGCTTCTGAGCGACCAAGTTTTGAAGCCACCTGACTCCTGTCCAATGTTCCTTTCACCAGGTAAGCTCTGACTGAGAAAACAGCAGGAGGAGAGACTGAAAGGGCAGAACTGGATAGGGCACCATGGCAAAGACTACATTTTTAATTTGAGTTTTGGGTGGAGGTGGTGGTAGAAGTGGGAGAGAAGGAAGAAAGTAGGGCAAAGGAAGAAAAGCACTACTTGGATGAGATACAGTGAAGGGATTTCAAGCAAAAGTGGATTTGCACCAAGAGGCATCTGGGAACTCAGTGTCAACTAGCAATTTGTTACTGAGGGCTCTCAAATGTCCAGCTCCATTTTGTAAAGGTTAAGAATACTTAAAGAAGCAGTGCTGTGTTGGCATATATGTGACTGGATTAGTTCAGAGAGGAAGCACAGATAACAATGAATCTGCTGGTGTCTAGACTAGGAGAGTGGTTATAGATATATTTTGAACTGAATTATAAAATTCAGTTTTATAATCCCTGTTCCAAAGAAAGTAGTCTACCACATTTGGGGGTGAAGTCCTTCTTCATACTTTTACTAAAAAGACCTTCTCTGCCTTTCTTTACCAATAATTCTCATTTATGTTACTTGCAAACCTCCAGGGGTTCATAAATATTCACATACACAAATTGACGACTGATAGAGTGATACAACTGCATGCATGAGTAAACATCTTGGAATTTATTTCTATAACCTTCAATTTGTAAACCAGAGAACAGTTTGTTTTCTCATCTGCACGGTACAGTTTTAGAAGTATGATTGATTAACTCCTTAAGAAGAGAACCTTGTTTAGAAATCAGGAACAAAAGTGTTTCCAGTTTAAAAAAGAAAATTATAGGACTGAAGAATAAAAGCTTTTTATATTGGAGGTTGTACCATAGCCCGTGATTGTATCTCTGGATAGAACTTCTTTTTGATGTATTATCTTCCTTTAATTAGTGGGTATCTGAAGACATCAATCTTTGGATTTATGAAAGGATACCAATATATTGTTTCACTATTTGGAGGACTAGCCATGTGTCTTTAAAAAAAAATCCATCTTTTTACCAACTGCTTGAAAGTGATTATCTGTGACCTGATTTTAGAACCATTTCTTAAAGAGGTGTTTATTTTGGCATGCCACTTGGGGATAATGATTGTAAACCTTAGAATTAACATAATGAATTTACCTTATCTTTATTTCCTTCATAATGTATGCCCACAGTTCTGAACTATGTATTTGACTTTCATTGTTAATTGGTCTAAAAAGTCATCAGTGCATAAATTCACATGACTTAGAAAAAGTTTAGTCAGAAAGCTCTGAGCTTTCTGGGAAGTTACATAATACATAATACCAGTAGAAACAAAATTTTTCTAACTGGAGATTATTGTTAGAAAGTTAGATGTAGAGTAAAAAAAAACAAGATTAAGAGATTTAAGACACTTTTTAAAATTCTCAGCACTTTTAAACTTATGACGGAACCAGTAGGGCCTTTAATTTCTAGGCAGCAAGTTTAACCAGCTGCATTTGTTAAGGTAATGCTAACTGATATAAAAGATAAATCCCCACATCTCAGAGGCTGGACATGAGAGTTTACTTTTCACTTGGGTAAAATCCTGATTGACAAGTGACTTGCCACCAAATAATTCAAAGACCTAGGGTCTTGTATCCTGTGGCTCTAACAGTTTCATCATGTTGCTTTCAAGGTCACTATGCTCATTTGCATCAAGCCAGAAGGGAAAGGGACAATGAAAATTACCCGTGGGGGGCTTCATAAATTAATTATAAAGGGACTGCTTCACCTTTGCTCTCATTCTATTGGCAAAAGTTCAGTCACATGACACATCTAACTATAAAGGAGGCTGGAAAGTACAGTTTACCCAGGTATACAGAAAGAAAAGATTTGGTGTCATCAGCTAGTAATTACTGTCACAGCAGCCAATGGCTTTATACCCTTTTAACATCAATTCTAAAACCTAAAACAAATAGAAAATTTCTATTTACCAATATTTTGGGGGAAGAAATAACCAGCATTAATTTTTCTAAGTGCTGTGATTTGTCATTGTCCAGTTCAGGGGAATGAGAATGAGACCATTTCTCAAACTTTGTGTTACTATTGACAGAATTATCTGGATTTATTTTCTTAAGTTTGCCTAAGCTGTATAAACATGAGCTCTTTCCCTGTAAAGTGGCTTCATGTATCTCACTTTGTCATCATTGACCTAAGTAGAACTCGAGAAGTGGTTTATTAAAATAACTCACTAAGTGGATTGCTGAGGCTCTTGCTTCATCACGACAGCACCAAATTGTGATACACTCCTTCCCCTACCACTTCCTTAAAAAAAAAACATTTTTTTTTTCTTTTTTGTCTTGAAATAACACTCTGAAAATCTGTGCTATAATTAAGAGAAGCAGGATTTTCTGGTAATGGGAATCATGGGAGCATTCTCAGATCAATTTGTTTCTCAGCTCGAGTTTACCGTAAGAACCGCTTTTGGTATGCGGACTCTCAAGGGAAATCAAGACGACCTCAGAAACTTGCTCAGAGTTTCCAGGTTAAGTGGAATGGGAAGGTTGTGACAAGTGGCTGTGCCACCTACAAACTGATGAGCAGCCTGAGGCCCCTAAACCAGAAGCTCATTGCCCCTACACACACACGCACATACACACACACACACACACACATTTCACCTCAGCCCATTAAAAAGTCAGAATTTTGAATGTGCTATTTTATGAAGATGTTAACATTATTTTAGTTTAAAAATCTCATACTTCTCAGATCAGTCTGTCTATACAAGACTTCTTCCTTCTTAGAATTGCGGCAGAACTTATTGTCATAGCACTCCCATAGCAGTTTACATATATTGCTCTAGATTAAAGCATTTTTGTACCTTTTCCTTCTCACATTTTCATGATAATTAAGACTTTTTTCCAAAAGAAACACAAACTTTTATCAAATTAGCTATTTCCAATTTTCCAAATTTACTTTCCACTCTTATCTATATGCATTTGGGGTCTTATTGTTATTGTTGTTTATGTTCTTATTAATATATTTTAATCTCTTTTTACCTCATTTAGTGTCCTAAATGAATCTAGTTTGGAAGAAAGTTAGCATTTAATATTTACTTATTGAGTTCCTACTATGTGCTAGGCACTGTTCTGGGTTATGGGAGACAGTGATAAATGAGACATAAATTTTGCTTCAAGTAGCTTACATTTGAGGAGTGGGGTTAGGGAGATAGACAATAAGATGTAAAGATATAAATGAGATAATGAGACAAGTATGCAGTGTTGCTGAGAAGTATGCAGCTGTGTGGAGACGCGGGCAGCATGTTCCAAGCAGGAAAACAGCAACTGCAAAAGCAGGTTTGGTGAGTTCCAGGCACAGCACAAAGGCCATTGTGGCCAAAGCAAAATGAGTAGGATGACAAGTGGAAAGTGAGAAGGTGACAAAAGTCAATAGGGGGCTTCAGAGTTCTTGTAGATGATATCGAGAAGTCACAAGAAGGTATTAAACAAGGTATGGTTAAGATCTTATTTATACTCTGATTGCCTCAGCTACCATGTAGTAGATACATCGAAAAGCAGAGGACAAAAGTCTGGGTGGACAGGTAAGAATCTGTTCTTGGACTAGGAACTTTAGTAGAGGAGGTGCTGAGAAATACTTAGACTCTGAGTGTATTTTGAAGGTAGAAGTTACAGAGTTACTCGTGGGTTAAAAGAGTGCCATGGAAGAAAATGTGGAATCAAGGAAGAGTCCTACGCAGAGATGGATTTTGGTACCATTTGTTATAACAGAGGTGATTTGATGATATTCATTCATTCAAACATTAAGTAATTATTTTGTGTCATACATTATGCTCAGCACTGAAGACATGGAGAATACCCTACGGAATTCTAATTTAAGCAAGAGGTGATGAGGGCTGGCATCGAGACAGAGGAAAAACAATGAAGAAAAAAATGACAAAATTAAGAAATATGTGGCAGATGGAATTGGCAGAATATGGTGCCTGATGTTGAGAAAGAAAGATTCTGGAATGATTTGAAAATGTCTGATGCAAGTGGGCAGATGGCAACGGCATTAACAAAGATGGGGAATGTATGAGAAGAAATTGGTTTGTGGAAAAAGTCATTATTATGTTAATATTGGCAGTTAATAATTATCGATCACTTCTTATGTACTAGGCACTCTGCTTACTGCTTAATACAAACAGCCTCATTTACCCTCAAACATATACGGAGAAGACTAATATTGTCCCTGTTTTTATGGAGGCATAAACTAGGGCTTGCAGAGGTTAAATCACTTGCTCTTAAGAGATATACCTAATGTAAATGACAAGTTAATGGGTGCAGCACACCAACATGGCACATGTATACATATTTAACAAACCTGCACGTTGTGCACAGGTACCCTAGAACTTAAAGTAAAATAAAAAAAAGAAAAAAAAACTTGCTCAATGTCACATATGTAGGAATTATGAAAGCCAGGCCTTGAATCCACGATAACAATATTTGCAGATGCTGGGTTTGAGCTGAATAGACATTCACTTAGGGACATTTTGTAGATTTATAAACATGGACTTGGAAGTTGGAATGTACCCTGGAGGAAAAGATTTGAGAATTATCAGCATAAAGGTGATTGTTCAATTGCATACCCTGTATTGGTGTTCTCTTTCCTTAGTTTTTTCTACCCCTAAGTGTTTCCTGGGATCATCACTGAAATAAGCTACTTGCACTTGAGTCCTTTTCCCGGAGTCTGCTTCTGAGGAAACCCAAATCTAGACAGAAAGTGATTGAGAAGTAGAAGACGAAGAAGAAAGATCAAAAAAATTCTTTCTTAGGAGCTTGGCTATGAAAGGAAAGGGAAATGAATAGTGAAGTAATCCCAAGAGAATGTAGGACTACTTTTTAAGAAGGTAAAACAACCATATTAAATGCTGGGAGAAATTAGTTAACAGAAAGGAAAACATTGGAGAGTTCCTGGTAAAAAATTTCTATTGTTTTCTATGAGGTTAAGGGGAAGTTATCTGCTCAGGGAAAGAGGTGAGAGAGAAAAGGTGTCATGGGGTTTAAGGTGGTTGCTAAAGGGTTGAAAACCACAGATTTTTCATGAATTTTACATGATTTTTGTCATGAAAGCTTGGCAATCCAAGAGTAGAAATGGAAAAGATGATTGGAATCGTGAGTCTAGGTTAACATTTTCAGAACTGAATTTTTCAATAATCCAAGTGCTTAGGATAGAAACAACAGTGGTCCGGTGAAAGTGTAAACAGCTCTGATATTACCAGTGCCTCCAGGTCTTGCTGACCTGGCTACAGACAACCTGAGGCTTCCATTCCCCAATCCTCTCTGCTTTGTTTTCTTAAATCTTTGCCTTACCAATTTCTGACCTACAGCTGCCTGGACCTTGAGACTTCATGAATATTCTTTTTCACTTTTTTTTTTCCAGTAAGATAAAAGGAGTTATGGAGTCACTGAGTTGAAGAAATTTTAAAGCTAGAAATGTTTTTTGCCTACGAAGAAACTGAATTTCAGAGAGGTACTCACTTGCCAAAATTACAAAACAAGTTAGTGAGAAAGCCAAGAGATTACTTTTTGTTCATTTTAAAAATTTAAAAATTTCTTAGTATAGATGCAGGGGGTACATATGCAGGTTTGTTACATGGATATATTGTGCAATTGTGAGATGGTTTTTCCCACCATACTCAGGTATCTACCTTAAGGATAGGGACAAAGAAGCAAAAGCAAACAGGCAAATGTGCAAAAAGAAAGAATATGGACTTCGTCCTTTTAAATGAAAACTAGTTTGAAATTTGCTTTACTTTTTTCTTAATTCTTGCTAAGTATGTTTTCTTGCTTAATTCTTGCTAAGCAATTTATTACTTTGATTTTCATCAGGGAAGGAGTATGATGATATAATAACTCTGCTTCTCTTATTGGGGCCATTATCACCTTGTCTTTCAAGGAATGATCTTCCTTTAGCTAAAAAGGATGAAGTGAGGAGGTGGATGAGATCAGATCACTGAGGTCAGCTAAAGAGTTTGGTCCCTACCACTGAGGATTCCTTCCTGTCCCCCAGGGAAGCACATCTGCACCCAGCTCTATCCCAGAAAGCACAAGGAGCAAAAGATCAGGCAGGCTAATTAACTAAGGGCTCTACTTCAGCTGTGGAAATCATTAATCATAGAGCTGCCACATGGCCACCGGTCTTTTAATGATGATTTTAATTTACATACTAAGCAAACAGTTTAAAGAATGTTGCTTTGGGTAGAATTTGTGAGTCATGCCTAGGCAGGTTATTTCAAAGTCAATTACACTTTAATACTCTTTCTCCAAAAAGTAGTTCTTTCATTTTGACAACTTCATTTTATAAATACCATCACTGGGCTGTCATTTGCTTGATTCTGGGTAAATTAATTCCAACCAAGCATTTATTATTTTAATAAAAGAAAAAAAATATAAAAACTGTTTAAAAAATTATAATGGGGCCAAGCATGGTGGCTCACACCTGTAATTCCAGCACTTTGGGAGGCCAAGGAGGGAGGATCATTTGAGGCCAGGGGTTCAAGACCAGCCTGTGTCACATAGCCAGACTCCCTTCACCTGCAACCCTTGATCTCTACAAGAAATAAAAATAACAGAAAATTGTAACAATTGTGAAATAGTCTGGATTTTGGAACTAGGAAGGATTTTAGATATTAACTACTCCAAGTGATTTTCAAATAAAATTAAAATCTAGAGATGTTAAGTGACTTGTCAGAGATCACAGAGCATTTGACTAGGGGAGCCAAACTGGATGATAAGTCTGATGTTTTTCCCTAAAACTATTAATGAAATTAGATACATTAAGATAACACCATGTTTCAAAACAATGCACTGGTTTTCCAGAATCAATTAAATCCACATAGTTGAGTGTTCCTGCATTCCAAATTAGACAGCTTGGCTCACAAGTGTTATTGCTGTCAAAAGCCATATCATCTCAAGTTAATTTTCTTAATTTGAAAAGCAAAATCCAGTTACTTGTTTTTCATTAAATAATAATACTTGTCTTGAGGTAATGTGGCCAAAAAGTGGCAGTCATGAAAGAAACAGCTTAATTGCACTCAGAACAGTACGTAAAAGAAACAATTATATCTCAAAGACTTCACAGTATAATGTATAGGGAATAAAGCTGCCTACTTCAATAATAAGGGACAAGAGGTTTGAAGTGATTTACAGTTTTACAAGTTATTTCACATCTGGCCTCATATAGTTTTTAAATGACATAGTCAATGATTGTTACTATCTTTTATGACTTAAGGCACAGAGATGTTAAGTGACTTGTTCAAAGTCACACAGCTGTTTGGTGGCCTGGCCTAGGTTAGATCCTCCTCTCTCGGTTTCCTGGTGTTCAGTTCAGGCTTTCCTCTACACTACACTAATGGCCCTTCATGGAAGTATGCGTGAAAACATCACTCTGTGTTCTTGCTGGACACTGGCTGACTGACCAGCTGTTCACCCAGTAAATGTAAAGGGCCACGCTAAACTCCTCACTTGAGGCCCTATCTCTGGAAGAACTGGGACAGAAAGCATTGCTTCCTACTTCATTACCGTCCTCTGACTCCAGCATGGATGCTGTGGGTTCTCTGACGTCGTGTACTCCTGCCCTAACCACCACAGGGTCACATCCCCCAAGTGGTACCACACTCCTCTTTGGAAAAGACTCTTCCTTCACACTCCGTAGGCAACACCACTATGGGTGAGAAGATGATCACTTAGGATCTGCAGAGACTGGGATAAAACCTTCAAAAAACAGCCACGCAGCCTTAAGTAATAATACTTGTCTAGAGGTACTGTGGCTTCTGGATTAAAAGATAAGGAGAGAGGAGGGTACAAAATGGAAAGATGCACACAGCCATGAAGGCCACAGCTTGAGAAATTCTGGAATGTGAGAGAAGAAAGCTGAGCCAACGATTTTACACTACAGAGGCGGCACACTTCTGTGCCTGAGGACACTCTCTCATTACACTCCTGTTCAGCATAGCAGGCAAGTGTCAAAAACTTTACTCTTACTCTCCATCCCAAGCACTTGAGAAAAGGGAGCTCATTTTCAATTCTCTGTAGACTGGTCAATTTCAGCTAATTCTAGGGATCTTCAAACAGTGGCACTTACTCCAATTGCTTCTATTAGGGCTTCTCCGTATTTTACAAACCTGATCATACCTAATCTTCTCTCAAACGGTTGTTTCATTATAACAAAAAAGAAGGGGGTAATGCACTTGCTTATTCTTTTCGTTAATCACTTGTGTTTTCATGTAGTTTTGTTCTATCTAGATGATCACACATTCCAGTGTTGTCTTTATCACATTATCAATAACATTCTCTGTCACTCTCAAAATGTCTCTGTTTGTAGCAATACATTATTTGGTCACCATAGCCACACTTTGTAAAATGAATTGACAATTTATTTGGATGCATTATATAATTTATATTGGTTTTCTTATGCCACACCTTCAACCCCCAAAAAACATTTATTGAGTACTTGCTACATTCAAAACATTACTGTAGAAGCTGTGAGGAATGCTAAGGTGGAAACATGGTTTCTATTGCCCAGAAACTCATTATCCTGATGAAAATATAGATAACAAAAAATACTGCTATAAGAGATACAAGTTATAAAAGAGGTTTCAATATTCTGTGGGACAATGAAGAAGAAAACTGATCCTTGGAATTGGGGAGTTTTGAAGAAGGATAAGACTTGAGCAAGCATTTCAGACAGAGAGAGTAAAGAATAATAATAACACTAACAGCAAACACAATAGCAGTTACAATTTATTAATACCTACTATGTTGTAGAGACAGTGCAAGATGCCTTAGAGATATTTTTAATCATATGCAATTTAATCACATCAATCTTTATTTCTAATAAGTCTAGGATAGATAATTGATATTAGAATCCAAGAAAAGCATATAACTAGGAAGGCTGGATGATGTCTCGCTACGGAGACCTTGAAAATCCAGGTAAGTAGTTGATATTTCAACCTATAGGCAGCAGAAGCCATCTCTGGTTTTCATTTGAGATGGGAATGTGATCAGATGGTAGCAGTGGAAGGATGGTGAGAGGAGAAAGAGGTAGGGGGCTTGTTAGGAAGCCATGGTAACGGTGCAGATATAATGAATGATCAAAGTAGGTGCAGGACAATGGAAGCTGGGGGACAAATTTGAGATCATTAGCAGGGTAATATTAATGTGATTTTTCAATTTGATAAGATATAAGATTTTCTTGTCTTATAAACTCTAAATTTCTAATTTTTAGGATAAACTAATATTGTCTACAAAGGGATGGGATGTTGTACGTGAGATTAACCTGCATTTTTCTCCTTTCCTTCTCCATTACTGCTTAGCCCATTGTGTGTTAAATTACCTTTAACTCATTAGAAAGTTTCAGGAACTTTCTAGAAAAAGAACAGTTACAATTTGTTAATTTATCTCTTGTTTTTTAAAAAAATTATTTTTAAGCTTTGTGGAGTGTCATGTAAATGAAATTGAAGAACAAGCTGTCAAAAATGGATTTGCTCACTAGGAAATTTTAAAAATAAAATAAATATTAAGAAAAGAGAATCTGGCTCAAGAGTCAATCTGTGCATGCTACAGTGATATTACTGATCATCATCAGTAGAAAATTCATTTTGAAATATTTTTCTAGTTATGGTATTGGCTTGTGATAACGCCTCGAAATTCTTTTCACTTGTTTCTTGTTTAGGATACAATGTTGTCAAACTCAGAGATCAGACTCCTAATTTCAGTCTCATTAGCAATATCTACAAATCAACAAAAACTGTAGGCTCAGGTAAAGTAAGCACAAGAATAATAAAATGTGAGCAATATTAATTGTCTTATAATTAGGATGTCATTTATTGTATTAATGCTGAAAGAGAAACGTTATTCTAAGAGTTGGTCTCTAGTTTAAGCTAACTGTGGAACTTCCCAAAAGGTATATTCTGTTTTAAAATTATCAAGTATACATTTGAAGGTGACATCCAAGTTCATGCCAGTAGTACAGTCACTCATATTCTATGCTTTCAGAAAAGAAGTTACAACTTAGTACAAAGTGTTCTTGAAGAATGTCTCCAATTTCCTATATTAGCTGCAAACAAGATTCTAAGCGCTAATAATTTATGATGAGCTCCTGTGAATTATGAGTTTGTCTCAGATTGAAAATAGATTCCTAAATCATTTCATTTAAAAGTAGATATTTCCTACCACACTGTATCAAAATGTATTATCTGTCACTTTGAGGATCATTTAACATTTTCTATAAAGTTCACACTAATTGGACCATTTCTGTAACATTGTTCACCTAGAAATGCCCACATGAGGACCTTTTCTATACTTTCTCTTTCAGTCATGGCTAATGCTTCTCTCGTAATCCTATTGTCTCTATTCTTCACCAAAAGTAATAAAATACTAAGTCTGTAGTGAAAAGAAAATGACTTGGCTGTCTAGAATACATTTGACTAACATATCTGAGGAACAAAAATTTCAGAGAAGCCTTTATTCTCATAAAATTGTTTTTCCTGTTTGTCTTTACAATTAACATCAATGGCAAAAAGGAGATAATTCATTTAAATTATATAATATTTTATGCTTTACAAACAGAAAAACCTCTAAGGGAAATATTATTGTTATACCTATTTAAACATGAGAAAACTGAGGCTCGGGAAGAGAATGATCATATAAGCAGCAGGTGGTGGGGCCAGAATTTGCACATTGGTCTGATTCCATATCTAGCTTGACACGATATCCCAAGTATAATGTTTGTGTCAATACCAAGAAATAACAGGAGATTTATATATAAGCTACAGGAATTTTCTACCAAATGAACATTATACAAAAAGAGGAAGAATTCTTACTTTTCTAGTGACTGCTGACTGTTCCCATAATGTATAGGCAGCCCTGGTACTTAGCACAGATATTGAGGTCTTCACCTTGGCAGGGCCAGAGCTCTTACACATCAGCAGAGGAATAGTTGGGAAAAGGGTGGCAGAACTCAGGGCCAAGTGGGGGTAGCTCATTTATAAAGGTTTTAGAGCAGAGGTTCATGTTACAGTATTTAGTGAAATGGTATACACAGAGTCCATCTTCTCCCCAGAGTTCCCATGCTATCTAGGAATTTGAGTAATGTCATGTTCAAGTACTGACTATCACGCCTACCTCAGAACCTCTGCTCCCCTCCAGCTTCCAGAGTCCAGTCTCAGATAAGTAAACCATATTCAAATTCTCTTTTATTTGGATGGGATATCCACACTTTCCTGGCAATTTGAATTCCATTGAGTTACCTATTCTGGAAGGCATGATGTAAATTCCCCATTTTCTTACGTCAGTCAGCTAATGGAAGTGTACAGACAAGAGGGGTACCGTTCAGCTAGCTCAACCCACCAGCCATATCTCATTTCTAGCTTTGGCTTAACCGGACACCCTTGACATTTAGAGGCAGCAATAACAAATAATACTAAATGAAGGATCTGATACAGAGGACAGTGTATATACTGTTTTTAAAATTTGTACAGGATTCATAAATTTGCTTTGGAATTTGTGCCCAGATTTAAGTGATTAAGTTTATGTAGAGCAGGTTTGGATATATTTGACTCAAAAAATATGTGTGAAAGTCAAATATTCACCTTTCACAAATTTATAGGTAAAATATGGCAAAGAAACATACATCCTACCTTTAAAAAAGAAACCCACAAAAAACAATTCTGTCTACTTTCCTAAGAGCAATTCAAGACCATGGAGAGGATTTTATATTTCTTATTGTCTTCAGCTCAGCTCATCTAATTCTTAAGACATAATCGTGTTCAATACACATTTCTTGTATAAATGAATTCTTTTTTTCTTATTACAGGCATCTTCATGTTTTCAAAGTTACTGATTTGCTGACATAGGGAAAGCTGAAGTACTATAGACATTTTAATGTATTTCCTTATCTCAAATTAATTTAACATAACTTAGACTCTTAGATATAAAGGCCTTTTGAGATTGGAGTCTATGATTGACAATGATGTTACTTTCTGACAGTGTATATTTGTAGCCTAATTCTATTGCAAATTGGGGCAGGGAGGGGTAGAAATATTTAACTATTTAATATAAATTGATGTTTCCTCTTTCTTAGTGGAGAGTCATGGCTGGGAAGAAGCTGCCCAGCTGGTGGTTACTCTACCTACCCTTTGCATGTAGGTTGGACCATACAAAAAGATATTGCCAATGGAAAGGCAGAAGAAGTGTTGTGACTCACTTCCATGCAAGGCTGTCAAGAAGGAAATGTGCCTTCTGCACTGGAGACTGGAGAGGATGGCAGACCTGGATAATGGAACAACCTGGAGTCCTGGAATCATCTTGTAGAAGAAGGCTGCCCTCCAGCCAGGGACATATACAATACAGGAGCATAGGATAACCTTGTATTGTGATAAGTTACTGAAATTTTGGAATTTATTTGTTCAACAGCTAAAGTTACCTAACTACGTATACATTTGTAAACATGTAACCAATAACTGGGGAGAAAAGACCATGCAACCATTTCAGAAACCCTTGCATGCAGTGCTACAGAAATACCAGATACAGCAGGGAGAATATATAAACAGGCTGGGAGAACAAGGATGGGAGGAATTGCAAGGTATCTAAAGGAATCTCTCAAAGCTGTGAAAGAACAGAATAAAAATAATTTGATTTAAAAATATGTGTGGATTGCTAAGAAAGAACTTTCTCTCTTCATAGAGCTGTACTGTTGGTAAAACATGGTAGTGAGCATAGCATGGCCATGGCCACTAAGTTATGTTTTTTCACCAAAGTGTTTAATGTGAGTCTTCAAGGACATTATTTTTTCCCAACAAAAAAAAATACACTTTAATGTTAAGGAAATATCAAAAATAAGACTCTCTGAATAATGTTTTTAATCTGATCTTACTTAAACTCAGCTATTCTATAAAGTGAAGATTATTTATTACTCAGCCATATGTTAACTGATAATCTGTATATATGAACTATGGTGTTTAGCTTTATTATTCTTCTGCCCACCAGAAGAAATTCATTTCTAGATTCTTTCCAAAGGATATTTTTGCTATTATCATTATTATTTTCTTTTGGTTAGGAAAACTTAAGGCCTCTCTTGTGAAACTGTGACACACAGTAATGCAAAGAGACTTCTGTGATGCCACTTCAAAGACCCAATCATTTCCATGGAGCAAACACCCTCATTTCCACTTGACAGCAGCACTTGCTTATAGTCTTGAAGAAATTCTTCTTCCTAACAACCTTTCTTACAATAGAACCATCCTTTCTCTCTGACTGACCTAATACGGTCAGAACTAGTTTGGTGAAAACATATTTTTAAAATTATGGCCACAAATTTCAGTAATAAACTGATACTTCTCAGATTTTTGTACAAGTTTAAAAATGTGTATCTTTGATTATTTTGCTTTTCCTCCAATTATGATAGTTTCCTGGAGTCTAATAAATGTGGACTTGTGTGTGAATGTCAGCTCAGTTGTAGAAAGTTGTTGGAAATTCATTTCTTAAAACATTATACATTATTTCTCACTTCTAGAATATTGAATGGGCCTAAATCCTTTTTATTCATCTACTGTTAGCTAGAGCCTAGTAGAGGGTTATATTTCTCAGTTTAAAACAACATACTCAGCACACCAAGTGGAACCAGTGCTGTTGAATATGACAAATAGTGCAAATATTTAACTTGGGTGTGCTCATTTTCATTTTTGTTTTGCCATCAACAGCATTTTGTTTTCATTCGATTATTATCACATTCACTTTTAATTTCAATCCTGTTGTTATTCAGCTGGAAATTCTGAGATACATTTGCTATATCACCTATGGTTTTTAGAACAGTGCTTAATATACATTAAATTCCCAATAAATATATTTAACTGTCTTAATTATTAAAATGAAGAAGAATAAAGAAATTAGGGAAATACATTATTTTGTTGCTGTCGACTTAGTTGAAGATTCTGGATTTTTGTAACAAGCTCAAATCAGGATATACCCTGTGGTGATATGATAAACTCTGTTGGGAGTTGTGCTTATTCCTTTCAGGCCTGCAGGCAGAAACACCCACACGAAGAGAGCTCAGCACCCAGCTGTCCACGGGATTTCCCTCTCGGCATTGTAGATGCCCTCTTTCTTCTTCCTCTGCATTTCTCCTACAACAGTGACTCATTTAGAACTATGTTAAGGGGCACGCCAACCAGACAACTGCCAAGGATATCAGTTGTTAAGGAATGCTAAGGCATCAACAGAGTAAATCAGGAACAGGTGCCGGTTAACTCAGGTTTCCACCTGCACTCGATGAACAAAATGCAAACTGCTATTGCTCTGCCAAGAGGAAATACAAACACCCCTGCTTGACGGTGCCTATCCTGTTGAATACTCTGAGGATCCTGAAATCAGCAATTACAGCTGAAATTTCTGAAATGAAAGAATGCATGGCACAAGCCTATTTAAAGTGAATACATAGTTTATTATCCAACTGTTCAACCTTTTAGTGGAGTTCACAGAAAGTTTTCTGGTTCAGAAAATTGACAAAAACCAAAACCAACAACAACAACGATGACAAAAATAGAAGACAGAAATATTTTTCTTATTTTTCATCTTCAGAAGACTGAATCTGCCTAAGTTGGTAGAAGTGCATTTAGCATGTTACCTCTTTTAGTGTATGATGTTATTAACAGGAAATCAGTTTCTCCCTTTATCTCTACTGTTGAATAGATAAATATTTTTGGTTTGAAGGGGAACAATGTATTAGTACGTCTCAGTTTAGGCCTGAACTATTTCTGTCAACTGGATCTCCATTTTTATGGGAATCACTGCTGTGCAAACCTGACTCACTTTTGTTCTCTGATTCCAGTCCAAATTCATCTTGCACCTTGAGAATATTCACTCTGGGGACCGGTCTTTATTGCTGTGTGTGCTCTCTGCTTTAACCAACATGAAAAATAAAGAGTACCATCCAGGCTGTCATATAAATAATTGATGTCTAGTGGTGGTAACAGGTAGGCTCAGAGGAGAAAATGGTGCCCAGGGGACACAGAAGCCAAGCCCAGCTGGTATCAGTGACCTGCAGAGAGGGCGACATCCAACATGAGGTAGTGAGGCATCCTCTCAGTTTTCTAGGCAGAGAAGTCCTAAATAGCATATGTGGACATTATTACTGGGTGTGTGGCTACAAATGAGAGACTTGATAACAGCACCTTAAATGAAAAATAGTGTATTTTCGTTACATGCCAAGAAATATGGAGCCAGCTAGCTTCTACACTAGTTAACTACTCAACAACATCACAGACCCAGATTTTCCACCTTTGTGTTCTGCAATTTTTAGCATTTTGGCTTTCATCCTCATGTCCATAGCTCATATAGCACTATGGCAGCTGCTGTTTATATTCCAAATTCATGTCGAAGCTAGGAAGAAGTAAGAAATGGGAGGGCTCATAACAGAGTGTATCTCTTTCCATCAGCATCAGAAGCCTTCCCAGAACCACTTCAGAGTCAACTGACACTTGGGTCACATGACCACATTTGGGTATTGAAGAGCTAAGACAGCTGGAAACAAGTCTGCCATAACTGGCAATGACCAATCAACTGCTCATCCCTGTGAATGTGAGAACATTGCCACTCTGAACAAGGTCAGAATTTTGTTAACAAGGGAAAAAGAAAAGATTGGAGTCAGTAGATAATGAAAAGGTCCTGCTATTGCCACATGTCATTGGGGTGGGAGGTAAGTAGCAAGCAAGAGAGGAAGTAAGCAGTGTCCATCATCTTGCAGCTGAGAAGACAGTCTCTGAGAACACACATTAAGCATTAATTGGAAGTATTCTAAAGAAAAAATGGACAAGAAGAAAGACTTTTAGAAGGTGGGTGATCCTCTAATCCTAGAATAATATTGGTCACCAAGACTTTGAATATGTTAGTTCTTGACTAATATATAACTCAGGCTATAATAGAGAAGACAGAAACAAAAACCATTTTACATGAATGTAAGAGAGGAGGCTCTACTTGTATCCATGGCAGGAATAACAGTAACATTTCTTCCTTTCCATCACATTATTGTCCCCTCTTGAGAATTTTCAGTTTCACTGTTTTGAACTTTGAATCCAAAGACTGCTGAGAATTTTAGGATATTGAATAGGATACACATCTGAAGGAGTGGGCTATTTGGGAATCAATGGAAAGAAAGAGGAAAGATCCATTTATTCTGTTTGTAAATTTGGGATAGGAAATACCAAATTTAGAGGATAAAGAGCATAGCCAAGTTTTCTTTTTCTTCTAATATCAGAGTCACTACCTATAAATACATTTTTTATAACTTGGAACTGTTGATGAAAAGAATGGATATTTGAGAGTTTGGATATTTGTGGGTGAATTCTTTCATAGTTATATGAGGATGTATGTTAATAAAATTAAAAGTTGTTCTGGAATATGAATAGTTAATTAGGAATAATTGTACTGATCATCAAGGTTTTTGTTTTACTTTTATCTTCTACTGCCTTACTTTTATCTTCTTCTGCAGCAGTTTCTTGCTGCTTTGAGGTGTATTAGTAAAGACCCTTTGTATTGAAAATGACAGAATAACAATTTACATCTTAAGTACAAGAAAAAAAAAAAAGGAATTGTAGTGCCCAGTATAAATAGAATGTCAACGGCTTGGTCCAGGGTTTATTTTTATCTCTCTGGCTCTCACTTCTCTTTTTCCTGTGTTTTGGCTTAATTTTATCTTCCTTTAGATAGTCACTTCCATGCAGCCCTAGAAGATGGCTGTCAGCAGTTCTAGTTTATGGTAGCTATTGATTTGAGAAGAACAGAGTCATACTTTCTCCCAATGTCCCTGTATCACACACATTAACAGGGAAGGTTCTGATTGGCCTTGTTTGAATTATGAATCCATCACTGAACCAATAAGCAAGGAGACATGCTATTCTTGTTGAATGAATCTGGATACTGAACTCATACCTGTGGATGAGGGGTGAGGTGGCAGGATTGAGCCCATCTGATCCATACCGAAAACAAAAACAAAAATTCCCAAAGGGAAAGATACCTGTTAGACAAAAATAATAATAATAATAATAATCAAAATAATAACAGCAACAAACACATGTCTGCTCATAGGGCAAATTAGTATTTCATGGACTCTAACACTTAAAAATAGGAGGCATTGTTTATATTTTGCCAGACTTGAGAATATAATTGTAATCATAATCATACCTAGGAAAACTTAGATAACATAAAACACCCTCACTAATTTGGATCATGTTAGTATAATTACAATATCTTCTACTAGCACTGCATGGCACACTGGGCCAGGTATTATATATTTTTCCCCATATAATTCTTAGAGTAATTACATTTTTCACATGAAGAAGTTAGGGTTATAGAGGTTAAGTTGCTTAAAGCCACACAGCTAACTAATGGTAGAATTCTACTTTAAAGGCCATTTCATTATATAAAAATTCATTATTATTTACTGGTTGGAATCTGTTTATGTTATCTGAGATAACCAAAAGATTCTGAAATTGAACTATTGTTTTCAAGGATATAAGCTAACAACTAGAAAAATGTTACTTAGCAGAAGCCTTTGGCTTCCCTCTTTATTCTACAAATTTTATTTTATATTTTATAAATTTAATATATAAGAATATTTTTTCCCTAAACTAATAGGAAAAATATTCATCTTCTGAATAATTTAAATGTTCTCACATACAATACAAAATTAAAAGGTATCATCTTTGAAGACATATTTGCTAAACTTAAGATCAGTCCTTAACTACATTTTCACAAATTTGAAATTCGTTGAAAGCAAATTAATGTTCTTTTTCTCTATTAAAAAGGCTTAAAAAATTCAGTTTCTTTCTCTATTAGCATGTGTACAGAGAAGTGTTAGTAGAATGCTGGGGGGAGATATTTGAAAAGATCCAAAATAAACTTATAAATTAGTTATAAAGAGCGCAGCATTAATCCGTAAGATATTTTGTTTCTTTCAGAGCACATTTTTTAGGTCATCATTCATCAATCAGTAAACGTATTTTGTGTGCTAGTCAAATATGTTGGGCATTGGTATAGGAGCTGCTAACCCAAGTAAAAATATGGGATTCCTGACTTCAAGGAACTGAGGGTCTAGTATGGGGGACAGGTGAATAGGCACATAACTAAACAGTGTGAGGAGTGTCAGGCAGCATACACACAGTGAGCTCTGGAAATCCATAGAAATGTCTTCAGAGACAACTTAGGGGATCAGGGTTGGGTTGGAAAAGTAATGAGGAAAGCTTCTGGGAGGCTCCGTGCCTGAAGTGGATTGTGAAAGATAAATATAGGGAACGGATGATGAGAGGAGAGGGATGTGAAAAGGTTCAAAGCAGAAGAGGCAGTGTGTACTAGGTCACCATCACCTATAAGAGTGACAGATAGAAGAAGGGGTAGGGTGGAAGAGGTATTTAGATGTCTAAAAATAGTTTAGTATAATTAAAGGTAGAATGTGGTAAGAAGAGAAGTGGGGAGTGATGGAAAAAGAAGCATTTGTGTCCCATCCCACCTCTACTAATAGACAGCATTTTTGAGCCTCACTTGCCTTTAAGTAGAGAGATTCTGCCATCCCAAGAAGCAGTGACAGAACAACATGTGATCCAAGAGGCAGGGACCCAAAGGCAGACAAAGGCCATAAAAGGAAGATACTAGCTGATGCCAGGAGGTGCCAAAGGTTGTAAGTTAGAAAAGGAAATGACTGAAAACTGGGGGAAGAAAGTTATGTTAATGGCCACACAGGAAACAGTGGCCAAGCATTCTGACCAAGAGTACCAGATAGTTGCTTGACCAGTCTTTCCTTTGGAGGCCGATAGACTCATAAAGGTTTTTTCACCAGATAAAAGACACAGAAGACATACTACCATTTGGCTGCCAATGTGGAGAATGACTGCCAACTAAGGCCAGACAGGATTATAGGACCACACTTCCTGAAAGAGGAACAGTATTCTGTATAAGGCCAGGGGCAGGGAAAAGCAGAGCTATTTTAAACTCATTGGCCTTCTCCTTTCTGACAAGAAATAGTGCTAGTGCCCCTAGAAGACTATTAATAACAATCTCTAATGATGAAGAAAAAACACAGAATCACACATTTTCCTGCTGTACTTAGGGAAGCACAATGCTAATACCCTCTTCATAGAAATAGAACTCAGAAATGCAAAGTACTTTCTTGTTTGTGGGAGATTGAGGAAGAGAATCATATTTCTTTAACATTATGGTCATGTTTAAAATGACTATATTAAATGTTAAGAGAATTTTATTGATATAGGAATGTCTAACATGTAAAGAAAAATTATGTGGGGGAAAGTATCTGACAATGAGTATTTCCAGATGTGTTCCAAGACATTGTTCTCCTCATGTGACTTGCTCCAGAAACATATTTAAGCCCAGCCACAGGAAATTACAACCACTCCCTCCCTGTTGGATTGGCCCAAATCTCCTTCTAGTTCTTCCCGATATTCAATTCAGGCTCACCTTTCTCTGAAAACACAAGTGGATGTGCTCACCTGACACCCCTTCTTACAAGTGGTTTTGGTACTTGGAGCCTGTCTCACATACCCCACCGCTGGCAATAGAATGAGAGATGACTTTGCTATGGGAGTTATTCTTCATAGGCATAACCCTTTGCTCTTTCTCTCCTTCCTTATGAGACAAATTAGATGATCAGGTATGGACTGAAGATGTCTGATTTCTCCCTGATGCCAGTTGAGAGGTGGCATTGATAGACTAAATGGCTACAGAGAATCTCTGATTCTCAAACAGATTGAGTTCAAATGAAACATTCTTTAAAGAAACAAATCAATCTGAGTTTATGCAGACCCAAGGGTCCTAGCATCTGCAAAAGCACCTTGCCCACGTTAATCTCCAATTGGTTACAAACAATAAAAAAGCAAGTAAACTTTCTGAGGAAAAAAAATAAGCTATTCAATACTCCCTTTCAAAGTACACAGATAGGATGTGAAGACAATTCTTGCAAAGTACAAAAAACACTAAACATGAAGGAAAAAAATTCATTGGACTACATTAAAATTAAGTTTCTGTTGATCAAATGACACCATGAAGGGAGTTAAGAAACAAATCACGTACAAGAAAAATATATTTGCAAAATATGCAAAGGACTAGTATCCAGAATATATAAAACACATTCAATAAATCAATCAGTAAAAGATTAATGCAATAAAAAAGTGGGTTCAAGACTAAAACAGCCTCTTTCTAAAAAGAATATCCAAAGAATCAATAAACATATAAAAAGATGTTCAACTTAGTCATATGAGGAATACAAATTAGAACCAAACAAGATATACACCTTATAGAATGTCTAAAATGAAAATGAAAAATGTATTGGTGTGGATCTAGAGGAGATATATACACTGTTGATAAGAATCAAAATTGTAAAAACACTCTGGAATGCTATTTGGTAGTACCTATTAAGGTTAAATATAAGCATGCTGAATGATCTAGCATTTCCACTTCTAGAAATGCATCCCACAGAAATGCATACATATGCACGCCAAAAACCATGTGTTAAGAATATCTTTAGTCATATTATTTATGATAGCCCCAAACATCCCCAAAGTCTATGAAAAATAAAGTGAACTTATAAATTGTGGTATATTTACAACAACATGAATAAATTGAACTAATATTGCCAGGTACAAAACAATAATACTAAAATAACCCAAAATGAGAGAAGGTAATCTATGATGGTGGAAATTAGATAATGATTACCTGTGGGAAGAAGAAAGATCAAACTGACTGGGAGGTGGGGGATAGATATGAATGAGGCTTCTGGGGTGCTGGTAATATTTTATTTTGAGACTTGGGTGGTGATTACAGGGGGTACTTATTCTGTGATAACTCGTCTAGCTATATACTTCTTTGTATTTCTTTTGTATCTGTGTTGCACATCAGTAGAAACATTTATTTTTAATAAGTGCATGGAAGTAATTTGACCTCGGTTGTTATTTAAATAATTCCACACAATTCTGCCATTCAAGGCTCACTTGCCAATATGGTTGTGTTTGCAGTGCTGACAGAACTACAGAAAAAGAGAAGGTCCCTAGAGTTTGACCTGAGGCCACTTGGGACTGTTTGGCCTGCAGAGGGAAGGTAATGGTTAGCTATCAAATTAACGTCTATATTTTAAACCTTAACATATAAATTATGCAATATGGCTTAATGGCTTTCCTAAATCAAATGGCATGCAATGGCTTGAAAAAGATATGGATGTTGAATCTGTGTAAAATGCAAATTGCTTGACAGTGTTAAAATACATACAATTTTGCTGTGGCATGAAAAATGTCACCATTTCCCAGAACTAAATAGATGAAAGATGTATGTGATATCAGAGAAATAATTGGGCCCTGGTGGGACTGAGCTATGGACAAGGCAATCAGCCTGCTTCTTAAAATAATTTTCACGTCTCCAAGGTAACATCACATAATCAGTGTTGGTTTTTCCATAGCATGTTTAGCATAGCAAAAGTATAAACAGATTGTTCTGGTTTAAGATGAGACATTTAAAAATCTTAAATTGCTGTCTACTTCTTTAGCTACAAAATCAGAAATTATTAGAATAAAAAGACTGACTTCAGTGGCACATTACCGTTTGGGTCAAGTCATACTGCTCAGCATGAAACACAAAGTTCTGCACCATCTGGTTCTTGCAAACTTCTCCATCATCCCACCTTCCTCTCTTCCCACTTGATCCTCTCCTAACCCATTTTATAGCCTAGCAGTTGCTAACTACTTTTAGTTCCTGCATATTTGCTCCTCCAAACTTCTAGGCTTTGTGCATGCTCTTAACTTTCTGGACTGAAAAGCCCTTCCCTAATTATCTCCCTGGAAAATTCCCATTCATCCTTCAAAAACCACTTCAGTCTCAAAGATTAATCACACTTTATTATAACTGCAAACTATTTCTATGTTTTCATTACTGATCTTATGACACTATATTTCCCCTCTCTCCTTTGATATGTAGAATTCCTCGAAGATAGGGATAATATTTGATGAATTTCTATATACCTTGTTCCAATGTCTGGAGCATAGAAAATGCTCAAGAAACAGGAAATGGAAAAATTTGCTCTACCACAAGCAATTTGCCAAATAAGAAATTCAAGTGGCCACCAAGAACATTTAAAATTCTCCAATCTCATTATTATTTAAAAAACTGAAAGCTGAAATAATAATGTACATTATTTTGTTCCTTAAAGTTCCTTTAAAAGTTTAAATTTTTTTTAAATTATAATTCACAGGCTAATGCACTCAGTGGATATTTGTTATCAAGTGCTTCTTTAACGTGTATTAACTTTGACCTATTATGTATGATTAGGTGTCTATTTTCAGGAAACAGTCCAATAATATGGGTCTATATTCAAGCATCAAGATATATTTATAGTGTTATTTATAATAAAGCAAATGAAACTTAGGCAATGGGCCCAATGGTAAGAAGATATTTACATAATGATGCTACTTCTTTAAAATGGAACATTGTGCTTTGCAGAGTGTTTAATGACATGGGAAAATGCTTATAATATACAATTACCCTAAAAGGTAGGATACCAAATACATATTATATACAGCATTAATTCAATTCCATAAAGAAAACTGCCTATTAAAAGGAAAATATACCAAAAATATAGCAGTGGTGGCTCTAGGGAATAAATATTTTTTCTGTTTCCTAGAGAAAGAGAGAAATTCTGTAATAGTCTAGTTATCAGGAGAAAAACTGATCTCCCTGTACCCTCAATTGTGCTTTCTTGTATGTAAGTCAAGAACAAAAAAAACTCTTTTTTATTCAAGTAAACTCTAGATAGGACATGGCTGATTATAAATAATTTTGAAATTTAAAAAAAAAATTTAACTAGTTTTATATTACTCTCCAGTGACTAGATAACTAAAATTTGTTGCTAAAAGGTGAAGTATTTCCAAGAGAAGGGAAGAAAGGGAATCCTCAAATGTTTCTTGCGAATTGGAACTAGGCAGCGGGCCAAACCCTCTCACATATTTCCTTAGTTAACCATCACGGCAATACTACAGAGAAGATATTATTATCCACAAGTTGGTGGCTTGTCCAAAGTCACTCTAGTGTGTGACAGGGTTGGATTTTGGTCCCGAAACTATCTGCCAAGGAAATTCACATTTTTTATATTTGTGATTACCTCTTTAAGCAAAATAACAGTTCTGCACAGCCTGCTTTAATGAAGAGATAAAAATTGTTTGTATTGATTTATGCAATTTGCTTAAAGTTTTTAATTAAATAAATTAAGTTGGCTCTTAGAATCGTAATTTACACAGACAGCAAGAAACAAACACCTTGAAAGCAGTGTTATAGGTGTTAGGAGTTTTCATCCTGATCCCAGCACCAGGTCAGAAGCAACTGTAGGAGCTCAGTAAGAGCTTGCTGAATTGAATTAATTAGATTCTTCAGCAGGAACTTAAATCTTTCCAAGACCAAGTTATCCCAAATTTCAAATTAGGTCAAACTAAATAAATGAGGTTTCACTGTGTTTCCTCACGTACACTTTTGTATGCACTTTTCCTAACCTTGAGAGTTAGTAGGTCTTACTGTCAGAAGACATGTCTCCCTTAAGATTTCAGTGCAGTGATTAAAACCCCTCTTTTTCTATTTTTCTATTTAAAACCCCTCATTTCTATTTTTCTGTATTTTTCATAGATCTTTTTCTAGATCTATGAAAAATACATCTTATTTTAGCAGCAAAGATTAAGGGCTATTGCCTTCTGTCTCTTCTAGAAACACTTCATTGATTTTGTGGCCATTACCACAAACGTTATCTTGTCAGGGGCCCCCCAGAACTGAGGAAGATTTCAAAGAAACAATTCTAGATAAATGTGAGCTTTGAGTAATTGCCTCTTTGAGTCAGTTTTGGGTTCTGTGCTGCTTTTGATGAAGATTATTAAAATTAAAGCATTGCTGAAGATAAGATTTGGTGGCCAAGTTCTCTTCAGAATCATTAGTTACTTCATTTCTCTAGGAAAACAAAGCTTTAAGGAATATTTCTAAATGGGAAAGGGGAAATGGCATGTTTTGAGCTTCCACTCTGAACTGGGCACTGTGCATACATTATTGCATCTGGAATTACAAAAACCCCTATGAGGTAGACACCCCTTTTCTCACATTGCAGATAAAGAAATAGATTCTAAATGTTAAAACAATCACTCAAGGATTCACAGCTGATAAAAGGTTGAACAGGGTTTCTGAGAGGTTTCTTTGTTCTTAGATACCTTCTCTGCCTCTCCCTGTCCTGCTCTCCATTGTAGGAACTATAATTCCCAGGTTCCTTTGTGGGTTCCAAGGGGTAGGAGGGTTGGGACCTAGAGGAGACTGGAGGCAAGAAGACAAGATAAGCTATTCCTCCCACTTTTTGCTTTGCCTGGGCTAACCTTTCCAGAAGCAGCTCCAGCTGCTTCCTGGCTCCAGGTCTAATTGGTCTAGCTATAGTTCTAGCTCCCATTAGATGGGCTCAGCTTCAGGGCTCTGATAATCCACCTCCTTCTTGCCGCATATGCCTAGAACTTATCATAGCTCCTTGTTCTTGATAATCTCTGAATTGCCCATACCTGCCTTCTTTTCCATCAGCTCCCTCAGCCCTTTCATCAATGGTGTAAACAATTTTCTGCATTACAATAATTTAGAATTAAAAATAGGTAAGAAAAAAGAAAACACCTTGACTGGTTTCTCTGTTCTGACTGATCCTGACTGATAAAGTTTCAGATACAAGTCTGTTTGATTCTCATGCCTAGCCCTTTCTATTGGTTCATGATAGCACACTGCCAAAAAAATGGTGATAGGTTTTTTAAAGCATGAATGTGTACTCACACTTTAACATATGACAGGAATTTCTGTCTCTGACTCCATTTCATGTGTCCCCTAACCACATGGTGTCTTGTCACTTGATGCATTTCTTTTCTTCTTCTTTTTTTTTTTTTGAACTGGAAACTATTATTAATACAGCTATGTTCAAAACATGTTTGTGTATAAGTTAGTTCCTGTGGCGTGGGCTAAATTTTGGCAGAGAAGCATAGCAGTCCAAAATGTATGCCACAAAATCATGGATTTTAGTGTTTTATTAAGATTCATTTCCCTTTGGCCACCAGTCCTATAATTTGTCATACTGTCAGCTGCTGAACCTGAAGCTTTTGCTACATATTGTGAAAAGGAAGAAGACTCAACATTCATAACTGTCTGACCCACACGCAGTCTAAAACTATTTTCTCCAAGCTATAGAAAACTTTCAGGTATGTAAAGCTGCTCCAGTTTCCTGAAACAGATGGGATATTATAACCAACTTGTTAAATAAGCTGGACTTACGGGGGTACCAGTAAAAACCAACCTTATTTTTCCCCCTTTTCCTTCAAAATCACTCACCAGTCTGATTGTTCCCCACTCTTAGAACAATATGTCCTGCAAGTCCCATAGCTTTTTTAGTCACTCTTCTATGATAGAAAGATGCTTCCTTTACTTTTGTACTAAAAAGCCCAATCTGCTCCACTCTCATCATCACAAAATGCTTCCATTCATTAACTTAACAAATATTTACAGAACACCTATTTACCTGTCAGTATTCTATGTTCTGGTGTTGCAGTAGTAAATAAATCAGACATAAAACCTTACTTTCATGGAGTTCAAAGTCTGGTGGGGAAATGGCAAATCTGACAAGTAAGCAAAATAGATAGAATATTAGTGATGTGATAAGTGCTCAGGGGACTGAATTTTAGATAGCTTGTGGAGGAAAGACCTCATTGAGAAGGAGACCTTTCAAAGTTTCCAATACTTCACTCTCAGTTGATGACCTTGCTTTCTATTTTCCTGAGAAAATTGAAGCAGCCAGAAGATAACTTCCACAAGCTTCTACCACTACGTCTACCTATCAACATCTGTGCCACATACTCTGCCTTCTCTCCTGTGAATTTCGAAGAAATCTCCATGCTCTTAGATAAATCCAACCCCTACACTTGCGTGCCAGATCCAATCACCTCTTGGTTACTCAAAAGGATTACTTCAGTCACTATTCTCTTTCTTTCCTGTGTCATCAATTTTCTCTTTCTCAGTGGCATGTAAACATCTCTTATCTTAAAATCCTCCTAGAGTTCACTTCTATCTCCAGCATCTACCCTATTTTTCTTTTTTCTTTTTGTTTTTGAGACAGAGTCTCACTCTGTCACCCAGCCTGGAGTGCAGTGGCATGATCTCAGCTCACTGCAACCTCCACCTCCCAGGTTCAAGTGATTCTCCTGCCTCAGCCTCCTGAGTAGCTGGGACTACAGGTACATGCCACCACTTCTGGCTAATTTTTGTAATTTTAGTAGAGAAGGGGTTTCACCATATTGGTCAGGCTGGTCTCGAACTCCTAACTGTAGATGATCCACCCGCCTCGGCCTCCCAGACTGCTGGGATTACAGGCATGAGCCACTGCGCCCGGCCTTCTCTGTTTCTTTTAGAGAAAAACTCCCCTCCTTGCCTATATTCTCTACCCTCAACTACTCTCCTCTGCTTCTCTTTACAGCCCAATCATACCTGGGTTTTGTGCCCACCACTTTACAGAAATGGAAAGGTCACCAACAACCTTCATGTTGTTAAGTATAGTGGTTAGTTTTCCATCCTCATCTTACTTCCCCTTCACCACTGTGTCATAGAGGCCATCAGTCAGCCTCCTTGGTGCTCTCCTCACTTGGCTTCCAGGACCCCATTCTAGTCTGGGTTTTTCTCCATCTCTCTGCAAGCTCCTTCTCAGTCTCCTCTGTTGTTTTTTGCCTCATCTTTCCATCCTCTAAACATTGGAAGGCCCCCGGTCTCAGTCTTTGAATCTCTCCTTTTTTTCCTATTTTTTCCTTGTGATCTCATCCAACCTCATGGGTTTTGATACCGCTAATACTCTAAAGACTATTCTAAAGACTTCCAAATATATACTGCCAGCCTTAACTTACATTCGTGAATCACCATCTACTCAGTATTTCCACCCAGATATCTCTAACATAACATGTCAATATCAGAGGTCCCTCACCTCTCACAAAATGTTCCTGTTAAAGTTTTCTTCCCTCCAACTACAGGCCTTTTCCAAGACTGAGCTGGGCAAGGAGGAGTGGGAAGGTGGCAGAAAAAATCTTCCTCAACCATCATGTACAACATTTGGTACAACATTTTATGATGCATTTTCAAAAAGAAAATCATCAGAGGGTAGAAGATGATAAACAGAGAAACCAGTCAAGAAGTTATTTCAATAACTATGTGAAGAACTAAGGAATACGGGTAGGACAGAAAAAAGTGAACAGGATGGTGAAGGATTCAGGCAGTAAATTCTCTGGGACTTGGTGATTAATTGGATATAAGAATGAAGGAGCGGGAAATGTCATGATGATTTCATGTCTGACTTAGAAGTCTGGGTAGATATTGGTGACATTGAGATAAGGGGCATACGGAAAGTATACAATTTTGGAGAAAGGGGAATAAGAGATTCAATTTCAGTCATACTAAAAGCTCATGCCTACTAGATATTAAGTAGAAACTAGATAAAGTGTCTATATAATTTAAGTACAGATGATTTTTTAAATGTGAAATGGAGTATATGAGAATACGCTCATATACTCTAGAGTACTCTTATATACACATAGAGTATGTGAGAAAATTAGTGTGTACACTAATATGGCCAAAGGCCTGAATTTTGCATTGAACCAAACTAAAGGACCAACAAACACAGAGTGCCTTTGTTTTCCACTCCTGATGGAAGACACACCCTTGACACAAAACAACACATGCCATTCGTAAAACGTTGTCTTTATAGGACTGGGGGAAAAGGAAGTGGGCTGGTTTGTACAATATTCTGTTGTGAAAATGATGTATGGTGGTCTACCCACGGTTATAACTATTGAACACCGATACAAAGTTTCATGCCCCTCTATAATTCAAACCTTTGCATAAACCTGACACCTTCTCTTTGTAAATTCCACCCACTGCAACCTCATCTCCCCCAACTGACTCCCGACGATAACAGTATGTATTTAGGGCAACATGTCTTCAAGACAACAGAAGTTTTGGGGGTTTTAGGGCCAGTGAAACCACAGGGAGGCTGAGCTGGAGACAGTTTTGCATCATGAATCATTACCAAAATTGTGAGCTGAATTCTGATTGCAAAACCTTTATTACTGTGATGTTACAATAATCCAAAAGAACACAGCTGGATTTTCAGATGACAGGTGGAGCATACAATTTCTGGCTGAAGACAACTCAATTTTGCAGTTATAAATTGTGTAAATTTGATGTGGACATCACTGAAAGGGGATATGTTTGGAACCCCACAAGGTTATTATTACAGTGACTCTTTCTGGCAGTAGACTCACTTTTGATCAGAATTTAGGAACATATGGAAACCCTCTATAGGGGGTCATCCCCAAACAGAAACTTTCTGAAATTTAATTAGCTTAAATTTACTGAAAGCTTGGGTTTTAATTTTATGGTAAACAACAGCAGCATCAAAACTCTCTATAATTTGGCTGCAGCCTCCATTTCCAATCTTAGCTTTGTACTTTCCTTCCTCAAATTCACACTTCAACCAAAGTGTTCTATCTACTGCCCTCTGACCCTGGAGGGCATTTTTCTCACCCTGCTCTGTCTTTTCTCCCCTCCTGTGTCTTTTGAAATCCAGCTCAATGTCCAGATTCTTCCATAAAACCCTTCTTGACCCCTATATCTTAAAGTGATTTTTACCTCTTCTGAATTTCTACAGCAAATAGCACAAATATGGGAAAGCTTTTTAAACTTGAAGTTTTTTAAACATTAAGCAAATATTTGAAATATTATGACAATATCTCATAATTGGATTGGAAAGTGTTTTCGGTTGATGAACTTTTATTACCCTACATTTTTGGGTCTATCAAGACTACCCTCAGCTTTCATGATGTGCTGGAAGAACTCACAGAACCCAGAAAAGTGTTATAGTCATGGTTGTGGCTTTCTGAAGTGAAAAGATACAAATCAGCAAAAGCAAAAGACACATAGGGCAGAGTCCAGGAGAAACCAGGTATGAGAGTCTATTTATTCTCTACCAGTGGAGTAGTACAGACAGTACTGAATTCTCCCAGCAACAATGTATGACAACCTATGCAATATATTGCCAAACAGAGAAGCTCACTAGAGCCTTAGTAGCTGTATTAGGGTTCTCTAGAGGGACAGAACTAATGGGAGATTATATATATATGAGTTTGTTAAGTATTAACTCACACAATCACAAGGTCTCACAATAGGCCTTCTACAGGCTGAGGAGCAAGGAGAGCCAGTTCAAGTTCCAAAACTGAAGAACTTGGAGTCTGATGTTTGAGGGCAGGAAGCATCCAGCATGGGAGAAAGATGTAGGGTGGGAGGCTAGGCCAGTCTTTCTTTTCACATTTTTCTGCCTGCTTATATATATATATTTTTTTTCTTTCTTTCTTTTTTTTTGAGACAGAGAGTCTCGCTCTGTTGCCCAAGCTGGACTGTGGACTGCAGTGGCGTGATGTCGGCTCACTGCAACCTCTGCCTCCCGGGTTCAGGCAATTCTCCCTTCTCAGCCTCCCGAGTAGCTGGGACTACAGGAGTGTACTGCCATGCCCAGCTAATTTTTGTATTTTTAGTAGATACGGGCTTTCACTATGTTGGCCAGGATGGTCTTGATCTCCTGACCTCGTGGGTGCCTGCCTCTGCCTCCCAAAGTGCTGGGATTACAGGTATGAGCCACCGTGCCCAGCCTCTGCCTGCTTATATTCTAGCCTCGCTGGCAGCTGATTAGATTGTTCCCACACAGATTAAAGGTGGGTCTGCCTTTCCCAGCCCACTGACTCAAATGTTAAGCTCCTTAGGCAACACCCTCACAGACACACCCAGGATCAATACTTTGTATCCTTCAGTGGGATCAAGTTGACACTCAGTATTCACCATCACTATATCAAAGGGATTTTTTGGTGTGGTCAGTCACTGAGGTATGGAGTCCCTACATGCACCTACATGACTGAATAGCTAGAGTCAATCACGTAGGTGCTGCACTCCATACCCACCTGACTCACCCTAGGTATTCAGTCTCCAACTTTCTCCCCACTTCCAGAGGTCAAACTGATACAGTGGGCCCCAGGGTCAAAGGAGGAAAAAAAAAAAAAAAGCCCGTTCCATCCCAATCATTGTAAGCAGGTGGAGGCTGGGCGGGGTGGGAATGGGGTGCTGGAGGCCGGCCTGGGGCACAGCGCAGGAGGCAGCTACGGTGGCCGCAGCAGCAGCAGCCTGAGTGCCAGGAGGCGGCAGCTGTGGCAGCGGGGCAGTCGGTTGCATGGTGGCAGGCACAGGTGTAATGGATAGGTAACAGAGAAGACCTCCTCCCTTCCTAGTCAGGGCATTAGCAAGACTGAATGCTTCCTGCCCCCACCAGCAGCGCCAGTGAACACCGCAGGATGGAGCATGGCAGCGGGCTTACCCAGACCCCCAGCTCTGAAGAGATCAGTCCTACTAAGTTTCCTGGACTGTACCGCACTGTCCAGCCCTCACGTCCCCATGGCATCCTCCATAAGCCTCCTGATATAGTGCCTGATGATGAGAAAGACCATGGGAAGAAAAAAGGAAAATTAAAGAAAAAGGAAAAGAGGACTGAAGGCTATGCACCCTTTCAGGAAGATAGCTCTGGAGATGAGGCAGAAAGTCCTTCCAAAATGAAGAGGCTTAAGGGAATCCATGTTTTCAAGAAGCCCAGCTTTTCTAAAAAGAAAGAGAAGGATTTTAAAATAAAACAGAAACCCAAAGAAGAAAAGCATAAAGAAGAAAAGCACAAAGAAGAAAAACATAAAGAGAAGAAGTCAAAAGACTTGACAGCAGCTGATGTTGTTAAACAGTGGAAGGAAAAGAAGAAAAAGAAAAACCAATTCAGGAGCCAGAGGTGCCTCAGATTGATGTTCCAAATCTCAAACCCATTTTTGGAATTCCTTTGGCTGATGCAGTAGAGAGGACCATGATGTATGATGGCATTCGGCTGCCGGCCATTTTCCGTGAATGTATAGATCACTTAGAGAAGTATGGCATGATGCGAAGGATCTACAGAGTATCAGGAATTAAATCAAAGGTGGATGAGCTAAAAGCAGCCTATGACCGGAAGGAGTCTACCAACTTGGAAGAATATGAGCCTAACACTGTAGCCAGTTTGCTGAAGCAGTATTTGTGAGACCTTCCAGAGAATTTGGTTACCAAAGAGCTTATGCCGAGATTTGAAGAAGCTTGTGGGAGGACCACGGAGACTGAGAAAGTGCAGGAATTCCAGCGTTTACTCAAAGAACTGCCAGAATGTAACTATCTTCTGATTTCTTGGCTCATTGTGCACATGGACCATGTCATTGCAAATGAACTGGAAACAAAAATGAATAAACAGAACATTTCTATAGTGCTCAACCCAACTGTGCAGATCAGCAATTGAGTCCTGTATGTGTTTTTCACACATGCGCAAGAACTCTTTGGAAATGTGGTACTAAAGCAAGTGACGAAACCTCTGCGATGGTCTAACATGGCCACGATGCCCATGCTGCCAGAGACCCAGGCAGGTATCAAGGAGGAGATCAGGAGACAGGGTTTTCTTTTGAATTGTTTACATCGATATCTGCAGTGTGGGATAAAGGATTTATCTAAAGAAGAAAGATTATGGAAAGTCCAAAGAATTTTGACAGCCCTCAAAAGAAAACTGAGAGACGCTTAAAGACAGGAGTGTGAAACCAAGATTGCACAAAAGATAGCCAGTCTTTTAAAAGAGGATGTTTCCAAAGAAGAGATGAATGAAAATGAAGAAGTTATAAATATTCTCCTTGCTTGGGAGAATGAGATCCTGACTGAATAGGAGGAGCTCCTGACCATGGAGCAGTTTCTACGCCGGCAGATTTCCTCAGAAAAAGAAGAGATGGGATGCCTCAGAGCCGAGATTGCTGAAATTCAGAGTCACCAGCAGCACGGCCGAAGTGAGACTGAGGAGTACTCCTCTGAGAGCGAGAGTGAGGATGAGGAGCTGCAGATTATTCTGGAATATTTACAGAGACAGCACGAAGAGCTGGAAATAAAGAACAATCATTTGAATCAAGCAGTTCAAGAGGAGCGCGAGGTCATCATCGAGCTGCGCGTACAGTTCCGGCTGCTCCAGATGCAGGGACCCAAGGCTGAGCAGCAGGTGCAGGAGGACCAGGAGCCTGAGTGGCGCGGTGGTGCCGTCCAGTCGCCCAGAGACTGTGTCCTCAGGCCAAAAGAAGCTAAAGAGCAGCCAAAGGCAGGCAAAGAGCCGGTGAAGCCATCACCCAGCAGGGACAGGAAGGAGACGTCCATCTGAGCAGCCCGCGCGGCCGTCTGGAGTCCACGAGACTGAAAGGACCTGTGCATCTTACTGTAACCAGGGGGCCAGGCCGGCTTTCTTGCTGTACATTCTGTAAAGGTGTCTTCTCTTCTCAGACTCTTCCTCTGTCACATGTCTGACTCCTTTGCGTCAGGCTCAGGTTCCATAAGAGAACGAAGCAGTGGATGCATTGTGGGCTTTAGGGACAGATGAGTTTTCCAGATAGTGTCACCTTATTTAAAGATTAATTTTCTTTGTTAACTTAAAATAACTATTTTAACCCTCGAGTGGCTTCTTTTTAAACCATAAATCGTCTTGCTTTGCTTTTTTATCACAGCAGAATCAGGATCTCTTTCTCATTCAAGGGGGGAACCACACCAGGTCAGCGCTGCACCTGCTGTGGCCGCTGTGAGCTGCACCCTCTGGGATCTCTGGTACCTTCACACTTGCTTGTGCCTTCCACACCTTCTTGGTGCAGATCCCTGTGGGGGAGCTGCCTCATGTTCTCTGGCCAGAGTGGCGCCTGGTGTGTGTTCCCTGGCCCACCCTCCTAACTCTCTCCTCCTGCAGTTCTAAACCACAGTTGATAAGCCCGAGTCACGAGGATGGCCTAGTCTGGCCACAGAGAGAGGCTGCCTGTGGAGCCTGCCCACCTGCCCCAGGCAGTGCAGGCCAGCGGGGAGGAGGCCGCCTGTTCCCACCGGTTCCTCACTGCGGGGACCAGCAAAGGCCTTCTCACTGGGTTGGCAGAGGTAGTCACCTTGGCCTGGTGCATCCACAGAGGATGTTGCTCAAACTAGAAATCTTTTAAACAACTGGCCTTCCTTAAAAACAGAATGACTCCGATTGCTTGCTTGGGCTAGAATGTACACGTGTCCTTGCCTGAATAAGCCATATATATGCTTTTAAACAAAAGTTTGAAATTACCCATATTGTCTCAGTGAATCTGCTGGTGGACTCCCAATTGACAAGACTGAGCAATAAAAAAAATTTTCTTTCCTTTGAGTGACAGCTGTGATTCACCCCACCCCACTTTCTTGTTTCTGGTCCATCTGATGAGATGGATGCTTTGAGGCTTCTGAGAGGCCAGACCCTGGAGGCAACATGCTGCAGTCACACCCTGTTGAGTGAAGAGCACTGCAAGACAGGCCAGGCTCATGGCTTGGAAGACAAACCCCACACACACTTAAGAGGACGAAAACAAACGCTATAGGAAGGCTCTCTCCTCCTCCTCTTTGGTAGTATTTATTTTCAGCACCTGTTTGATGTAGTTTTTAAACCTCTACGTATTGTACTGTTGTGACTCATTGGCCATTGTTTGATTTTTTTACGAAAAAAAGCTTTGTTATAGAAATCAGCATACCATTTTTTTTTAAATCTGGAGAGAAGATATTCTGGTGACTGAAAGTATGGTCAGGTGTCAGATATAAATGTGCAAATGCCTTCTTGCTGCCCTGTCAGTCTCAGTACATTCACTTTATAGCTGCTGGCAATATTGAAGGTTCCTATTTTGTTTGTATAAACTCTAATTTCTATCAAGGTGTCATGGATTTTTAAAATTAGTATTTCATTACAAATGTCTCAGCATTGGTTAATTTTTGGCAGGACCATTATTGATCAAGCAAATAAATTCAACAGCCATTTGGGAAAAAGAAAAAGAAAAAAAAAACAGATATTCATCACAAATCTCATTGTTAGCATAAACTCTCTGGTGTGGTTCAAGGTCTCCTGTATATAAAGACACTCTTATCAGGCAAGATAGTCTAAAGCCTCAGAGTTTATCTTCCAGGAACCAGTTGAGGGATAGTGTTTTCTTTAAAACGTGAAGGGTTGGAGTACCACAAGCCTGCTGAGTTAACCCCTTTAATGCCTCCATTGTGTCATGATATTTAACTGTCCAACCATATTTTATGATCCTTGGGTATCAGTGTAGAGCATGGCTGACAGTGATTTTTTTATTTTTATTTTTAGTTATTATGCAATATATATTTGAGTTATTTTTTATTTTTAGTTATTTTTAGTTATTATGCAATATATATCTGAGTTATTTGCATTATTATGTGTCTTCTATTCATCATATGTCATATACTAAATATATTGTTCAGCTTTTGTTACAGTTTTTCTCTGCAGAGTAACATAAAGAATATCAATTCTTGGCCAAATTCTCATCTGTGTTACAGTGACATATTTTCATAGATATTTCATCTAAGATTGTGCAGCTAGAGCTATAGAGTGACATTTTTGAAGAGAAAGTGGGGATATGAAATATGTACAATGCCCATTTGCACTGTGAAACTAGAAAAAATAAATTTGAAACCTCAGCTGTTTCTATGAGGCCTGATGAGTCCCCCAACTATTTTGAATAAATTAACTTATTAGGTTGAATGTTGCATATGTTTTATTTGTGTCAAGTGGAAATGTGTAAAACAAAAAACTCACTCCCATTATAAGCAGCCAATTAATATTTTTAAAGTAAGAAGAAACCCAGAATGAGCAGTTTTGTAGATATAAATATACAATACACCTTGACTATCAAACCAGTATCAAAGCTGAAGAGCATCTGGAGTGAAGAGCAGACTAGTGTCATGATACAAGCATGGGACTCGGTGTCAGGACTCCTGCTATGGCAGGGACAATGTTGTGTGTTCACATCTGTAGGAAGACCACATTTCCCCTGCTGTCCTGATAGTTAAGAATTTTTTTTTTTTTTTGAGATGGAGTCTCACTCTGTCGTCCAGGCTGGAGTGCAATGGTGCAATCTTGGCTCATAGCAACCTCCATCTCCCAGGTTCAAGCAATTCTCATGCCTCAGCCTCCCAAAGTAGCTGGGATTACAGGTGTGTGCCACCATGCCCACTAATTTTTGTAGAGACAGGGTTTCACCATGTTGGCCAGGCTGATCTTGAACTCCTGACCTCAGGTGATCCACCCACCTCAGCCTCCCAAAGTGCTGGGATTACAGGTGTGAGCCACTGTGCCCACCCAAGATCATTTGATTAATTCTTTCCAGTAGAATCTAATGCATCACTTCCATCTGAGGCAGTTTAAAGCAGGTGGAGAATAAATACCCATGTTACATAGGGTAGGACTGCCTGAGCCCTACTAGACTTTATAAAGAAACAAACAAACCTTTGTTGTATTAAAGCCACCAAGATGTCAGGCTGTTTGTTACTGCAGCCTGGCTTATCCTAGCCTGGCTATTGTACCTGGGTCATACCTCCAACTCTCCTGTTAGCGGTATAACCAAAGGCATGATACTTTGGCTTTTTAGCTTTTAGTTTACTGAAATTAAAAATGCAGTTTAGGCTAGTAGCTCTCTGTACATTTCCTCTTAACTATAAACGCTTATGCAGTTGGTTAAAAGCAGGAGCCCTGTAGGTTTTTTTCCAGGATATGTCGTTTATTGTCTGTGATGTTAACCTCAATTTTCCTCATCTATAAAGTAAGGATATTAATACCCGATACAGAGCATCATTTTTAAAATTACACACAAATTACATTTTCCTGGCATATTAAAAGAGTTCTAAAAGCGAAAAATAATTATATCCATGATAATAAGTATGCTGTTAAAAAAAAGTTCACAGATGAACCATAAATTTTGTTTTCTAAACATCCTTGACTCAACAATGGCATTGCTAATTGAAGTAAGTGCCTATTTACATCTCTCATTCTTAAACTTTTTCCTAACAAAGAAAAGGTAAAAAAGTTGGCCCTTACATTATGGTCCTGCAGTCTTGTTTGTGACAACAAAACATAATAAAACATAGTTCACCATAGTTCATGAAACTCTCAGAGCATGAAGCAAAAAGCAAAGAGTGCTCTGCGAAGGTGTTCCATAGTGTCAGCACTGACTTTGATGATAAAGAAAGAAAAAAAAAAGTGTAATATTTCCCCAGAGTGCTATTCCCAACCGTGAGACAAAGTCATTTTGAATTTCCTTGAATATGTATCTAAAAGTGCCTGTTTTCTATCTGAAGAGGATGCTTATTGTATCTTTGAGGCAAACAGATAAATATTTACATAAAAATTGTGTATTACAACTACTTTCAAAAACATTTGAATGATGAATAGATAGTGTGCAAGGTGATCTGTGGTCTACTGGGCATTGTTGCCAGCCCCTCTCCACATTACCTCTACATCACAGTAAAAAGTCAGAAAAGTCAGAACTGTGTTTCCCAGAATCCTGAACCATCTGAGTAAAATTCTGATGATGAGAAGCACTATGGTTTATTTGGAAGGTGAAAGGGAAGAAGCCAGTAGTCTCTAGTGGCAGCATGAGCAGATGCAGGAAGCTAGCAGAGGCCTCTGGACAAACTTCTGAGAATCATTCACTATGAGACCCCAGTGGACACACTTATTCATATCTATTTTTCAAACTGAAACTTGACGAATATAGGTGGTATTAGTAATATAGGGAAGTACCTAAGATTTTCCTAGTACTATTTACAACAGTAGATTAGGAATAAAAAAATTAAAACCTATTAAAAGATCAGCAAATTTTTTAATCGTTCTCTTAAAATGTATTTCAAATTGTACTCAAGAACTTTTATTACAATTTAATTCTCTTTCAATGATATATAACGTTCTTTATCTTTCTTTCTCTTTAAGCCTAGTGTTATTTTTGTACTATTATAAAATCTCATAAAATGAAACTGGAAATAATGAATACCCACCAATAGGAAATTTAAATTATCTTTTACAATTGTATTTGACCTGTCTTTACAGATTCTTAAAGGTCCTTTAGTAGAGATGGGATATCATAGAGACTAATTTTTCAAGTATTTTCCCAAGGTCCCTTAGATCTTCGAATTAAATCAAGAAACATGTATTGAGCACCTATATTATTTGTGTACTCTAGAAACTTAAAATGCAGTTGGCAAGACAAATACAATCAAAGAAATGTAGGAAACAATAACATAGATTTAACTAATACTGTAAGGCAACAGTAGACAAACTGTTGCAAAGTAATGGATGATTCATTGCTCACATTATTTACCAAAAGACTCAGAGAAGCTGTATAATCCTCCCATGAACACTTCCCCAGCCTTAATATCATCAGCTCTAAATATCTGATGGCCTATTTTTTAAAATTCTGTTCAGTATTTTGGCACAGGATACCAAAGCCCATCATGCTGGAAGATGCAAAGCCAGGCAGGCTTATAGCATAATTGTTAGTTAATGACATAATCAATTTTTTCTTGCCTAGCTTTCCTCCCTTTCTGCACCCTTTTCATTAAGGTGAACTGCAGGATCTCCAGTTCTTATTTAGTTGTTAATTACAGGCAAAGAAAGGACAGGAAGGAAACCTCAATTATAAACATAGAAGGAAATTAATTTGATTACGTTAGTTGAGTGTCTTATAGTTCATGAGAAACCATGACTGAGGAGCCATTCTAAAAATTATCTTCAGCTGGTGTGAGATGTTACTAGGAAAGGTCTCCAGGCTTGACAATGAGCTATATATCAATGACAAATTAAGTCAAGATTGTTCAAGACCCAGAAACCACCTACCTGTTAATATCCTCTTTTGTAGTTAATTCCTCTTTTACCTTTCATGCTTCTATTTCGGACTTTGGTGGTGAGCCTTGACTTTATGGACAAAACTTCACCCATTAGTGGACTGCGGACACCACTCTCATTACATCGTAGGCTGAGAGACAGGGTCAAATTACAAGAGGAGGAAAATAAAGAAGGCTGCAAAACCTGCTCTGTTTACACCAGCTCACTTGACCTCCCTTTTTCCATATACTCAAGGCACTTTTTTATCTATTATCTATCATATATCTATTTATCTCTTTTAAACCTTAATGATATGAAGTATGTTTATAATTGAGTATAGGACAAGCATATAAGTCCCTTGAGATCTCCCCAGTTCTGTATTCCTTCCACTTGCTAGTTCTATTCTTAAGTTCCAAAATTAATCCAAATTTCAGGAAGGAGGGAATTTGACTCAATGCCAACCCTCTGGGGCTTGCTATCTGGGAAGTAAATAGTTAAAATAGAAGATTTTCAAGTCATTCTCTCCCATCTACAGGACACCTCCAGGGGGAAAAGGAAAAAAGCTGACCTGGTCAAATAGCCATGTAAATAAGCTAAGGATAATACCTCATAGCAGACAAACTAATGAGTATTTGCTAACAGCAGTCCTCATCTGTAGCAGGATATACCTGATATAAGACTATTTACGGTAAGCATACCTGGAATCTATGGATTTACAGACATGGGATCCCAGAAAATGTCATATAAAGTATGTAACTGAGTATAAAGTAGAGATGTTTCATGATCCAAACAGCTGTTCCTCCATAAATTTCTTAATTGCATAACTCATTAGAGATCTTATATATTAATCTGGGCCCTGAGCACATCCTGATGCAGCAAGAAAAGAACCTAGTAAGATTCACTGACTATTCCAGATTTCTCCTGCTTCACTATGACTCATGATAATTTGTATCCCTGAAATCATGAATAAAGCTTGTTCCTAGGCAAAATCTCAGATTCATGTGGGTCTTTATAACCCAATTCTTTGTATTATGTCACCATCCAATCATACTTATCACTTTTTTAACTGCAGTCTTGTTCCCTCCTTGAAGAAAAATCTTGTACTTAATTCTCAGGATTTAGTCCCTTCTCTATATTCCAGTTCTGCTAACTAGCTCTCCTGTTCTCTGTTGGCTGAAACTCTTAACGAACATGTTGAGGATCTCAGACTGTGTAGGACTAAGGCCTGCATTTTCCATGCCCATCTCTGCCAGGGACCTGAGTCTTGTCTTGAGGCCTAGTACAATGACTGTTGACTTTTGTGTCTGTGGAAAGATCTGACTGGCTTGAATTACAGGCTTGGCTCTAAACATAGCATCCATTCCCAGAGTTTGTAGGCTCTGCCCTCTCTTTTGTATCCCAAGTTTTACCCACATCGAATCCCTTATACATTGCATTCTCCAGAGGACTTTGGAGAACTGTGGTGCCATGTTCTGCTGTCTCCTCAACAGCTGTGGATGGCCTTCTCTCTACCTCACTGCTAAGAGTAATTTTAGGTTTGTCCTTTCTTATTCTGCCTCTGCCATGCCCTAATGTGGGACACAGACTGTATCTAATCATTAATTAATATCTCACCTCATTCATAAAACACAATACTCAATAATTGTCTGTGCACAGACAGCAGATAAAGAATCCATATAATGACTATAAATTACTTACTTATACTCTGTGTGCATCAGGCACAGTGTAAGAACATTGTTGTACACAATTTTAAATCTTCAACAAATATATTGAAAGTGCACCATCATTTTAGTAATGAAGAAAATGAGACTTACAAACATAGTTTGATTCAACTGCATATTGAGAACTCAACAGAAACAAGCAATGATCTGATTTAGGGCATAAAGAAAGATGCTGCAGTGCTCCTGGAGTCCAGCAGCAATAGAGAAAAGAAAAGCATATGACAGAAATCATGTCATATCAATTTTTTTCCTACTTCATCTAAATTCATTGTGAAGAGCTTCTCACCATTGTTCAAACTGCTTTGTTTTCTCTTCACTTTTTTGTAACACAACGAAAAAAATTAATTTAATCATTGGCTATATGGTTTTCATTTGGAAGGTACAAATTAGACGTCACATAGCTCAAGACCCACCTTAAGAAAATTATTTACATTTATTTACCCTGTAGTCCTTTCAGTAATGGGTTTTTGCACTTCTACGCATAACCTAATTCATAGGCTACTCAAGTGAGAAGTTTTATTTTTACACTTAGCCACTGAAGAGAGAGCAAACTTGACAGAACTATCTTTAAAAATGAAAATGAAAATGTACTGATCATTAGTCAAACAAAAACATGACCTTTTAAGCAGACAAATGTAGAAATACATCTACCCAAATCCTTCTGGGGCCTTGAGCAACCTCAAAAGATTACTTATGTCCCTAGACAACATATTTTTGCACCAGATCTTAATCCTCTGAATGATCTCTGTCTGTATGTCAGTGCCCAGGAAATACACAGTAGGTGCTTATTAAATGTTTCTTAAAAAATACTTTTCAACTAAATTTAAAACACATCTTTTGCCTGCAGAAGAGGAAAGGAAAAGGGTGGAACAGTCAGAGCAGCAATAAAGGTAAGAAATGAACTCTTATAATTTCTCTTTTATTCTGAGTTCCTGTATCAACTATTAGGAACAATTCATTTGTTCAACAAACATTTTTTAATATCTGCTTATGTGTTCAGAGGGCAATAAGAGGTGACAAGACAGACACTGATCTCTGTCCTTTTGAAACTACTGCGTACTGGGGGAAACAGCAAACTCTGATGAAGATTGAGAAGGAAAAGTTCTTTTAATTGTGATGTTAGGGTGTTGATTTTAGATCTTTCCCACTTTCTGATGTGGGCTATAAATTTAAGGCTATAAATTTCCCTCTAAACACTGCTTTAGCTGTGTCCCACAGATTCTGGCACGTTGTGTCTTTGTTCTCATTGGTTTCAAAGAACTTATTTATTTCTGCCTTAATTTCAAGGATTATATATCACTCTACTATAAAGACACATGCACACACATGTTTATTGCAGCACTATTTACAATAGCAAAGACTTGGAACCAACCCAAATGCCTATCAATGATATACTGGATAAAGAAAATGTGGCACATATACACCATGGAATACTATGCAGCTATAAAAAAATGAGTTCATGTCCTTTGCAAGGACATGGATGAAGCTAGAAACCATCATTCACAGCAAACTAACACAGGAACAGAAAACCAAACACTGCATGTTCTCACTCATAGGTGGGAGTTGAAAAATGAGAACACACAGACACAGGAAGGGGAACATCACACACCAGGGCCTGCTGTAGAGTGGGAAGGTAAGGGGAGGGATAGCACTAGCATAAATACCTAATGCATGCAGGGCTTAGAACCTAGATGATGGGTTGATGGGTGCAGCAAACCACCAAGGCACATGTATACCTATGTAACAAACCTGCCTGTTCTGCACATGTATCCAAGAACTTAAAGTATAATAAAAAAAAGAAAATAAAAAATAATTATAAAATTTAAAAAAAGAAAAGGAAAATTTCTGTATAGGAAAAGCAATGGGTGCTATGAGACCATCTAACAGATGGACCTAACCTAACATGGAGAGTTTGGGAAGTCAGCATTAGGATGTGACATTTAAGCTGAAAACAGTTAGATTTATCCAGACCTCAAAATTTGGTAGTGAGCCTGAATGAGGATTCAACAAACAAAATGCAATTAATCTGAGTAACTATCATGAATAGCAGTTTCACTATTTATTCTTAATCTAAAGAAAATGAAAATTGACACAACTATTGAACTCTTAATAAATTTGTTTCTTTAGAGGTATAGTACTTCCGAGAATTTTTTGCATATTGTAGAACTAAGTAACTAAGTAAACATACTGATATTCTTAAGAACCAAGTCTCTCACTGTAGAAGGATAAAACAAAGGGAATATACATAGTAAAGGAAGAATCCTGTGAAGTTTGGGTTGTAATGGGAAATCCTGATATAAATTTGTGTGTGTGTCCCAGCTTTCTTTATTTAAAGGAAGCAATAAAGACCATTAACCAGGAGCACTACTAGCGCCCAAATCTAACTACTACAACAAAAAGATCCAGAGCTCCCTGGAAAATCAAAAAGTGCTCATATGGGAACAAGACAAAGGGACCCAGCAGCCACCTTAAAGAGGCACCCCTGGTTACATCTGGGACAATATAAGCATCAAAATAAATAGACAATAACTCATTGAGTAATTTAAGAATCCATGACTACATACTGATTTTATACATTTGTATACACACAGATTATATATATATCAATAGATAGATAGATGATGATAGATAGATCTATAGATAGAAGGAAAAGCTGTGCCTTACAATAGAATGCCAGCAAATACATATAGAGGAAACTATGGAGTTAGAAAATAACTATTTCTACTTTCATAATATATGTAAAAAGTTGATTCAGGCAAAAATAATTACTGTCTGCTAAATGTAAAGCCCTTGAAGGTAAGGGCTTCTACAAACAACCCGCACAGGATCTTGCATCTGGTAAAACGTTAACATGTTTGTAGAATTTAAACATCTCTCAAAAGCCTCGGCAAGAATGCCTTTGATTTCCATGCACAGGAGAAGGAATGGGCCTATCTACCCATGCCATGCTCTGGTGCAGACCCAGTTGCCAAGTGCTGAGAATGACCATTTGTTCTTTTTCACAATATAGGCACAAAGCCTAGGGCCTGTGAGATTTTCAGGGGCTTACACAAACACTGGAGACATGAAAAACATGTGGAAATTGGCTTCAAAATAGGAAAAGCATCAAAGTCTAAATCAATAAATATTCAATTAAATATTTAAATAACGTATAACCTGTCAACCTCATTCTTAGTATCACAAACATTGTCTTTATACTTGAAAACAATTTTGAAGTTAGACTTTCTCATTTTGTAACTAGTGCAACCTCTTATTAGGTTTCTGTTTTTGTTTAACCTTTATTTTGAATTGAGAGGTACAAGTGCAGGTTTGTTACATAGGTAAAGTTGTGTCATGGGGGTTTGTTGTACAGATTATTTCATCACACAGGTATTAAGCCTAGTACCCATTAGGTTTTTTTCCCTGATCCTCTCCCTCCTCCCACCCTCCTCCCTCTGAAAGGCCCCAGTGTGTGTTGTTCCCCTCTGTGCATCATCATTTAGCTCCTGTTATTTAGCTCTCTCATTATAAGTGAGAACATGCTGCATTTGGTTTTCTGGTCCTGTGTTAGTTTGATAATGACCTCCAGCTCCACCTCGTATGTATAATCATTGTGAAGAAATAAAAACTGATCTTATTTATTTTTATTTTATTTTTTTGAGATAGGGTCTCTCTCTGTCACACAGGCTGGAGTGCAGTGGCCCAACCTTGGCTCACTGCAACCTCCATCTTCCTGGGCTCAAGGAATCCTCCTGCCTTAGCCTCCCTAGTAGCTGAGACTATAGGCACGGGCCACCATGCCTGGCTAATTTTTACATTTTTTTAGAGACAGAGTTTCACCATGTTGCCCAGGCTGGTCTTGAACTCCTGGGCTCAACTGACCCACCTGCCTTGGCCTCTTACAGTGCTGGGATTACAGGTGTGAGCCACTGTGCCCAGCCAAAACTGATTTTATTTAAATGAGTTACTTAAAACTCTTGACTGTCTTCTACCCCCTCCTTTGGGGTTTCCTGCTATACAATGATGGTATCAGTTAAGATATATGAGGTACCATGGATAAACATTTCATTTATGCACAGCCAAGTCATTGGAAAATACATGCCTAGCCAGCAAAAGTGTCCAAGCCCATAGGCCCCAGTTTAGCCCCTATATAATGTCCCAAATTCTTACTCTAATCCATTGCGGCCAAAACTCCTCCCCAAAGCCCAAGATCTTCCCGTCGGGTTGGGGCTGGGGAGTGGTTCATGTGTGATTCCACGTTTAATTACTAATTTATTTTCATAGGGTCATTTCTCTTTATAAAAGTGTTATGATATACAGTATAATTACTAAGTTAATCAGAAGGGGTATTGTGTAGCTTACTCTTAGATCTTCTCCTCCATTGGGTCAAAATCCAACTGTGTTCTTGGCTTACTCTTCTTTCAAAGGCAAGAACACTACATTTTCCATTTTTTTCTCCACATTTTGTATGGTGTTAACATGATATTTCCAACCTATACAATTTTTTCTTGTATTTACTAACAATGCATTTTATTTTGCCTAGCAAGCCTTGATATGCTTCTCTTCTTCAATGCAATACATTTATTTCTGATCAATTCTGCCATTCAATAGTAGTCAAATAATTTCAAAATCATATTTTAAACGTTATTTTAATCTTGCCAATAGAATTATATTTAATGGCATCTGAGTATATGTTGTTATTTTGATATTACTCAGGTGTGGGCATCTAAAGTAAGAGTGCCTAGGACCTATGAAGGTCTTTAAATAGCCTCAAAGCTAAGGAATGAGCTAGAGAGTTTATACACTCATTAGCAATTAGTTGACAGACTATTATATGCCAGAAATTCTATTAGGTGTTACTGGGCATATAAATGACTATAAAACACTATTTATATCCCTTAGGAATTAACAATATAATTAGGGAGGGTGGAACTGACTAATTGTTCACTGATCTTTGCTCTTTTTTTTTTTTAATATTCTGCTAAGCTACTATCAGAGTTCCCCCACAATTAGGTGAGCCATAGGACTGAGTGTGGCCAATTGGAGTATGAGCAGAATGCATATCACCTCCATATGTGGCCACCAAAAGCTTACATGAGTGTCCTCACTTTCATTTATTTTATCTTAAACAGTTGGCTGGATGTGGAGGATCCATTGCAGGCTTTTGAAGTCCTAGGGAATAGTGATTACAGTAAATGAAGCCTGGACCACTGAAATAACTGCATGGGACAGAGTTCTCCTCAACCCCCATGCCTATATAATGTAAGATGAGCAAGAATTAAACTTTGGTTGTTTGTACCATTTAGATTTTGAAATAGTTTGTTACATCAGTTAGCATACCCTAAATAATACTGAGAGACTAAACTTAATCACCCATGACTTCAGCTTTTAAAAACTGCTAAAATAATACATATTTTGAAGTGGTAGGAATAATTTCTGTTTGTTAGGTTATGTGAGGGATCTTCTCTCTAATGATGAACAGCACCTGAGGCAATTGTTGATGGAATGTCACAGACCCCACCAAACACAAATCTTCCTCTTATTATTTCTCTCTTGTCCTTGTCTTTGATGTGCACATTCCCATTACATTTTTCTTTCCTTTTAGCCTTAGTTTTCCAACTGTCTGAAAATCAGCTCCATATACTACCTATTTTTGTCTACCCCCTTAGGTTTGAATTTTCAAAATTTACATTCATCTCTTTATGCATAAGATATCATTCTGTTAATTATATATTATTCCCATCTATTCTCCACTATTAAAACAAGTCCTTTAGGGCTTATAAATTTTTGTTACCATGTATTGTTATTTTTAAGTATTTCCAAGGCAGACATTTATTAAACATTGACTTTCTACCAAGTAGCAATCTAAGGGAGGGATAGATTGTAGAAATTTAACAGTTAAGGACATGAGTTCCTAGATAACATTTATTTGGAATTTAAACCCCTGCTTTTCACTTACTACATGATCTTGGATAAATTATTTGAGTTAGTGGGTGCAGCGCACCAGCATGGCACATGTATACATATGTAACTAACCTGCACAATGTGCACATGTACCCTAAAACTTAAAGTATAATAAAAAATAAAAAATAAATAAATAAATTAAAAAAAAATTATTTGAGCCTCAATTTTCCTATTCTAAAGTGGAAATAATGACACCTGCTTCATAGAGTTGGTATATGTATATGGCTTAAATGAGATAATACACATGAAACAACAACTTTATAGTGGGGACTTAATGGATGGCAGTTACCAATATTATTATTACCATGGTTGTAATTAGTATTCATATATCTGAATTTTTAAAAATTCTGCCCACAAGGGGCTCAGCATCTAGTAATGGCCCTTTAATTGGCCATAATCAATGAAACATCATTACTTTTATTTCTTGACTACATAGACCTTCTCCTTTAAAAGTTCTCTGTAATCTGAGAGCAAATTAATCAAGTTGAAAGAATTTGTTTGTATTTAGTTCAATTTATTTAAGCTTGTAATTTTACAATATTTTTTGTAGCTCTATTGTATAATTTTTCTTTTTGGTGACATTGTGATTTCAAGTGAGGAATTGCAGTCAAATGACATTTTTATCATTGTCTTTTATAGGTAATAAACATGATAGGCATAAATAGATTAACACTGTACTGTGCTTAAGAATGCTTAACTGAAAATATACCAATCACTTAGTGTATTCTGGCCAGAAATTTGGAAAAATGTGTCTACTGATTCTGAATACTAATTAAAGGCTTAAATTACAATGATAATTCTTAGATGGTCTCCCTGCCCATTTCCAATCCATCCTTCTACTACCTTCTCAGTGATCGTTAAAAAGGCAAATCTGGTCATATGACTCCCTGATAACCTTTCCCTCCTCATTATTATAAATTACCCCATGACTTCGTATATCATATAAGGTCCCTCATTAGGTAATCTCACTCACCTTTCCAGTTTCATTTATGCAGCTCCTCCATATTCAGCCTCAGCCTAAACCAGATGGAACTATTTTCAGTTCCCAGAATATACAATACTTTTGTTCAAACTGTTTCCCCTGGCTAGAGGCCTTTTCCACTTGTTTCCCAAACACCTACATGGATTGGGGGACTCAAACCTCTTCTTTTGGAATTCTTTCTGCATACTTCCACTGCTTTCACCAAATAGAATTGAGCTCTGACTCATTTGTGCCCAAATGTTACCTGTAATACTTTATGGTACACCTTTATGTTTATATCTGTCTTGCCTATTGGCTCTATGAAGGCAAAGCAGGGATTACTTCAGTGAATGAGCCCTGTAGATCCTGTCCAGATGATCATCTCATAAATCTAAACCACATCTCTAGCTTGCCATGCTTAATATGGAACAGCAAGGGGAAGAGACGTGGTGATTAATGAAGTGGTCTTGGAATTAGTTTGAAATCAGTCATTTATTGAGTGACCTTTGCCAAATTATTTAAACTTTCCATACTTTATCTTCTCATCTATTAAATAGAGATGATAATAATAATAAATGTCTCATGGGATTCTAGGTAGGATTAAATGAGTTTAATGCTTACCATTCAGTAAATATTATAATTATATTATTGTTATCCTATATAAACTTACACAGTTTTTTTTAGAAAGGTAAGATAATGTGCATCTTGTTTAAAAAAATGACACATAAATCCATTTTGGAAAGTAAATTTTTTTCTCATTTTAAATGTAGCAGAGGAATACTTAGAAATCTAACTGATCATCTTTTTTAATGAGAGAAGTTAGATTTATTTATATGGGCTTAAAGTAAGGCATATCTATACTCGTCATTAGTTTCATGTAAATTTAGATTATGAAGCATATTCATATACCAAATGCTGTACTTCCAGTCTACTAAATTGGTCATTTCAAGACATATTCCTTTTTTTTTTCTCTCTCGCTCTCTCTCTCTTCTGACTATCTCTATGTTCCTGCCATATGGAACTGCTGTAATTCCCTAAATGTGGCCTACCAATCACCCACCTAAGCTTCCACAAAGCTTCCCTATGCCTAAATTATCTCTCCCCCATAGCTAACACTCCAACTCCAAATTCAGCTCAGTGGTTATTTCAGCTAAGATATTTTTCCACCATCTCCATCATTCTGATTTTTTCTCCCTTCCCTGTGTTACCAAAGCACCACACATATACTCCCAACATGGAATTTATTATTGTTTTGAAATTATCTGTTTATTTTCTGTCTCTCTAACTAGACCACCTATTCCTGGGTGCAGGAATCTTCATATTTCTGGTCCTAGGACATTGATGTTTGATACAGGTGTTAAATAATATAGTTAGAATAAATTGATATAATCAAGGATAAATAAATGAATACAGCTTTAAAAAGGCTATCCATAGTCAAATATCCACCAATAGTAGCATGGATAAGTAAATCATGGTATTTTCACATATGGCATACTCTATAGCAGTGGTTCTCAAGATGTAGTCCCCAGGCCAGTAGCATCAGTATCACTCACGGACTTGTTAGAAAGGCAAATGCTTGGGCTTCGCCCCAGTTCTACTGAAACTGAAACTCTGGGGGTAAAGCTCAGAAATCTGGTTTATCAAGCCCTCCAGATGCTTCTGAAGCACACTAAAGCCTAAAAATCAGTGGTCTACAATAGAGAGAGTTAATAATCTATAAATACACATAATAATATAGAATAATCTATAAATACCCACAATAATATAGACAAATTTCAAAAATTCATGAAATTTGTGAATTGTTGAGTGAAAGAAGCCAGATACAGGAAAAGTATATCCTATATATATAAATACATTTATATATAGTCTAAAAACAGGCAAAATTAATCATTGTTGTTAGAATGCACTGTGTTACCTTTTGTCAATCTGGCTACATAATTTGCAAGGCCCAGTAGAAAATGAAAACGTAGAAATCCTTGTTAATGTTTTTAAAAATCTAGTTCTTCAAATGCTTTCCATATATCTTAGGTTCTAGAATGTTTACTCTCACAATTGTCTCCTTAAGATATATTGACTGTATCTTTAGCATCAGAAATTTTTTGAGATGCATGGGAAGAATCTGGTATCAGAACAAAACCTGATCCTTGAATAAGAAAGAATTTGGTAGAAACTAACAGGAGCTTAATATAAATGATAAGTCTTGTTTTATTTGAAACAACAGACCACAATTTATTCAGAAACACATGAAGTACTTGAAGCCCCCTTGATTTTCTGCTATTATCATACAGCATAATATATTTTTTATTCAAAGTTTAATAGATATGGCCTTGTCATTGTGCCAGTCATCTAGGACAAACAGAAACATCAAGAATCGAAATCCTGTATAAGAAAGGTAGTAAGAAATACAGTCACTTTTCTAGTAGAAAATGTGTTAGGCATCAGTAATTTCCAGAGAATAGGTTTTGTAAGGGAGAAGAAGGGAGAGCACATCAGCCTGGGCATCTTTCGAGGGTAAAAGAAGATGGCCAAAGGAGAAAAAAAGGACACAGAACAAAGTCTTCTATTTTATACTCTTGCACAAGGCCCTTCTGTATTTAAGTGTACTGGTATGCCCTAGACTCAAAGGGCAACTTATTTTGGAAGTCATAAACATTGATAGCTGTTTGCATCTGAGAGAAGCCTGTCACGGCAATTTGAGGAGTGATGTCTTTGCTGAGATTGGTGCTCTCTCAGAGGAATAAAAAGATGTCATAGTTGTAACAATTAAGAATACACTAGTCTCTTTTTGAACAGACAGCTCCTGGTTGGCTCCTGGGGTAAGCAGAAGAAACATTCATATTCAATTTTTAGGATTCTTGAAATGTAAAACATATTGATTATAGGAGGTGTCTATTCTTTTGTATTGCACTTAAGGCTCTTATTGTTTAAGAGCTCTTACAAAAAAGGGCATGTGACTGAACAAGTAATGCCTATACTTTTCAATCTAAATTGAAAATATAATTAAAATATGCCCACTAAGTCGTGTATTTTAGAAGACGTTGCTTCTATCATCCTATGAGCTGGATCAGCTTCTTCTACTTCATAATTTTGCACCAGGTCTTTCCAGATTCAAGTGCACTAATATGCCTTGGGCTCAAACATGGCTCAAACACATGCCCAGCAACATAGTTCAATAACATCTTTCTTAAGCATTGTCATCATCATTATCTAGCCAGCAAGTGGTGCATTTTGCAAATACAATTGTTCCCTTAAGAAGGTGCACATCTCCATAAACAAGATAAAGACACAGAAAATCTCAAATACTTCAAAGGCTGAATAACCAAATTAATTTATATTAATAATTATGAAAATGAAATGTCACAATTCCTGCCCTTCTCCATCTGTGGGGTAAGTTATTTGAATTCTAACAACTGCATGTAATTCTGTGAAAAAGAAGTCATCAGTAAAATAAAATGCAGCATATCTCAATTTTTATGGTAAAGAATATTTCTCACTGTTAGAAAAAAAAACAAAACTCCTTGAAACACTAATTTGGACAGTTTTTGCAGCATCAGGTTTATGTTAATTAATTCAAAAAATCTCCAAGGCCCTTTCTGCACCAGTGAAAAACTTATAACTATTTGTACTTTAGTGTTTCATTTATTAAAATCATGTATCTGACAGACAAAACTTTGAAAACCAACTTTTCCTTTTATTTTTTAAATTGACATGATAATTACACATATTTATGGGATACACAGTGGTGTTGCAATACATATAAAGTATAGTGATCAGATCAGGATAATTAGCATATCTGTCATCATTTATTATTTCTTGGTGTTGGGAACATTCAGTATCCTCCTTCTACCTATATAAAACTATGTATTGTTAACTGTAGTCATCCTACAGTGGAAGAACACCAGAATTTATTTCTTCTATTTGACTGTAATTTTGTATCCTTTAATCTCTCCCTATCCCTGCCTTCTCACCACCCTTCCCAGCCTCTAGTATCCTCTGGTCTACTTTTTATTTCTATGAGGTCAACTTTTTTTTAGCTTCTACATATGAGTGAGAACATGTGATGTTTAATTCTCTGTTCCTTGTGAATTACACTTAACATAACTTCCTCCAGTTCCATCCATGTTACCATGAATGACAGAATTTCATTCTTTTCAAAAGTTGAGGCCGGTCGCGGTGGCTCACGCCTGTAATCCCAGCACTTTGGGAGGCCAAGGAGGGCGGATCATGAGGTCAAGAGATTGAGACCATCCTGGCCAACATGGTAAAATATATTATATATATATGAAATCGAAGAGGATAAACAATAGAAACACACACAACACACATGTACAAACACACACACATATATCACATTTTCTTTATCCATTCATCTGTTGTTGGACACCTAGGCTGATTTCATAACTTGGCTACTGTCAATAGTGCTACAATAAATGCAGAAGTGCAGATGTCTTTTTGATATACTGATTCCTTTTCTTTGGATAAATGCCAAGTAGTGGGATTTCAGGATCATATGGTAGTTCTGTTTGTAGTTTTTTGTGGACCCTCCATACTGTTCTCCATAGTGGATATACTAGTTTACATTCCTACCAACAGTGTGTAAGAGTTCTATTTTCTCCATATCCTCACCAGCATTTGTTGTTGTTGTTGTTGTTGTTGTTTATTATAGCCACCCTAACTGGGGTGAGATGATACTTCACTGTGGTTTTGTTTTGTATTTCTCTGGTGATTAGTCATGTTCAGTATGTTTTTGATATATTTGTTGGCCATTGTATGCCTTTTGAGAAATGTCTGTTCTGATCACTCTCCCATTTTTAATTAGAGTTGGTTAGTTTTTGCTGTTGGTAAGTTTGAGTTCTTTGTATATTCTGGATATTAATCCCCTGGCAGATGAAGAGTTTTCAAATATTTTCTCCTATTCTGAAGGTTGCCTTTTCACTCATGATTGTTTCCTTTGCTGGCAGATTTTTAGTTTGATAAAATACCATTTGTTTATTTTTACTTTTGTTGCCTATGCTTTGAGATCTTATTCATAAAATCTTTTCCCAGGCCAATGTCCTGAAGTGTTTTCCTTGTGTTTTCTTCCAGTAGTTTTATAGTTTTGGGTCTTATAGTTAGACATTTAATCAATTTCATGTTGATTTTTGCATAGGGTGAGAGGTGGTAGTCTAATATTATTCTGCATATGGATAATCAGTTTTCCAGTACCATTTATTGAAGAGACTGTCCTTTCTCCAACAAATGTTGTTGGCAACTTTGTCAAAAATAAGTTGGCTGTAGGTAAGTGGATTAATTTATGGATTCTCTATTCTGTTTCATTGTTCTGCATGTCTTTTTATGCCAGTACAATGCTGTTTTGGTTACTACATCTTTGCAATATATTTTGATTGCTGGTAGTGTAATTTCTCTAACTTTGTTCTTTTGGTTCAGAATTGCTTTGACTATTCTGGTTGTTTTGTGTTTCCATACAAAGTTTAAGATTTTCTATTTCTGTTAAGACTGTCAATGGTATTTCGATAGGGATTGTATTGAATCTGTAATAGCTTTGGGTAGTATGGTCATTTTAACAATACTAATCCTCTGATCCATGAACGTGGGATGGGTTTCCATTTGTTTGTATCCTCTTCAATTTCTTTCATCAGTGTTGTGTTGTTTTCCCTGTAGAGATCTTTCACTTCCTTGGTTAGATTTATTCCTAGGTATTTCTTTTTTTTTTTGGTAGCTACTTAAATGGGATTGTCTTCTTGATTTTTTTTCAGCTAGTTCAATGTTGGTATATAGAAATGCTACTATTTTTTGTATATTGATTTTGTATCCTGTAACTCTGCTGAATTTATTTTTCAGTTTTGGTAGACTATTTAGGTTTTTCTATACATAAGATCATTTCATCCGCAAACAGAGACATTTGACTCCTTCTTTCCAATTTGAATGTCCTGCCTAATTGCTCTGGCCAGGACCTTCAATACTATGTTGAATAAAAGTGGTGAGAGTGGGCATCCTTGTCTTATTACAGTTCTTAGAGAAAAAGCTTTCAGTCTTTCCTCAATCAGTATAATGTTAACTGTGGGTTTGTCATATACGGCCTTTATCATGTTAAGGTACTTTCCTTCTATACCTAATTTGTTGAAAGTTTTTATCATGAAGGGATGTTGAATTTTATCAAATGATATCTATTGAGATGATCATATGGTTTTTGTGTCCTTCATTCTATTGATGTGATGTATCACATTTATTTATTTGCATATGTTGAACCATTCTTACATTCTTGGGATAAATCCCACTTGATCATGGTGCATTACTGTTTCGATGTATTGTTGGATTTAGTTTTCTAGTGTTTTGTTGAGGATTTTTACATCAATGGTCAGAGAGATATTGGCCTGTAGTTTTCTTTTTTGTTGTTGTATTCTTTTCTAATTTGGGTATCAGGCTTATGCTGGCCTCATAGGAGAGTTAGGAAAAGTTCCCTCCACTTCAATCTTTCGGAGTAGTTTGAGAAGGATTGATATTAATTCTTTAAAGTTTCAGTAGAATTCAGTGGTGAAGCCATCTGGTCCTGGACTTCTTTTTTTGTTGGGAGATTTTTTATTACTGATTCAATCTCATTACTTGTTATTGGTCAGTTCAGGATTTCTGTTTCTACTTGGTTCAATCTTGATAGGTTGTACGTGTCCAGGAATTTATACACTTCCTCTAGGTTTTCAAATTTATTGGCCTAGAGTTGTTCACAGTGATCTCTAATGATTCTTTATCTTTCTCTGGTGTCCATTGTGCCATCTCTTTTTGGTTTCTGATTTTATTTATTTGGGTCTTCTCACTTTTTTCTTAGTCTGGTTCATGGTTTGTTGATTTTGTTTATCTTTTAAAAAACAACTTTTTCTTTCATTGATCTTTTGTATTTTTTAGTTTCAATTTCATTTCTTTCTGATCTGATTTTTATTATATGTTTCCTTTTACTAATTTGCAGTTGGTTTGTTCTTGCTTTTCTAATTCCTTGAGATGCATCAAGTTGTCCATTTAAAATCTTTCTAGTTTTTTGACATAAAAACCATTTTTGAGCATTTAAACACTGATCACAGATTTGATTGTTTTTGTACAAAATTGCAATTACAATTTAGCATGACTAATACTTTTGTATAGGTAAAATCTCTGTACACCATGCAAAACACACATAAAGGCAATGGTTACAAAATGTGTTAGCAAGCATACATTTACACTTAATCTATAAACACCATGAATTTGATTTATTTCCTTACTGTACATGTTTTTAAATCTTCCTAGGATTAGTACCATACTACTGTAATATCTTCTCAGGGTTTTTACTTATCTTGACACCTTCTCAAGTTTGCTATAGTCTCACCAGAACAATCAAGTGTACAGGTTTTTGATGGATTGTTTATTGTTTAAGTCAAGAAACTTAATTTCTTTTCTCAATTTCCTCTCTTCTCTCCAAATTTTAAAAATTCATACCTTTCATAGAGGTTTTACTTTTGTGCAACCTGATGCCTTTTCCTAAAAAAATTCTTAAAATTTTTTATTGTGAAAATTTCCAAAGCGACAAAAATGTAGTAAAGTATAAAATGTTCTCCATCAACATTTCACCTAATAGTTCTAGCACCCATTAATTCCTCTTTCTCTCTCTCTGAAAATATTGATTCCTAACAATGTTAGAAATTGATTTTTTCTATAATATAAATATATTTTCATTAATAATACAAATACTAACTGTAGGTTAAGATTTTTTTGCACTTCAGAGTCTATAATCAAATGTTACATTTTAAGATCAGTTACAGTAATTATTTTCTCTGGTTGGTTATGTTACAAGATAATACTTTTAAATTATGACAAGATTTACCATAATGCATGGTTTTTTCTAAGATATAGACCTGTGTTGTTAATATTTTAACATTTTTATATATTTATCATTATTATTTTTATTAATAGGGCCATCTAGAGGTGGTGTCTCCTGAGAGACTGGGAGCAACCGAGTCTCAGCCATTACCTGTCTTTTAGCTCATTTGGCTAATTTATCATCTTGAGCACACTGTCAAGCCCCTATTCTCTTTGGTTATTTTGTGTATTCACTGATGCTGAATCCAAGCTCAATTCCCTTCCTGACTGCTACTTTTATCAGAACTGTACTTATAGTTCCCTGTGTTTGGATGGTGTATTAGTCTGTTCTCAGGCTGCTAATAAAGACATACCTGAGACTGGGTAATTTATAAAGGAAAGAGGTTTAATTGACTTACAGTTCAGCCATGCTGAACGTTTCAGGAAACAAATACTCACCGCAGAAGGAGAAGTAAATATGTCCTTCTTCACATGGCAGCAACAAGGAGAAGTGCTGAGCTAAAGGGGGAAATCTTTATAAAACCAGCAGATGTCCTGAGAACTCACTCACTAGCATGAGGGTAACTGTCCCCATGATTAAATTACCTCTCACCACGTCCCTCCCACAACACGTGGGGATTACGGGAACTACAATTCAAGATGAGATTTAAGTGGGGACACAGCCAAACCATATCAGATGGACATAAGTACCTATCAATACTTCCTAAACAGATGTATGTTAAATAGTAGTAACAACATACCTACGTATATTAGCATTCCCATTTATTTAAATAAATACAATTAAGCATGCCCTATTCTATTCACCATTCTTTTATGGTTATGAGTATGTCTTGTATACTTCATATTATCATGAAATACTGGCCTTATATAGACTCAATATATTCCAATTAGCCACAATTACCATCATTATTTTGATGCTTAAATCCTCACAACTTTGTCCTTTTAAGAGTGCCCCAAAATCCTTTAAAATGTCCCTGTTCTCTGACAATAATTATTTCCAAATCTATCTGCATTGTCCTTGCCCTAAGACTTGGAATAAGCTATCTACAGAGTTTTGATTTCTTTTAAAGAAGAAGAAGATTTGTATGGGATACAGTATTTGCCCCATCCCTTCTCTTCACCTTCCCATTTCAGTTCTCACTGGCATGTTTTCAAATGCTAGTGTCTGCTTCTTTTTTCCTGAGGTCTTTTTGCCCAGGGTCTGGGTTCCACTTCTTGACTGACAGGCTGGAAGTTCCAGCCACCTGAGAGCAGCCCTCAACCAATGACTCAAGGAAGTTGGATGTAAATATTCCAACTCCCTCACTTGCAGGTGGGATAATTCCGAGGCTGCATTTCACTCTGAATCCCAGAGCTCTAAGTTACCAGCAGTGGCAACTTGTAAGAAAATGTAACCTCTACCAGTTTCTTTCCCTTTCCTCTCTCATTTTTCCACTCTTCTATTTGTATTGTAATCCTTGCCTCAGTATCTGCTTCTGGGAAAACCTAGATTACATACTAGAGATCAAAACCTGGGTATTAGTAATCCCAGCACTTTGGAAGGCTGAGGCAGGCAGATCACCTATGGTCAGGAGTTCGAGACCAGCCTGGCCAAATAGTGAAACCCCGTCTCTACTAAAAATACAAAAACTAGCTGGGCGTGGTGGCAAGTGCCTGCAGTCCCAGCTACTCGAGAGGCTGAGGCAGGAGAATCAATTGAGCCCGGGAGGCAGAGGTTGCAGTGAGTCGAGATCACACCATTGCACTGCAGCCTGGGAACAAGAGTGAAACTTTGTCTCAAAAACAAAAACAAAAAAAACCTGGGCATTAGAAATCCTGCTGCTGCTATAGTGACAGAGCTGGAAAATGCACGTTCTTTTCACAGATTAACACTGATTTTTTCAGTTTAAACTCTTACATTGCAAGACCCTGTCTTTCTTATAATATGTGGTTTCACTGACAAGACTTTCTTCTACTTTGACAAAGGGTTAGTAAATATCGGGTTATGATAATAATAGAGATAATATCTTTGATCTAAAAGACCGAATTTTTCAAAGAATTCATTTGAAGTCAACTAGCATTTATTAGACACTTATGTGTCAAGCACTGGGCTAAGAGCTACGAACACAAAAGCAAAAAAGGTGGCAGTAAATAAATTCGACATTTTTCCTGTCAGAAATTTGGAGAATTAAAAAGACCATGTTTTGACATTTATAATCCTATAAAGGTCGCATTTTCACACAAGAATAGTTCTTTTGTATTAAAAAAAGAAAGGATGCCTCTTTGGAAAAAGAAAATGGGGGTAATTTTTGGCAATATTTAGGAATAAATTGTGGCAAGGGACCTTCTTACTTTGCTTCAAATCTTTTAAAAATTCTCATCAACCTTAGAAAAGATATTTTTTAAAATCAGACATTAAATTGAATTCATAATCAAAAGCAATAAATGGTGTTCATTACCATTTCAAAAACATTAAATAAATCCTGTCAAAAGTGTTTTCTCTACTTGAGTAGAGAATTTTGTCTGTGTGTTTTGAAGACTTCTGAGAGACAAGTTTTAGGTCTAGACTGGACTAAATCGAGTGGCACAAGAGCAGTAGTAAATTCAACACGGTAAAACTATATTTGTGTTGATTAATTACTAGAAGGAAAGCACACACTTCTTCTGGCTTGCTTCCAGTCAATATGGAAATACACGACCATACACAGTTTACTAAAGAGCATATTCAGAATGAAATATCTATATAGGAGAGGGTCCTATTTTCCCTGTCCTAGTCTCAAGACATTGAACTTCTTTTTAAATTTATAATCTATTATAATTGTTAGAAACATTCATGGTATTTACTTTTCAGAGAAACATCACCATGAAACACTGTTAATTCCTGCCTATTTTCTGTTCCCAAGAGATACTTCTCTTCTTGACCAATTCCCCTTATCACATCAGTATTTGGGAAAATAATATGTGTTAAGAACAATTTAGAAACATCTTTAATCCTCCCTCCCTCAAAATCATGCTTAAACATGTCTGTTTAAAGAAGTCAATATTTGACTGAGTTATTTGGCAGTAGCAACAAGTTTACAGGCACATGGCAAGGACTGATTCTACCAAAAAAAAAAAAAAAAACAGTATATTTGTGTTTTCATGCCCCTAATTGGCTTTAAGAAGTGATAAAAGTTCTTGTTTTTTCTTGTTTTCATTTTTTACAATGACATCCCTGGGCCTATATCTATATATCCCTGAGACTATATATTCAATATAGAAGTGCAGAAATAGAGGAGAGATATTTTACCATTTACTAAGATATGAATACTAGTATCTCATTTTTTATATTTATTCTTGTTCTCCCTTTTATTACTTCTGCTATCTCTCTGTCTTTCTAAAGATCCATTTGATGAGAAAGTCATTGGAATTTTTTTTGGCCCTTGATGTTAGGGAAGCAAAATCCAAAATTTCATTTCAGATCTGAAGTGTTTATTGAAGTTCTGATTGCCAAAAACATTTGTTTTAAATAGAAACTTAGGCTGAATCCTAGTTATAGCACAAATTAGGATAAATATGATGGATGCCAGTCATAAGTCTGTTGAATGTAACCATGAATCTAGAATTTCAGAGATGGTAAATATATAATGCACAATCGATCGCTTCTCCATCCTGAACTCCTGACAGACATTGCTAATCAAGCCCATCACTCTAACCTGCAGAGCTCAGGCAGGACTTCTTTGACATGTTCCCAGCAGCACTATCCCTAGACCAATGTTAGCTCATGGAATGAAATTATTTACCATCCTTTGGGCACAGTATAAACAGTTTACGAAACAAAATTGCTGCTTTAAAAACAGCTTTATTGAAATATAATTGATATACAAAGAACTGCTTGTATTTAATGTGTACAATTTGATGAGTTTGAACGTATGCAAAAAACCTATGATACCATCACCACAATAAAGGAAATAGACATATTTGACATATTTCAAAGTGTCTTTGTTTCCATTTGTTTTTCTTTTTGGGGTTTATATCTTTGTGGTAAGAACACTTAACATGGCATCTACCCTCTTAACAATTTTTTTGTAGTGCACAATACAATATTGTTAACTATAGGCACACTCCATTGTACAGCAGATATCTAGAACATCTAGCGTAACTGAAACTTTATACCTATTGAACAACTCCCCATTTCCTCCACCCCCAGCCACTGGAAATCAGTATTGCATTCTTTGCTTCTATGAATTTGACTATTATAAATAACTCATATTAATGGAATCTTTCAGTTGGTCTTTCTGTGACTAGCTTGAGAATGTCCTACAGTTTCATCCATGCTGTTGCATATGACAGAATTCCCTTCTTTTATAAGACTGAATAATATTTTATTGCATGCATACACCACATTTCTTTTATTCATTCATTTGTTGATGAACACTTGGATTGTTTCTATTATTTCTTGGCCACTGTGAATAATGCCACAATGAATATGGAAGTGTCGATTTCTCTAAGATTCTGATTTTATTTTTATTTTTGGATACATATCTAGAAGTAGAATGGCTGGAACATATGACAGTTCTATTTTTAATTTCTTTGAGGGCCTTCCATACTGTTTTCCATAGCTGCTGTACTATTTTACATTCCCACTAACAATGTACAACGGTTCCAATTACTCCACATCCTTGCCAACACTTGGTATTTTTGGTTTTTTGATAATAGCCATCCTAACAAGTATGAGGTGATATCTCATTGTAGTTTTCCTTTGCATTTCCCTGATAATTAATGTGGTTAATTTTTTTTCATATACTTATTGACCACCGTATGTCTTCTTTGGAAAAAATGTCTATTCAAGTTATTTGCTCATTTTTCAACATGCTTTTGTTTCATGTGGATGTGCGTGGGCGTACTTGAGTGTGTTTGGCCACTGAGTTGGAGTTCCCCATATATTTTTGAAATTAAACCCTTCTGAACTTGCAGGTTAGAATGATGAGTTTGATTAGCAATGTCTGCTAGGAGTTCAGGATGGAGAAGTGGCCGATTATGCACTATATATTTACTATCCCTGAAGTTCTAGATTCACGGCTATATTCAACAGACTCAAAACTGGCATTCATCATATGTACCCTAATGTGTGCTATAACTAGGATTAAATCTAAGTTTCTATTTAAAATAATATTAGAAATATTTTTGGACAATTGGAACTTCAAAAAACATTTTATATCTAAAATGAAATTTTTTATTTTGCTTCTCTGATATCAAGGGCTTAAAAAAATTCCAGTGATTTCCCTTACGGATTGCTTTTTAATTCTCATCCAGGTTATACTTTAACCAGAATAATATGAAATATAGAAGAGTTATAAAAGTAGTTCACCTCTTTTCCCCGGGTTCTAAAATTGTGGAGACTACTGTTGCATAAAGATCTCAAGTTTCTTCCCTGTCCTAATGATAGTAAGAAATGGGAAAAAACCTCAACATCAAATAAGTAAGAGCAATAAATCAACTATTTAGAAAGTGTACACATAATGGATAGATATTACTTTTCCTAACAACTTATGTAATGATCATGAATGGTGCTATCTCAAGCCAAGTTTAAATCTCTGGCCAGTGTAGCTCATTCTGAGTAGAGCTAAAGTGATGTTTGTTCCCATTTATTTTTCTTCTCTGGTTTCTATGGAAACATATTTTGAAGTGGCCTTTGCCGGAGAGAATATTTTGTTTTGTTTTTAAATAGAATGATAACAAATTCTATTTATCTGTGCAAAGCAAAAATGTTTGAGATATTTCTAAACCAAAGCTAAAATGTGATTTAATCATTTATTTGCCTGCCAAGAGAGGCAAAGTCATTAGAGACAACACTTTTAAGGGTTTGTATGTGTGCATTTCAGAAGAAAATTATTCTTTATCCAGCAGTTCAGGGGACATATAATTTATTTTGTTACACTTATGAAGCTACTCTATATTTTCATGCAAAATCCCAGGCAATGCACATTTTAAGACATGGCAAATTTCATAAACCCTCATTAAAATTTCAATTCAATAAATTAAGTTTTATTTTCAATGGTTCCCATTTATTTTTAACATAGAAGCTGTTTAAAATTAGAAAAACACACAAAATGCACACACAAACACATACACTCAGCTGTCTAACCCAGCTATAAAAATATGTTCCTCTTCTAGGGGTATAAACTGAACACCTATGTAAAGTAGATTAATTTTCTAAGGAAATAGCATATTCAGAATAAAGTATTCATATTTATTCAAAATTTTACTTCCTAGAATTTCAAGATAAAATAAAAACACATCTGTGTCTACCTTGTCCATAGTATTTATGCATTTTTAAGCTTCAATCATATCCAGTGTCAGCCTTGATCTGTCCTCTACAAAGGGATCTTGTTAGTCTACCAGAAGCCTGTCTCCCCCTGCTAATCACTTCACTTGCCCTTTACTCAAGGCCCACTTGCTGGACTTGTATATAATATCCCAGATGCAAATGAACCACTGCTTTATCTAAGAGTTATGACAATTTTCATTAGGAAGATGAAAGAAAAATGGAACGTCTGGTAAGAGACTCATAAGCCCTTGTCTACATCTTTGTCTAAAATTGATAATGTCTAAACTGATTCAAGAATAGCAGAATAATTAGATTATTTAAATGTATTAGAGTAGTTCTAGGGGGAACAGCTTAATGTGTATTAGATGGCTGCCTCCTAAGCAGGACCAGGAAAAAGGAAAAGCGTGAGGCAGATACTGCTATTAAAGGCTTCTTAGTACTACTGTACTTTTTAAAGCAAGTAGACATACTACTTTGATGAAAGATGAGAGAGAGAGAGAGGGAGAGGAAGAGAGAGAACAGTAAAAGTAGGAGGAGGGGATTCATTTGCTATGTTTCTGCCCACACAGATATGTTATGTGTCAGTTGACAGGATATTCAATTTATAAATAATATAGGGTCAAGTGCAAAATTAATACTTACATTATCTTTTTCCTTTTATTACTTTTTATGTCTTAATTTTCAAATGTTCAGTAAGACAACTTTTCTCAAGAAGAAACCTTATTATAGCCTTTTCTATGAAGAAAAATATTCACCTATGTCTCTGGATTTTTGTCCCATCTCTTCATCCATATGCAAACTTTTGTTGCCCACCACCAATCCCATGATAATTCATTTTCCAGAAATTCATTTGCTAAATCAGAAAACTCTAATATATTAGGCATAATTTCTCCTTGTGGCTAAATTTATTTATGCTTATTCAAAATTTATACATTTAATATTTTTCCCAATTGGCTATATTTATTTAAATACTTTTACATTTATCCTCAATGTGAATCCTATCATCTTGCTCCATGAGGCACACCTGTCTTTCCTTCACCATTTTTTTTTATTAGAAAGTGTGCTTGGTCGAAACAGCCAGCCTTATTCTGATTCATCGGTATAATGTTATGCCTCGCTGGTTTACTCCCTTTGCAGGCAGGACTTGCCTGGCCCACTTCTATGGCACCTTCTCAGAGCCTTCAGACTCAGAACACTGACTTCTAGATACTGTGAGAGTGTCTTTAGTCCTCTACTGGCAGCCGTGCCTCTAGATACTGTAAACTGTCACCCATCCATTGTAACCTACCAGCAGGTAGCAATACGGAATTAAAATAAATTAACCTCAACCTCTATGTGCTGCAGAACATCGTCCAGAATTTGTTCCTAATTCCTTCTTTTCATAAAATTTAAAGACAGCATGACACCTGGTAGAACAAACCATTTTGCCTTTGTCCCCATAGCTAAAAATAATCCCTCAAATGTGTGTTTAAAATTGAGAAAATGGGCTTTCTTTCAACTGGGATGGCTGACATTTTTAAGACATAATAACTAGTTCTGAAAGCTATGGGCTTCAAACATGAGATGAGAGGTTGGAATTCTTCATAAAATAACAATTTTTTATTATGGAAACTTTAATCTCCTGAAATGCAATATATGAAAACCTAAATTTACAAAAGAAATCTATTGTTTTGTAATCGAAAAGACCCTCATTGTGTGAAAACCTTTACTTCAAAATTGTTTTAGAAAACAAATTCCCATGATATTAAAGATTTTCCTCTCCATAGACCACTGGCCACTCTAACTACTTTGACCAAGAGAATAAAGGATGAGGAATTTTAAACCTACTTTTATTGTTGAGCATTGGTAATTAAAAGCATTAAAAAGCAATTTCAGTGGTCAAAAGCAAATTGACACAAACGTTTACCTATGCAAGTTATTATATTAAAGCAGAGGTCACAGATTTGTGCAGAAGCAGATAATCTTTTTTTTCCTTTTCTTTTTCCTTTTTATTTTTTGAGACAACATTTAAAATTTCAGGGCTATCACATAAAAATCTGGATTCCTGACTTCTCCTCAGAAAAATCAGAGGATCTGGAAACTCACATTTCCACTGACAATAAGCACTGGAGTTGAATAGCTGAGTTCTCTTTTATGTATAGCATGAATACACCGGTTCTCTAGAGATCTCTTCAAACACTATTATATGCCAGATCCAGCTAAATTCACTCATTTAAATCACCTGCTTAATGTCTATAGGCATTTATTTGGTTTTGTAAACTCTAGTTTCCTAAATCAACTAGTTACGGTACTCATGATTTGGGTAGTTAGGATACTCATAGAGCAATGATCTTAATAGTTACAGGAATCTTATTTAATGACTACTTGTCATCAATTAACTTTATATTTAAACTAATAGTGGCTAGATATTGACATCTTTTGTAAAGTAAATATAAATAGATGAATATATTTGATTTTTGTGTAACTCAGTTGAAAACAAACTAGCTAAACAGTATTTTTCCTTATTTTACTACTAATTTTATATATCGTGTATTAGGCTCCTAAAGCCGCCATAACAACCCAAGGTGGGAGCTTAAAACAATAGAATTTTATTTTTTCACAGTTCTGGAGGCTAGAAGTCTGAACTTAAGAATCCAGCAGGGCTACACTCTCTCAGAAGACTTCCTGGGATAATCCTTTCTTGCCTCTTCCAGCTTCTGGTGGTTCTTGCTGTTCCTTGGTTTGTGGCAGCATAACTCCAATCTCTGCCCTTGTCTTCATATTCCCTACCCTCCATTGTGTCTGTGTTTCAATGTTCTTTCTCTTATAAAGACACTAGCCATTGGATTTATGGACCACTGTAAATCAATATCATGTCATCTGGAGATCCTTGATTACATCTGCAAAAACCTTATTGCCAAATAAGGTTATATTCGTAAGTATGAGAAGAGGGGGGAAGGAGTTAGGACTTGGACATATCCTTTTTGAGAGATTCAACTCAACCCACTACATACTGATTTTTTCACAGATTTCAGTAAACCTGTGACCCATTTTAAGTATTTAAGCTCCAGTCACTTTCCAATTTCAATTCACATATTTAATAAAGTCAGTCTATAAATGTGAAATTTCCCTTTGGTTCCAAAACTGAAATCTCTGCTAAGTTATGATCAGTTGCATCTAATAAGCCATCTCTAAGCTAGAGGACAAAACTGAAGTAGAAGATGTCTTAAAATTTAAGCAACAGGTTTTTAATTTAGAGAAATTACCACCTTTTTCCCTTTGACCAGAGTTTTTCAAGATAAGATATGTGGCCCCCTCCAAAGGTATGCTGACAAACTAATACAACTTTGATTTTGTGAGAACCAATTGTTAAGTATTCAGGAATTCTGATGGCCCATGTTAGCTTAAAATTGGTCATAGTGGGAGTGTTTACACCACCAAATTTGGCAAATGCTGCAAATCAAGGGACCTCCTCCCCAGAATCTCCTCCCCAGAGAACCAGTTGTTAAACAATTACCAACATACCACTGCCTGCACATTAGTAAGTGGTCCACAGGTGGTTTGGCAGTATCAGAGGAAAAGTGATTAATTATTCAGTTGTGCTCATCTGCATTTCATAAGTGTGAAATACAAGATTATTACTGTCTCCAAAATATTATTTTTCTTAATTATCATTATGTCCTTAAATGATGTTCAAGAGTAACAAGGTAGCTGCAAACTAAGGTGAATTAGTCTCAGCTAATTAATTTTCAGATTATTTGCATACACCTGGAATTTTAAAATTATCATAGTGTTGTAGCTACAAAAATAGATCAGTGATTCAAAATAAATTCAGAAAAGCTTAAAATTATGAAAAGAGTAACAAAAATATTTCTGTTCGTTGTACACATAAACAGTGTTCCAATTGAATATATGTGTTCTGACAAAGAGTCTGTGACTAAAATGTTTATTTGCAAATAAAAAACCACAACTAGAAATACCTAAAAAAGCAGACTTTGTTGGACAAGAGATCTAGCCACCTCTAACCCTTAGTGTGTTGTATGCTATGAGACTACGTGAAATAGTAACATGAAGGTAAAGAAGTTCTCTCATCCTTTATTTTTTTCATTTTTTGACAGGTTTATTCACCCATTTTGAGTACAACTCAATGGCTTTTAGTACCTGCGGTTGTGCAGCCACCAGCGGCACAATCAATTTAAACACATTTATATTAACCCTGTGCCCTTTTAGCCATCACAACCTCTTACCCACCTAAACCCCCAATCCTAGGCAACCACTCATCTACTTTCTGTCTCCACAGACAGATCAAACCCTTTTTCATTTAGTCCAAAAGCCTCCATAAATGTTGGACAGGCTCCTTGGCATCTATGACGCTCACAAATCCCCAGTTCTCTCATTCTTAAACAAAGCATGGTGATCTTTTTAGCAAACCAATTACATTTTACCAGGATGAGTACATGTTTCCAGTATGAAACTGATTAACTTTGTTAATCAGTTTAAGGACATGTGACTGAAATCAGAGGCATCATTCACTGTTGTACTCCTCACAGAAAGAGAGGTACAAGCTAGGTACCCACTGAGACACTTGATAAACTAAAAAGTTAACAAATATCACATCCACAGAAACAGCAGAATGAGTCCTACATAATATTGCGTTATCAAATGACACTATTGTCATTTAATATTAATTGCATACAACATGGAGGAGCTAATGCTACAACATGCCCATTAGAAAATGTGCACTGGGTTAGGTGCGGTAGCTCATGCCTGTAATCCCAGCAGTTTGGGAGGCCAAGGCAGGTGGATCACTTGAGGCTGGGAGTTCGAGACCAGCCTAGCCAACATGGTGAAACCCCATCTCCACTAAAAATACAAAAACTAGCTGGGCGTGGTGGCACATGCCTGTAATCCCAGCTACTCCGGAGGCTGAGGCTGGAGAATCGCTTGAACCTGGGAAACAGGTTGCAGTGAGCTGAGATCACGTAACTGCACTCCAGCCTGAGCAATAGAGTGAGACTCCCTCTCAAAAAGAAAAAAAGAAAGAAAGAAAATGTGCACTGGGATCAGAACTGTTGTGTGAGCTGTGTGGCCATGTGTGTGTACAGGAAGGGGTATTGCTGGACAAGTAAAGAAATTGCACCCAGATGTCAGGTGTCATAGAGCCTTATAAATAGAGAATTCTTGGCAGTCACCAACCTGCCTCCTCATCTTGACTCAGTATCGAAGGAAATGATTCAAATTGCAAATATGGTCTAATTAATTCTACAAACATTTATTGTATGTGATAGGCACTACTTTGGGGGGACTGGGGATATAGCAGTTATGAAAGCAGACAAAATATCCTGCCTCCTTCTGGTGTTGTGTGGTGTATGGAAGGAAACTAACAATAAAAGAAATAAATAAGTCAGTTAGATGCTTGATATCTGACAGCATTGGTCCTACACAAATGACAACTTCATACACTTCAACTTAATAGTTTAGAAGATGATAAGTAGCGTGGAGATAAATAAGCAGAGTAGAGAGTGAGGGAGTCTTGGGATAGGGTGGGGGTGAAGGAAAGAGCACTGGGAGGCAAGGGACATCTTCCCTGGAATGACCTGCTCAGTGTGCTGTGTAGAAAAACTGATAGAGGGAGCAGGACTGCTTTCTCCACTGAGGAATGCTAGCTGTTCAATGAACAGGTGCTCACAGAGGCTTTGAAAAGATAGGCAAGATAAAAACATCTCTTCACAAATTCGTAGTACCAGAAAAGGTGGTTTATATTGGCTGGCGCAAGCTGTGTGCCTCAAAGATATATCCAGTATCTTGAATAGCCTGAACATACCACTTCCTGATGAAAAAGGAACAATTCTGAGATTGGGCATATCATGATTTTTTAAGTAGATCAAGCAGGGGGATAAGCAACTTGACAGCTAAGAGTTTGGCTCTTTTTCAATGCTTATCAGAGAAAGAAATTAAGCTTATTTTAAAACAAAATCCAAATTCTGCAACAGAACATGCGTTATACTTCCAAAGCTGACTACTACCTAAAGAGTAGATTGGAAAAGCATTGGCCATATCTCACAAGTTGAAGCTTTCAAAGTTGATGTGAGTTAGCTTAGCATTTTTTAGAATGCTCAAAATAGACTTCAGTGGAAAACTTCATCATAATTCTGGATCCCTATGCAGTCTGAAAATCTGGAACTATATAAACGAGCCAACAAACACTCATTGCCATTTCTAAGAGCTTATAATTGTGATAAAAGAATTTCTAATTTAGTAGAAATACAAAGAGATGGAACTAACTGAATATGCAATATAACCTAAGACTGCAGCCTTCAAATTGAATATAGACATCCGGGTGAAGCACTGCAAACATCACTCCTTTTATAGATATAATACAGGGAGCAGTATAGCACCTGGTTAAGGGCTCAGCACCAGCTCTGTCATTTAACTAGCTTCATGGCCTTGAACAAATTACTTATCTTTTCCAAGCCTCAATTTTCATCTGGGAATATTCATCATAATACCAACTTCATAGCATTAATGTGACTATCACCTGGATTAATGAATAAGAAAAGCTTAGAATAGTACCTGGCATACAATAAGGACTCTGTAAGTAAAAAGACCTTCCAGGTTGTGATGACTTAGCAGATTTGGAGGCATAAAAACCAGTGAGATGTACTATGCACTCTGTACATGCAAAACCCTATCACAGTTGAAGACCATACACATCATTCAGTTTGGTACACTAACTCACTTTAAAACCTAATGCAATCAGTCACACCTAAGGAAAACAAGGGGTTAAAGAAAATTTGTTATATAAAAATAAAACAAAGTACTTGAAAATAGCTTGTACTGTTATTTACATGTCCCCTTTTACCCTTGGGTTCACTTTTTATTTGTTTAACAAGCAAGACCTTTTGTCATGTCCTTGAATGTTTACAAACTCCAAATGTGTGAAGTTTGGACTATTTAATTAGGTGTTCACCTAGATATTTAAAGCTTTATGAGACTTCAAATAAGTTTTCCTTACAAGGTAGAGTGGTCTGAATGTCTCCAAAAATTCATGTGTTAAAAATAAATTTCCAATGTGATGGCATTAATACATATGTAACAAACCTGCACGTTGTGCACATGTACCCTAAAACTTAAAAGTATAATTTTTAAAAAAAGAAATGGAGTCTTTATGAGATGATTAAGTCATGAGGATGGAGGCTTCATGAATGACAGTGACGTTAGAAAAGGGCTTGATGGTGCAAATTCGCTCCTTCCCTCTCTTCAACCATGTGAGGATACAGTGTTCATCCCCTCTGGAAGATGTGGCAACGAGGTGCCATCTTGCAAGCAGTGACCAGGCCCTCATCAGACACCAAACTTGCTGACACCTTGATCTTGGACTTTCCAGACTCCAGAAGTATGAGAAATAAATGTCTGTCATTTATAAATTACCAGACTGTGGTACTTTGTTATAACAGTACAAATGGGCTAAGACATAAAGTCATGCTAATCCATTAAAACCTGGATTTTAGTCAGACATATCTTTTAGTCACATTTTTCTAGGAGGTTTTGCTTTAATTAACAAAATCTTAGGCATGGGGTACAGTGAGGTGTAGGGGAAAGAATAGTAGAATAAAGCAATCTGAGCCTGAATTGTGGGTCTTGAACTTTAGGCCTCTGTAGATTTGGGGAAGTCACTGAAGCCCTTGGAGCTCTCCTTTCCACACTGAGAAAACAGGTAAAATGTGAAAATATTTTGTAAATTGAAAATACTATGCAGAGATTCAAGGACATGGTTAGGTTTTGTGAAGCTTATATATACATTAGGGGCCCTCTGTAAGAAAAGTACAGAATTATGAATACAAAATTAGATATAAAAATGTATATTAATGTAGAATGAGAAAATAAGTCAAGATAAACTATAAATGTTAAGACGCTGACAAACACCACAACTACAAAATCCAGAAATATAGTAAGATACACACACACACACGCACACACACACACACACATACATTTTAATTATGCAAAGTCCATAGTTTATATTAGGGCTCATTCTTGGTGTTGTACATTCTATGGGTTTGGACAAATGTATAATGATATGTAGTCAGAATTAGAGTAGCATGCAGAGTAATTTCACCGCCGTAAAAATCCTCCAGGCTCTGCTTATTCATCCCTTCACCCTATTGCTTTAACCCCTGGCAACCACTCATCTTTTTATATATATATTACACTTTAAGTCCTGGGATACATGTGCAAAATGTGCAGGTTTGTTACACAGGTATACAGGTGCCATGGTGGTTTGCTGCACCCATGAACCCATCATCTACACTAGGTATTTCTCCTAATGCTATCCCTCCCCTAGCCCCCCACCCCCGGCAGGCCCCACTGTGTGATGTTCCCCTCCCTGTGTCCATGTGTTTTCATTGTTCATCTCCCACTTATGAGTGAAAACGTGTGGTGTTTGGTTTTCTGTTCTTGTGTTAGTTTGCTGAAAATGATGGTTTCCAGCTTCATCCACATCCCTGCAAAGGACATGAACTCATCCTTTTTATGGCTGCATAGTATTCCATGGTGTATATGTGCCACATTTTCTTTATCCAGTCTATCATTGATGGGCATTTGAGTTGGTTCCAAGTCTTTGCTATCGTGAACAGTGCTGCAATAAACATAGGTGTGCATGTATCTTTACAGTAAAATGATTTATAATCATTTGGGTATATGCCCAGTAACCACTCATCTTTTTACTGTCTCCCTTGTTTTGTCTTTTCCAGGCATCAAATAGTTGGAATCATACATACATATCCTTTTCAGATTGGCTCCTTTCACTTGGTAACATGCATTTAAGATTCCTCCTTGTCATTTCACAGCTTGATAGCTCATTTCTTCTTAATGCTAAATAATAATTCATTGTCTGGATGAACCAAAGTTTTTTATCTGACATTCAGCTATTGAAGGATATCTTGGTTGCTTTCTAGTTTTAGCAATCATGAATAAAGCTGTTATAAACATCTGATGCAGGTTTTTGTAGGAAGATAAGTTTTAAACTCCTTGGACAGATGCCAAAGAGCATAATTGCTAGATTATGTGTTCCTGTTCAGCTTTGTAAGAAACTGAAGAAACTGCCAAATTGTCTTCCAAAGTGGATGTGACATTTTGCCCCAGTAATGAATGAGTCTCATTGTTGCTTTAATTTGCATTTCCCTGATAACATATGATATGGAGCATCTTTTCATATGTTTGTTTGCCATATGTATATCTTCTTTGTGAGATGTCTGTAAAAGTCTCTGACCCATTTTTATATCCAGTAGTTCATATTCTTGTTGAGTTTTAAGAATTCTTTGTATATTTTGGATAACAGTCCTTTATCAAATGTGTCTTTTGCTAATATTTTCTCCCAGTCTCTGAAATGTCTTTTAATTCTCTTGACAACGTCTTTTGCAGAGCAGCATTTTTTAATTCTAATAAAGTTCATCTTATCGATTATTTCATGAACTGTGCCTTTGATGTTGTAGATAAAAAGTCATTGCCATACCCAAGGTCATCTAGATTTATCCTATATTATCCTCTAGGAGTTTTATAGTTTTCTGTTTTCCATTTAGGCCTATAATCCATTTTGAGTTAATTTTGTAAAGGATGTAATATCTGCATCTAGATTCAATTTTTTTGCATGTTGATGTCCAGTTGTTCCAGTAGCATTTGTTGGAAAAACTATCTTTTTTCCATTGTATTCCCTTTGCTTCTTTGTCAAAGATCACTTGATTATATCTATGTGGGTCTATTTCAGGGCTGTCTATTCTGTTCCATTGATCTATTTGTCTATTATTTTGCCAGCACCACACTGTCTTGATTACTATGTAATAGCTTTATAGTAAGCCCTGAAGTTGGTTAGTGTTAGACCTCTAGTTCTATTCCTCTCCTTCAATATTTTATTGGCTATTCCGGGTCTTTTCTCTATATATAAACTTTAGAATCAGTTTGTTGATATCTACAAAATAATTTGCTGGTATTTTGATTGGAATTGTATTAAATCTATAAATCAAGTTGAGAACTGACATTTTGACACTATTGAGTCTTCCTGTCCATGAAAATGAAATACCTATCCATTTATTTAGTTATTCTTTGATTTCTTTTTATAACAGTTTTGTAGTTTTCCTTGTAAAAATTTTGTACATATTTTGTTAGATTAATACCTAGTATTTCATTTTTAGGGGATGTCAGTATAAATGGTTTTCTGTTTTTAATTACAAATTCCACTTGTTCATTGCTGACATACGGGAAAGCAATTTACTTTTGTATATTAATCTTGCATTCTGCAAATTCACTATAATTGCTTAGTACTTCCAGGATTTTTTTGTCATTCTTTCAGATTTTATGCAGACAATTATGTCATTTGCAAACAAAGATAGTTTTACTTCCTTCTCCATTTTTATATATGTCCTTTTCTTGTTTTATTGCACTAGCCAGGGCTTCCAACATAATGCTGAAAAGAAGAGATGAGAGAGGATATCCTTGCTTTGTTCCTGATCTTAATAGGAAAGCTTGCTTCTTACTATTAAGTATTATGTCAGTGTAGGTTTTATGTAGATATTATTCATCAAGTTGAGGAGTTTCTCATTTATAACTAGTTTACTGAGAGTTCTTTTTATCATAAATGGGTGTTAAATTTTGTCAAATGTTTTTTCTGTATCTATTGATAAGATCATGTAATCTTTTTAGCCTGTTGATGTGATTGATTACATTAACTAATTTTCAAATGACAAACCAGCCCTGTATATCTGGGATAAATCCCACTTGATCATGGTGTATAATTATTTTCATACATTGTTGGATACAATTTGCTAATATTTTGTTGAGGGTTTTAGTAACCATATTCATGAGAGACACTGGTCTGTAGTTTTCTTTTTTATAATATCTTTATTTGGTTTGGTATTAGGGTAATGCTGCCCTCACAGAATGAATTAGAAAATAGGGACTTCTACCTTCTGAAAGACATTGTGGGGAATTGGTATAATTTCTTCCTTAAATGTTTGGTAGAATTCACCAGTGAACCCATCTGGGCCTGGTGCTTTCCGATTTGGAAAGTTATTAATTATTGATTCAATTTCTTTAATAGGTTAGGCGTATTCCAATTGTGTTTTTGTGTGAGTTTTGGCAGATTGCTTTCAAGTAATTGGTCCATTTCATCAACTTTGTTTACCAAATTTGTTTCACATTATCAAATGTGTGGGCATAGTACTCCTTTATTATCTTTTTAATGTCTGCTGAATCAGTAATAATGTCCTCTCTTTCATTTCTGCCATTAGTAATTTCTGTCCTCTCTTTTTCTTGGTTAGTCCGGCTAGAGGCTTATTGAATTTATTGATCTTTTCAAACAATCAGCTTTCATTGATTTTCTCTAGTATAATTTCCTGTTTTTAATTTCACTGGTTTCTGCTCTAATTTTTATTATTTCTTTTCTTTGGCTTATTTTGGATTTAATTTGTTCTTATTCTAGTTTCCTAAGGTGTAAACTTAGATTACAGATTTTCATTCTTTTCTACTACGTGCATTTACTGCTATAAATTTCCCTCTAAACTTTGCTTTTGCTCTATCCCACAAATATTGATAAGCTGTATTTTCATTTTTATTTAATTCAAAATATCTTTAAATTTCTTTTGCAAGCTCTTTGATTCACCTGTTATTTAGAAATGCGTTGTTTAATCTCCAATCATTTGGGAGATTTTTCAGATAGCTTTATTATTAATTTATAGTTTAATTCCATTGTGGTCTGAGAGCAGACAGTGTATGATTTCTATTTTTAAAATTTGTTAAGGTAGTTTATGGCCCAGAATGTGGTCTATCTTGATGAATGTTCCATGTAAACTTGAAATTAATGTGTATTCTTCTGTTGTTGGACAAAGTTGTCTACACATGTCAATTTTATCCAGTTGATAGATGGTGCTGTTGAGTTCAACTATGTCCTTACTGATTTTCTCCCTTCGCTTTTGAAGGATAATTTCATAAGGTACAGAATTCTATGTTGGTCGTCTTATTCTCTCAACACTTTAAATAGTTTACTTCACTCTGCTTGCATGATTTTTGAGGAGAAGTCAGATGTAATTCTTATTTTCATTCCTTCCACCCCCTCTTCTGGTTTCTCTCAGGATTTTCTCTTTATCTTTGATTTTCTATAGTTTGAAAATGCTATGCCTAGGTGTAGTTTTTATATTTTTATTTTTTGGCATTTATCCTGCATGGTGTTCTCTGAGTTTCTTGAATTAGTGGTTGGTGTCTGACATTAATTTGGAGAAGTTTTATAATTATTATTTTAGATAATTCTTCTGTTCCTTTCTCTGTTTCCTCCCCTTATGATATTTCTATTATGCAAATATCACATTATTTGTACTTGTCCCATAGTCCTTGGATATTTGGTTCTGTTTTTCTCAGTCTTTGTTCCCTTTGCTCAGTTTTAGAGGTTTTTACTCATATAGCTTAAAGCTCTAGATTCTTTCTTCAGGTGTGTCCAATCTACTAATAAGACTATCAAAGGCATTATTTCTAGTACAGTGTTTTTTAGCTCTAGCATTTCTTTTTGGTTCTTTCTTATGATTTTCATCTCTCTGCTTACATTGCATGCATTTCTCTGTTTTTGAATGCTTTCTACTTATCCATTAGAAATCTTAGAATGTTAATCATTATTATTTTAAATTCCTGGTGTGATAATTCTAACATCCATGCCATGTCTGGTTCTGATGCTTGCTCTGTCTTTTCAAAGTATGTGTTTTGCCTTTTAGCATTTAGTCTGCCTTGTGGGCTTTTTTTTTTTTTTTTTTTTTTTTTTTTTTTTTTTGATAACAGGACATGAAGTTCTTGGTAAAAGGAGCTGCTTCAAATAGGACTGAGACCTAATCATAAGGCCATAAAATGCTTCCTTTCTCCAATGTCGGGGGTACTATCTGGGGGGAAAGGAAGAATTCTGAGACCTATGAGACCTTCTAATCATAGGTCTCAGTCTCTTAGTGAGCCTATGCCTCTGGACTATGGACTTCACAAGGTCCTTCAGTCCCCCTTAACCACCCCCACCCAAGACACTTACATGGAAGAGAATGCCTAGAGTGGGCTTGTGTATTAGTACATTCTCACACTGCTATAAAGAACTACCAGAGACTGGGTAATTTATGAAAACAAAAACAGGTTTAATTGACTCACAGTTCCACAGGCTGTACAGGTATCATGACTGAGAGGCCTCAGGAAACTTACAATCATGGCAGAAGACAAAGGGGAAGCAAGTGCACTTCACATGACAGCAGGAGAGAGAGAGTGAAGGGGGAAATGCTACACACTTTTAAACAAGGAGATGTCATGAGAACTCTATCACAAGACAGCACTAGGGTTATGGTTTCTAAACCATTAGAAACTGCTCACATACTCCAATCACCTCCCACGAAGCCCCTCCTTCAACATGTGAGGATTACAATTCAACATGAGATTTGGGTGGGGACACAGAGCCAAACCATATCAGCTGAAGTTGACTATTTCCCTTGTCTCCTATGGAAGACTGGAGCTGGTTAAAAATTGGGTATTTCTCTTCCTCCAGCCAGTTAGGCTCTGCTGAAATAGATTTTCCTGAGGGCTGGCTTTATTAAAAAGAGGAGAGTGCTCTGATGTATTTAAAAATGTTTTTTTTTCCTCCCCCTGCCAGAAGCATGAGGATATTTTTCTCTGTGATATTTACTATGAGAACCTGGCCAAATTTCTGGAGGCAAAACCCACAAAAGTGCGGGGGCCCCTATGACTGGATCCCCCTGGAGGTTTAACTGTCATATTTGTCCACACTGAGATTCTAGCAGCTCATCAATTGCAGTTCCATTTTTTCTACTCTAGCACTGATTCCCATGATGTTTTCTGCTCTGAGTCTCTGCTCTAGTAATCTGTGACTCCCTGTATTCTCCTGTTTATCTCTCTAATCTTGTGGGCAATGGTTGTCTTGTGTCCTCACTTCACTTATGGATCCCTGAAGAGTTGATTTTTTAGTCTGTTCAGCTTTTTACTTCTCAGAATAGAGTGGTGACTTCAAACTCCTTCCATATGGAACCAGAAACCAGAAATAGCATAATATTTTTACTAATCAAATGCTTAACACACTATTATAATTGTTTTTTCCTACATTTTGGCTCACACCTTTTAAACAACTCTTCAGATAATGAGCGTTTTGAAGCTCCATTGCAAGATGCCTGAATAGGAATAGCTCCGGTTCACAGTTCCCAGTGTGATCGACACAGAAGACAGGTGATTTCTGCATTTCCAGTTGAGGTACCTGGTTCATCTCATTGGGACTGGTTGGACAGTGGGTGCAGCCCACGGAGAGCAAGCCAAAGCAGGGCGGGGCATCGCCTCACCTGGGAAGTGCGAGGGGTCAGGGGATTTCCCTTTCCTACCCAAGGGAAGCTGTGACAGACTGTACCTGGAAAAACAGGACGCTTTCACCCAAATATTGTGCTTTTCTAATGGTCTTAGCAAATGGCACATCAGGAGGTTATATCCCATGCCTGGCTTGGCGGGTCCTACACCCACAGAACCTTGCTCACTGCTAGTACAGCAGTCTGAGATCAAACTGTGAGGCAGCAGCCTGGTGCGGGGAGAGTCCTCTGCCATTGCTGAGGCTTGAGTAGGTAAACAAAACTAACAGGGAAGCTCAAAATGGGCGGAGCCCACCTCAGTTCAGCAAGGCCTGCTGACTCTGTAGACTCCATCCCTTGGGGTAGGGCATCACTGAACAAAAAGCAGCAGAAACTTCTGCAGACTTAAACATCCCTGTCTGACAGCTCTGAAAACAGCAGTGGTTCTCCCAGCACAGTGTTTGAGCTCTGAGAAAGGACAGACTGCCTCCTCAAGTGGGTTCCTGACCCCCGTGTAGCATAACTGGGAGACAACTCCCAGTAAGGGCCAACTGACACCTCATACAGGCGGGTGCTCCTCTGGGACAAAGCTTCCAGAGGAAAGATCAGGCAGCAATATTTACTATTCTGCAATATTTGCTGTTCTGCAGCCTCTGCTGGTGATACCCAGGCAAACAGGGTCTGGAGTGGACCTGCAGCAAACTCCAACAGACCTGCAGCTGAGGGTCCTGACTGTCAGAAGGAAAACTAACAAATAGAAAGGAATAGCACGAACATCAGCAAAAAGGACATCCACACCAAAACTCCATCTGTAGGTCACCAACATCAAAGACCAAAGGTACATAAAACCACAAAGATGGGGAGAGACGAGAGCAGAAAAGCTGAAAATTCTAAAAACCAGAGCATCTCTTCTCCTCAAAAGGATCACAGCTCCTTGCCAGCAATGGAACAAAGCTGGACGGAGAATGACTTTGATGAGCTGACAGAAGTAGGCTTCAGAAGGTCAGTAATAACAAACTACTCCGAGCTAAAGGAGGATGTTCGAATCCATCACAAGGAAGCTAAAAACCTTGAAAAAAGATTAGACAAATGGCTAACTAGAAAAAACAATGCAGAGAAGACCTTAAATGACCAACGAAGCTGAAAACCATGGCATGAGAACTATGTGATGCATGAACAAGCTTCAGTAGCTGATTTGATCAAGTGGAAGAAAGGGTATGGTATCAGTGATTGTAGATCAAATTAATGAAATAAAGCAAGAAGAGAAGTTTAGAGAAAAAAGAGTGAAAAGAAACTAACAAAGCCTCCAAGAAATATGGGAATATGCGAAAAGACCAAATCTACATTTGATTGGTGTATGTGAAAGTGACAGGGAGAATGAAACCAAGTCGGAAAACACTCTCCAGGATATCATCCAGGAGAACTTCCCCAATCTAGCAAGGCAGGCCAACATTCAAATTCACGAAATACAGAGAACACCACAAAGATACTCCTTGAGAAGACCAACCCCAAGACACATAATTGTCAGATTCACCAAAGCTGAAATGAAGGAAAAAATGTTAAGGGCAGCCAGAGAGAAAGGTCGGGTTACGCACAAAGGGAAGCCCATCAGACTAACAGCTGATCTCTCGGCAGAAACTCTACAAGCCAGAAGAGAGTGGGGGCTAGTATTCAACATTCTTAAAGAAAAGAATTTGCAACCCAGAATTTCATATCCAGCCAAACTAAGCTTCATAAGTGAAGGAGAAATAAAATCCTTTACAGACAAGCAAATGCTGAGAGATTCTGTCACTACCAGGCCTGCCTTACAAGAGCTCCTGAAGGAAGCACCACACATGGAAAGAAACAACCTGTACCAGCCACTGCAAAAACAAGCCAAATTGTAAAGACCATCGAGGCTAGGAAGAAACTGCATCAACTAACGAGCAAAATAACAAGCTAACATCATAATGACAGGATCAAATTCACACATAACAATACTAACCTTAAATGTAAATGGGCTAAATGTCCCCAATTAAAAGACACAGACTGGCAAATTGGATAAAGAGTCAAGACCCATCAGTGTGCTGTATTCAGGAAACCCATCTCACATGCAGAGACACACAGACTCAAAATAAAGGGATGGAGGAAGATCTACCAAGCAAATGGAAAGGAAAAAAATCAGGGGTTGCAATCATAGTCTCTGACAATAAAACACACTTTAAACCAACAAAGATCAAAAGAGACAAAGAAGGCCATTACATAATGGTATAGGGATCAATTCAACAAGAAGAGCTAACTATCCTAAATATATATGCACCCAATACAGGAGCAGCCAGATTGATCAAGCAAGTCCTTAGAGACCTACAAAGAGACTTAGACTCCCATACAATAATAATGGGAGAATTTAACACCCCACTGTCAACATTAGACAGATCAATGAGACAGAAGGTTAACAAGGATATCCAGGACTTGAACTCAGCTCTGCACCAAGCAGACCTCATAGACATCTACAGAACTCTCCACCCCAAATCAACAGAATATACATTCTTCTCAGCACCACATCGCACTTATTCCAAAATTGACCACATAGTTGGAAGTAAAGCACTCTTCAGCAAATGTAAAAGAACAGGAATCACAACAAACTGTCTCTCAGACCACAGTGCAATCAAATTAGAACTCAGGATTAAGAAACTCACTCAGAACTGCACAACTACATGGAAACTGAACAACCTGCTCCTGAATGACTACTGGGTAAATAACGAAATGAAGGCAGAAATAAAGATGTTCTTTGAAACCAATGAGAACAAAGAGACAACATACCAGAATCTCTGGGACACATTTAAAGCCGTGTGTAGAGGGAAATTTATAGCACTAAATGCCCATAAGAGAAAGCAGGAAAGATCTAAATTCGAGACTCTAATTTCACAATTAAAAGAACTAGAGAAGCAAGAGCAAACACATTCAAAAGCTAGCAGAAGACAGGAAATAACTAAGATCAGAAAACAACTGAAGGAGATAGAGACACAAAAAACCCTTCAAAAAGTCAATGAATCCAGGAGCTGGTTTTTTGAAAAGATCAACAAAATTGATAGACCACTGGCAAGACTAATAAAGAAGAAAAGAGAGAAGAATCAAATAGATTCAATAAAAAATGATAAAGGGGATATCACCACCAATCCCACAGGAATACAAATTACCATCAGAGAATACTATAAACACCTCTACGCAAATAAACTAGACAATCTAGAAGAAACTGATAAATTCCTGGACACATACACCCTTCCAAGACTACATCAGGAAGAAGTTGACTCTCTGAATAAACAATAACAGGCTCTGAAATTGAGGCAATAATCAATAACCTACCAAACAAAAAAAGTCCAGGACCAGATGGATTCACAGCCAAATTCTACCAGAGGTAAAAAGAGGAGCTGATATCATTCCTTCTGAAACTATTCCAATAGATAGAAAAAGAGGGAATCCTCCCTAACTCATTTTATGAGGAAAGCACCATCCTGATACCAAAGCCTGGCAGAGATACACAAAAAAAGAGAATTTTAGACTAATATCCCTGATGAACATTGATGCAAAAATCCTCAATAAACTACTGGCAAACGGAATCCAGAAGCACATCAAAAAGTTTATCCACCACAATCAAGTAGGCTTCATCCCTGGGATGCAAGGCTGTTTCAACATATGCAAATCAATAAACTTAATCGATCACATAAACAGAACCAATGACAAAAACCACATGATTATCTCAATAGATGCAGAAAAGGCTTTTGAAAAAATTAAACAGCCTTCATGCTAAAAACTCTCAATAAGCTAGGCATTGATGGAAGGTATCTCAAAATAATAAGAGCTATTTATGACAAACCCACAGCCAATAACATACTGAATGGGCAAAAACTGGAAGCATGCCCTTTGAAAACTGGCACAAGACAGGGATGCCCTCTCTCACCACTCCTATTCAACATAGTGTTGGAAGTTCTGGCCAGGGCAATCAGGCAAGAGAAAGAAATAAAGGGTATTCAGTTAGGAAAACAGGAAGTCAAATTGTCTCTGTTTGCAGATGACATGACTGTATATTTAGAAAACCCCATCATCTCAGCCCAAAATCTACTCAAGGGGATAAGCAACTTCAGCAAAGTCTCAGGATACAAAATCAATGTGCAAAAACCACAAGCATTCCTATACACCAATAACAGACAAACAGAGAGTCAAATCACGAGTGAACTCCCACCATTCACAATTGCTTCAAAGAGAATAAAATACCTAGGAATCCAACTTACAAGGCATGTGAAGGAACTCTTCACGGAGAACTACAAACCACGGCTCAATGAAATAAAAGAGGACACAAACAAACAGAAGAACATTCCATGTTCATGGACAGGAAGAATCAATATCATGAAAATGGCCATACTGCCCAAGGTAATTTACAGATTCAATGCCATTCCCATCAAGCTACCAATGACTTTCTTCACAGAACTGGAAAAAACTACTTGAAAGTTCATATGGAGCCAAAAAAGAGCCCACATCACCAAGTCAATCCTAAGCCAAAAGAAAAAAGCTGGAGGCATCACGCTACCTGACTTCAAACTATACTACAAGGCTACAGTAACAAAAACAGCATGGTCCTGGTACCAAAACAGAGATATAGATGAATGGAACAGAACAGAGGCCTCAGAAATAACACCACACATCTACAACCATCTGATCTTTGACAAACCTGACAAAAACAAGAAATGGGGAAAGGATTCCCTATTTAATAAATGGTGCTAGGAAAACTGGCTAGCCATATGTAGAAAGCTGAAACTGGATACCTTCTTTACACCTTGTCAAAAATTAATTCAAGATGGATTAAAGACTTAAATGTTAGACCTAAAACCATAAAAACCCTACAAGAAAACCTAGGCATTACCATTCAGGACATAGGCATGGGCAAGGACTTCATGACTAAAATACCAAAAGCAACAGCAACAAAAGCCAAAATTGACAAATGGGATCTAACTAAACTAAAGAGCTTCTGCACAGCAAAAGAAACTACCATCAGAGTGAACAGGCAACCTACAGAATGGGAGAAAATTTTTGCAATCTACTCATCTGAGAAAGGGCTAATATCCAGAATCTACAATGAACTCAGACAAATTTACAAGAAGAAAACAAACAACCCCATCAACAAGTGGGCAAAGGATATGAATGGACACTTCTCAAAAGAAGACATTTATGCAGCCAAAAGACACATGAAGAAATGCTCATCATCAGTGGCCATCAGAGAAATGCAAATCAAAACCACAGTGAGATACCATCTCACACCAGTTAGAATGGTGATCATTAAAAAGTCAGGAAGCAACAGGTGCTGGAGAGGAAGTGGAGAGATAGGAACACTTTTACACTGTTGGTGGGACTGTAAACTAGTTCAACCATTGTGGAAGACAGTGTGGCCATTCCTCAAGGATCTAGAACTGGAAATACCATTTGACCCAGCGATCCCATGACTGGGTATATGCCCAAAGGATTACAAATCATGCTACTATAAAGACACATACACATGTATGTTTATTGCAGCACTATTCACAATAGCAAAGACTTGGAGCCAACCCAAATGTCCATCAATGATAGACTGGATTAAGAAAATGTGGCACATATATACCATGGAATACTATGCAGCCATAAAAAAGGATGACTTCATGTCCTTTGTAGGGACATGGATGAAGCTGGAAACCATCATTCTTAGCAAACTACCACAAGCACAGAAAACCAAACACCACATGTTCTCACTCACAGGTGTCAATTGAACAATGAGAACATGTGGACACAGAGCAGGGAACATCACCCACAGGGGCCTGTCATGGGGTGGGGGGCAGTGGGAGGGATAGCATTAGGAGAAATATCTAATGTAAATGAGTTAATGGATGCAGCAAATCAATATGGCACATGCGTGCCTATGTAACAAACATACATGTTGTGCACATGTACCCTAGAACTTAAAGTATAATAAAAAAAATTTTTTTAATAAGTGTTTGAAATATAATTTTTATAGAAAGTATAGAAAATAACATAGACCTTTACCTTTCTCTAACACAACTGACTTGTACTTTTTAAGTTTCTTTCAGCTTCACAATTTGTTTTTGGCAATGCCCTATACATTTTTGAATTGTTGTCATGATTGGGATAAACCTCAATCTAGTGTCTTTCCTATGTGCATGGTATAATTTCAGAGCATTTCATGTTTTTTCATCTAGACACTAACCTAAAACATTATTTAACTTAATGACACCAACTGATAAGTTTGTCTTAGAATTATTTTATCTTCAACAATTTTGGTGGTACTCAAATCATCGAGAAATTAAAAATCTTTTCTGAATGTGTATATATATATATACACACACACATATATATACACACACATATATAAACATATAATGAATTTTTTTATTGTATTATTTTATCCAAAAGTCTAATTCATTGCTTCTACTAAAAATTTATCCTGGAAATTATTCACACAGTGGGATCGCAAACCATAACTTAATTGTGTAAGAATGTGATTTTAAGTCACATAAATATATCACACAAAAGTCAAACTAGGAAAGAGCCCACATCGCCAAGTCAATCCTAAGCCAAAAGAACAAAGCTGGAGGCATCACGCTACCTGACTTCAAACGATACTACAAGGCTACAGTAACCAAAACAGCATGGTACTGGTACCAAAACACAGATATAGATCAATGGAACAGAACAGAGCCCTCAGAAATAATGCCGCATATCTACAACTATCTGATCTTTGACAAACCTGAGAAAAACAAGCAATGGGGAAAGGATTCCCTATTTAATAAATGGTGCTGGGAAAACTGGCTAGCCATATGTAGAAAGCTGAAACTGGATCCCTTCCTTACACCTTATACAAAAATTAATTCAAGATGGATTAAAGACTTAAACGTTAGACCTAAAACCATAAAAACCCTAGAAGAAAACCTAGGCATTACCATTCAGGACATAGGCATGGGCAAGGACTTCATGTCTAAAACACCAGAAGCAATGCCAACAAAAGCCAAAATTGACAAATGGGATCTAATTAAACTAAAGAACTTCTGCACAGCAAAAGAAACTACCATCAGAGTGAACAGGCAACCTACAAAATGGGAGAAAATTTTCACAACCTACTCATCTGACAAAGGGCTAATATCCAGAATCTACAATGAACTCCAACAACTTTACATGAAAAAAACAAACAACCCATCAAAAAGTGGGCGAAGGACATGAACAGACACTTCTCAAAAGAAGACATTTATGCAGTCAAAAAAACACATGGAAAAAATGCTCACCATTACTGGCCATCAGAGAAATGCAAATCCAAACCACAATGTGATACCATCTCACACCAGTTAGAATGGCGATCATTAAAAAGTCAGGAAACAACAGGTGCTGGAGAGCATGTGGAGAAATAGGAACACTTTTACACTGTTGGTTGGACTGTAAACTAGTTCAACCCTTGTGGAAGTCAGTGTGGCGATTCCTCAGGGATCTAGAACTAGAAATACCATTTGACCCAGCCATCCCATTAGTGGGTATATACCCAAAGGACTATAAATCATGCTGCTGTAAAGACACATGCACACGTATGTTTATTGTGGCACTATTCACAATAGCAAAGACTTGGAACCAACCCAAATGTCCAACAATGATAGACTGGATTAAGAAAATGTGGCACATATACAGCATGGAATACTATGCAGCCATAAAAAATGATGAGTTCATGTCCTTTGTAGGGACATGGATGAAATTGGAAATCATCATTCTCAGTAAACTATCGCAAGGACAAAAAACCAAACACCGCATGTTCTCACTCATAGGTGGGAATTGGACAATGAGAACACATGGACACAGGAAGGGGAACATCACACTCTGGGGACTGTTGTGGGGTGAGAGGAGGGGGGAGGGATAGCATTGGGAGATATACCTAATGCTAAATGACGAGTTAATGGGTGCAGCACACCAGCATGGCACATGTATACATATATAACTAACCTGCACATTATGCACATGTACCCTAAAACTTAAAGTACAATAATAATCAAATAAATAAAGTATAAAAAAAAGTCAAACTAAATTTATTCCCAAATCAAATTCTCTTTAGTTGGATTTCAGAAATAGCCCTGGCCAACTCCAATGCTACTAATATGAGACGTGTGACAGAGAAAAAGTTGGAGTAGAAGGAGACAGCAGTCTTAACCAATTGCAGTTAAATTCCTTGTTTTTCAAAAATTACCAAAATTTGACCATTTGAACATATGCTTGGCCTCTTCCCAAGATCTCAGAAGCCTCCCCACAGATAAAGCTTAATAAGCTTCATTAGCGTCATAACAAATTTATCTCTGCAAATTTAACTGACCTACTGATCCTACTGATATGGTTAGGCTTTGTGTCCTCACCCAAATCTCATCTTGAATTGTAATCCCCAGGAATTGTAATCTAGGAAGAGGCCTGGAGGGAGGTGATTGGATCATGGCGGCGGTTTCTCCCCTGCTGTTCTCATGATAGTGAGTGAGTCCTGATGTTTTTGTAAGCCTCTGGTATTTCCCCTGCTTGCACTTCTCTCTCCTGTTGCCTTGTGGAAAAGGACAGGTTTGTGTTCCCTTTCCCCACGATTGTAAGTTTCCTGAGGCCTCCCCAGCCATGTGGAACTGTGAGTCAATTAAACCTCTTTCCTTTATAAGTTACCCAGTCTCAGATATGCCTTTATAGCTGCATGAGACTAACATATCTACCCACTAGAAAAATAACTCTCTCACCTTACTACTCCTAGCAGCCTTGACAACAACTGATACATAGTAAAGTCTGGATAAATCTTTGAAAATTAAATAAAATAGGTTGTACTGTGATTAATATAATCAGTAAAATTCAATTAGCCATGTGGTAAAAATTATATTAAAAAAGCTTTTGAATGTACTAGACAAAGCAATATGGTATAACGATAGAGCATAAGCTTTGGAGCTAGGATTCTTGACTCCATTATACACAAGTTAATTGTCTCAGCCTTTTCTATGCCTCAGTTTCCTCTTCTGAAAATGAAGATTATATGCTAGTAACACTAGTAGCCCACCATGTAGGATTGTGAGGGTTAAATGTATTAATACATGTAAAATGCTTAAAGAGTTTTTAACACATAATAAACATCAGTTAAATGTAGCTATCTTTTTGTTTAAAATAAAAACTTTCCTTCCCTCTTTCCAAAAATGTTAGCACATTTCCAAAAGGTAGCACAAACAAAATATAATTCCAAAGGTTAAAATACAGTTAATACCTGGGATAATCCAAATGATCTGTAAATTAAGGATAAGAAAAATAATCAAACCCAGGAGTTAAGTCATTCTGTGAAATGAAAAATGTCATGTGAAGAAAGTTTCCTTATTCTAGGTAGAAGTAGGAAGCAAATCTGGCTCTATGAACCCTGTAAGCAGGACAGTTCAGCTGAAGAATACCTTTGGGATATTTCACCGACAGAATTTTTTTAATCTGTCCTGCTATTTGGCAAAAGTTACTGAAGACATATATTAGTATTTAAGTCTCAAACACCTCTCCATCTGTGGAGACAAAAGCGACTCCATCTTGGATGCTAATCTGCCATGTTAACTTCTGATTAACCTCAGTTCCATAAATGCCTCCTGATTCCTACTTTATTGACTGTCCTTATTGTAAGAACATGTATTCACTATAAATCCTGCCTTTGGATCAAAGTAACTTTGATGATATCACACAAATTATAGGCTATGGTACCTACAACATTCTTGCCTGTTCTGGAGGGTTGCCTTTATAGAGCACATGTATCCTTTCTCTATGGTATATAAGTCATGGGTCTGGGTAGTAACAGTGCTGAGATCTACCTGTCTTGCTGGCACCCAAGACCATGCTTCCATTTTTAAGTTCCCCCCATAAACCACCCTTTCCAACAAACTGAATTTGTCTGCTGCATCCTTTGGTTTCTTGGCTCCTTTGGTATTTGGGGGCCACTTTGCATATACGGTCCTGCACAGAACATCATCTTTCTCATCACCTTTTGATCTTACCTAATAGAGAAGCATTTGAATTTGTCAAGCGTTCCTAGGAGTACTCTGCTCTCCAGTGATTGGCTGAGATTTATCAAGCAGGTGCTGATAGGGTGACTGGGGAGGGTGGGTAGGAATGAAAGGTATACTTCATTTCTAATGCTGCTCATGATTATTTGGGGCCAACTGAGGGAATGCAGAAAAAAACTGGCATCCAAATCTAACATTTCTTAACATTTTCTTTTGCAAAATAAGTATGCTAAACTTTTAAAGGCATTGTATGTGATCCACTGGTAAGGATAAAGCATTTTCAAATTTTATGCAACACTGCAGATTTTCATTGCCCTAACCCAAGGGATCTTCAAAAGCTATAACACATTTGCTCCCAGAACTGTAATTCTCTGATCCAAAAAAGAAATTGAGGCAATTCCTAAGTTACCTTTTCATTATTCTTTTTTCAGTTTCTTTTAAAAACAAGCCTCTAATGTGTCTCTAAATGTTAGTGCCTCCTTCAAGATAAAAATCCCTGAGTACCACTTCAAACTTGATGCTTGCCATTAGAGCTCATAAAGAACATCTACCTTCTACTTAAATTACTATTTCAGTTAAACCTGTTAATGTAAATTATGGTACTCTTTGGAGCCATATAGATTTGCCAAGCACTATTTTGCTACAGAAAGAATATGAGCCATGAGTTAAAAGAATTTCATGATATATCGTTTTGAATTATTGATGTTACATGCCTATAATAGAAATCAATGTGCCAACTCTAGAATTTTTTGTTATATTCATGGGAATACTGAGAAAACGACTTTTAAAAAATTCTTGAAGGCTTTTATATGCCAAGACCAAGGAAAATTTGGTATAGGAACAAAACGTTTCAGGTTTCTTTGGAATAACAGACATAATCACGTTGACTTTTACCAGCAGACCAAAAATGAGACACATCCTTAATATAACTTTGCATTTTTCTGAATTTTTAAATTGTGATAAAATATACATATGTAACACAAAATTTACCATTTTAACCATTTTTAAGTGTACAATTCAGTGGCATTTGTTACACTCACAGTGTTGTGCAACTGACACGACTATTTCCAGAACGTTTTCATCATTCCAAGCAGAAACTCTATAACCATAAGGCAATAACTTCTCACTCCTTCTGTTCCCCACCAGTTCCAGATGACCTCCTCTACTTTCAGTCTCCGTGAATTTTCCCATTCTAGAAATTCTGTATAGATACAATCATACAATATCTGTCCCTTGCGTCTGGCTTATTTCACTTTAGCATAATGTTTTCAAGGTTCATCCATATCACAGCGGGTAAAGGAATTTCATTCATTTTAATAGTTGAATACTAATCCATTCTATGTATATACCACATTTGTTTATCCATGTATCTGTTGATGGACATTTGGAGTGTTTCCACCTTTTAGCTACTATAAATAAAGCTACCGTGAACAAATATCTGTTTCACTCCCTATTTTCAATTATTTGGAATATATACGTAAGAATAGAATTTTGGGGGGTATATACCTAGGAGTGGAATTCCTGCCAGCAATATACAAGTGTTCTAATTTTTCCACATCCTTGTAACACTTGTTATTTTCTGTATTTTAAAAAAATTATCATAGCTATTCTAGTAGGTGCAAAGTGGTACCTCATAGTTATTTTGATTTGTATTTCCCTAATAACTAGTAATTTCGAGCTTTGTTTGTGTGTGCTTATTGCCATTTATCTTCCTTGGAGAAATGTCTATTCATGTCCCTTGCCCATTTTAAAACTGAATTGTCTTTTTGTTGGTGAGTTTTAGGAGTTCTTTGTATATTCTGGCATATTAAACTATTATCATTATCATATACATAATTTGCAGATATTTTCTCCCATTTGTAGGTTGTCTTTTCATTTTCTTGATAGTGAAAACTTACCTTTTTAAGAAGAGCATTTAAATTTTTCTCTTTGGGAGACAAAGGTATGCAAGAGTAATTAAAATACTAATCATGACAGTAATTGAAAATGCTATGATGGAAATGGATTTTCCTCTCAACTGATTCCTTATTCTAATGTGGACTACATTAATTAATTTTATTTCTTGTAGATATAAATGAAAGCTCATTTTAGAGATATCTCCATAATAAAGTTTTCAGACTAAAAAGGATGAAATTGAAGAAAAACTGAACATTTGTTTCATCTATAGAACAATTTTCTCACCTACACCTAAGAAATCATTTACATTATTGGATTCAGGTAATGTTGATTAGAATAGAATCTACTTTATTGGAGGAAGAAATTATGTAAGTTTAGTGGAAAGAGAACACAATAAGTCTGCAAATTTAAGGGGATATGTATGGGTTTGTAATATATTATAGAAAAAGAGGAAAGATAAAGTAATTGAAGAGTATCCTCATTCTTGGGAACACAACACTTAGATAAGCCAAGAAGACAGCTGAAATTTAACTAAATGCACAGAGCATATAACTGAAACCAAACTGTGCAAGCTCAACTCCTAGTTTCCTTGCTATGAAACTTTCTCCTCATATTTATGATATTATAAGAAAAGCCCCAAGCACGTGCAGTGCCTGGAACTAGGGATGGAGCTAGATTAACCTTAGGGGGACTGGGGAGGAGTTCAGGGAGAGGCAAATATCAGAACCAAAGAACAAGCTCTTGTTGGAAGGAAAAAAGACGTTATATGGAGGCTGCATGATCAAGAGCTTCATTTTTATTTTTCTAAAGAAAACTTCATAAAATCCCTTTGGAAGCATAGAGAAAAGAATTAACTATGAAGTAATGTAAATTACATTAAAAAACTCAAAACAGACAGCTGATGAGTTATGAAAGTCTTCATAACATTGAGAATCAAAGTCTCTTCTCAGTGAAGTTTGGAAAGGTATACGTGCAACTAGACTTGACAGAATCACCGACATCTAGGGTTTTCAATCATCTCACAATGCAAGTATATCACAAGAGTGCACAGAGTGATAGTATCTTAATAGCATTGTCACTTGAAAAAAGAATGTAGCAGAACCTGACAATTTGCCATGGTATTTAAAGTTGGAGAAGTGTTTTTTTTTAAATGCTATTTTCTATATTAAATAAAGGAATGTTCCTTCTTAAATAATTCTTGTGTGTGAGTGTGTGTGTATATATAATCGGTCAAATAATGTTCCAGCTAAAGGTTGGATAAGAAATCATAACTTAATCCAGTCTATCATTGTTGGACATTTGGGTTGGTTCCAAGTCTTTGCTATTGTGAATAGTGCCGCAATAAATATACATGTGCATGTGTCTTTATAGCAGCATGATTTATAGTCCTTTGGGTATATACCCAGTAATGGGATGGCTGGGTCAAATGGTATTTCCAGTTCTAGATCCCTGAGGAATCGCCACACTGATTGTCACAATGGTTGAACTAGTTTACAGTCCCACCAACAGTGTAAAAGTGTTCCTATTTCTCCACATCCTCTCCAGCACCTGTTGTTTCCTGACTTTTTAATGATTGCCATTCTAACTGGTGTGAGATGGTATCTCATTGTGGTTTTGATTTGCATTTCTCTGATGGCCAGTGATGGTGAGCATTTTTTCATGTGTTTTTTGGCTGCATAAATGTCTTCTTTTGAGAAGCGTCTGTTCATGTCCTTCGCCCACTTTTTGATGGGGTTGTTTGTTTTTTTCTTGTAAATTTGTTTGAGTTCATTGTAGATTCTGGAAAATGTGGCACATATACACCATGGAATACTATGCAGCCATAAAAAAGGATGAGTTCATGTCCTTTGTAGGGACATGGATGAAATTGGAAATCATCATTCTCAGTAAACTATCGCAAGGACAAAAAACCAAACACCACATGTTCTCACTCATAGGTGAGAATTGAACAATGAGAACACATGGACACAGGAAGGGGAACATCACACACCGGGGACTGTTGTGGGGTGGGGGGAGGGGGGAGGGATAGCATTGGGAGATATACCTAATGCTAAATGACGAGTTAATGGGTGCAGCACACCAGCATGGCACATGTATACATATGTAACTAACCTGCACATTGTGCACATGTACCCTAAAACTTAAAGTATAATAATAATAAAAACAACAACAACAACAAATAATAAAATTCCATTGTAAAGCTCACACACACACACAAAAAGAAATCATAACTATCTAACACCTCATTCTTCAGGGGACCTCAGGGCAAAAGAGCATGACAACTCAAGAACTCAAGGTGAAAATACTTAGGGTAAAAATGCTTTGCATAGTTAAAATATATACCTAATCCAAACAGGTGGGAAAAGGATCTTATCCTTACCACCAAGGTCTGAGCCCAGCTAAGCCAGTCAAAATGTCTTGTTACAAAGTATGCATGTATATAGCAAGTGTGTATGTCATTTTTCATAAGAAATCCTAATATATTCCAGAATGCACGAATTTTTAAGCCTTGTTATCTGAGAGAAACAAGAATATTTTCACACAGTTGTGTGGTCACCAATAAAACCTAGGATAATCCTAGCAATTAAATTAAAATGCTGTCCTTGTATATGTGTGTGCATATGTGTATGTGACTTAATATCCCCCATTCTCTTTCACCTCCATGATGCTGCAGTATGTATGTAGCCCCCACTGCTCATTTTGTACTTCCTGGATTGTGTTCCAATAATGTTTTTGCTCTGAGATAACAGGGAAAGACCACATCCCTGTGAGCAGGCAGTGATTCCCTCCCTAACCCAGATTCTTATTTTGTGAAAGGGAGAGAGATAGTCCTGAGGCAAGAAGTTGATTTTGGGAAGACATATCTCTGGGTCTCACACCCTACTTGTCTGGACTTGAAGAAGTCAATTCAAGATTAAGAACACTCCTAGATGTTGGAGAACAGTATCTCATGACACTTTGAGACAAGACTAGGTGGGAACACTCTGGTGTAGGCCAAAGGTTGAAGAGAAATCAGAAGCCAGATTCATGAGCCAGGTTATCAAATTACACATTGCCAGCTCTGTCTCTTTCCTTTGTGTTTTCCCACAGTGTTTGGTAAACCTATTTTTAAATTGTCTTGGTGTATGGAATAATGCAAACTCCATGTGAGAAGGAATATTTGTGTGTTTTGTTAACTGCTGTATCCCCTGTGTCTAGAACAGGACTAGGCAGTAAATAAATATTTGATGAAGAATGAATGAGTTCCTTATGTCACTGGAAAATTAGGGGAAGTTCCTATATAGTCATAGTTAAGCATGTAATACTTGATCCATATTTTAGGGAAACAATGTTCCTGAGACCAGAGGGTGGGGACAGCACTACTGGTGAGAAACCTCAAGGAGAAATTCAATCTGGGAGGAAGGAATTGTGGCTGTTACATAAGCTATTCCCATCCTGTGGGGATTCTTCTTCCATCGTCAGTCTAGGGGAATCTGCCTTTGATGTGTCAAGGCAGCTTTGTGTTGGGAAGCAAGGCAAGGGCAGTAATGGCCAGGTCCTTAGAGATGCATTATGTAAGCATTTTCCATGGAACAAGTTACAAAAGAACAAGGGAAGAGAGCAGGGAAGCATTTAATTTTAGTCCCTGGGAGACTCAGGAGGCCTCAGATCTGTTTCCAGTCCTAATCTAGATTCTAGGGGGAAGAAAAGAGGCACTGTGTTAGCCCCTTCTCATGTGCTTTCTCATTGAATCCCATAGCAACACTTCACTTTATTGAAGACAAGTCTCATGCTGAAAGAGATCAAACAGCTGGTTTCAGGTGGTAGAGGTAGGGAAAGATTAAGCCTGGAATCAAACTTGGGGCTACTGAATTTCAGGGTCCACTTTTGCTACTCCAGATTCAATTATCTTTAGTCTGTCTACTCCAAATTCTACACTCAACATTTTGACCTTTTACTGTACTGATAACAGCAAAATAATTGTTTCAGCATATCAATATGCTGTTTCTGAATTATTATTTTGTGCTTGTATGAGGGATATGGGTGTGAACCTCTGCACTGAGAAAAATGCCTACTCATGATGAAAGATTAGGCAACAAAACCAAAAATAGACTGTTCAGAGAAGTGAATAGGTTGCTTTCAGTGTCAAGTTTAATTAGGAGTGATACCATCACTAACAAACTGCTTCTAAAAGGTATTTCCATAAGTTTACTCTTAGAAAAAAATCCAGAGAGGTTTTCCATGTGTCCATAAATGCCTTTGCTAGCCTGCGGTAATATTTTCTGTGTCTATCAAAGAATAATTCTAGGTAGAGCATATGTGTCCTAGGGCTATGTGCTTCTTTATATGACTGTTTCTGGGATGCTGTTGACTATACAAGACAAATCTACCACATGACTCATTAAACAGGAAGGACATATTATAATCTTCCTGTGGGTCTCTTTTTCACAGTTCATTTGTTTTCATCCAATCTGTTTTTTCCCCTATACCTGTCTCCTATCCTCTATTTTCACTTGCTTTAAACAGAGAAAGTATTTGGGAGACTGGATCTTAAGGATATTGAAGGAAAAGGCAATAGAGTATGTAATAACAATGCTATATAATCAGTAATTGCTGGCTCTAGAATAAAAATCAAGTTCCAAGGAAGCTGAGTTGAAAAAGTATATTATAATTGATACAAAGAATTAATTTGACTATGGATTTCACTCTGTCTCTAATCATGAAATACCCATAGGAATAAATTTGGGGTGAGGGTTGGTGGACATATTTATTGATGGTATGCTAGGAAGTACTTTACCTACGCTAACTTACAACAGCTCTGTGAAGTAGTTACTTTTATTCCCATTTTATAGTTGAGGAAACTGAGGATTTCTTAACTAAGAGATTAAAAATAATCTTCCCAATATCACACTACTAGAATTTGGCAGAGGTAGGGTACAAACCCTGGTGAGTCAGGTTCTAAACTTATGCTTTTTATTTTCATATGGAAGCACTTTTTTAAATAAATTGCATCTTTGGATTAATCATCAACAACTATGTGACAAGGCACCTTCTAAAATTAGCACATTATTTTTTTCTATGTACAGCAGAGATATTTAACTAGAACTTACTTGCTAATATCTTATTCTCTCTCTTCCTTTTGTCCTTTTATGTAGTTGTACTAAGTTCTCTTTCCATTATGAAATGTATTATACAGACAGAAGTGCATATAAAATGAATGTGTAAAATTACAGAATCATAACACAATGAATAACCATATACCCAGGTTAAGAAAAAAGAACATTACCAGCACCTTAGGTGTAATGTGTAAGCACTTTTCTGATCACAATCTTCTCTTTTCCCTAAAGAGGCCACACTTTCTTGGATATTACTCATTTCTTTGTGAATATTTATAGTTTTGGCACCCATGTATGTATCCCTAAACATATTTGATTGCACTTTGAGCAGACGAATCACAAAATAAATCTGGCATTATAGGAAAAGTCAATAGGTTCACAATTAGAGCAAGGCTCCCAAGAGAAGATAAACTAAACAGAGTTTCTGGGGCATATCTTGAATTCATCTTCCCCTCAATTTTGCAGGAACTTCTGGAGAAATTAATAGGAAAGGTGGTACATTAAAGTGGAAAAAATAGAGCTTCTTCCAGGTGGACATCTGGAAGAGCTGGAGCAAAACAAGAGACAGGACAAATAGAAAAAGTGAGTTTTGTATTTTCTACTTCAAGCCCACCATTGCATACCAACAGTTCTCAGGAACATATCTAAGAAAAACACTTTAGTTGAGCAACTCAGGTGATCAAACTTGAACCAGGTAGCAGCTTACAAGGAAAGTAAAAATTTCATTGGCACATGATCTGGACAAGACAAGTACAGAATGCTCACTTGGACATTTTGTCCTAGGTTTAAATGTAGGTATAGTGGTATCAGACCACATACTTCAGTTTCTCCCCACCACAAGGAAGACAGTTTGGAGTTTGAGTTTTGCCAACTTAGGAAGGTTTGGTAAGCATCTTAAGTTTTCCATTGATACCCCAGAATGATCACATCTTAGGGATATAAATTAATATCCAGAATGAAAAGATTTGCACTGAGGTTATGGGGAAAACCTAAATAGACCCTCCTGAATAAAGCATAAAGGCAAATCCCTACGTATTCAGTTAATCATTGCAAGAACAAAACCCAAAAACTTCTAGAGGAAGATATCAAAATTCAGTGTCTTACAACCTATCATCTACAATGTATAATATACAATAAAAATATCTAGACATGTGATGACATAGAAATATGTGACACACAGACCAAAGTCAGTCAGTAAAAAGAGAACTGCATAATTCATGAAGAGATTTAGAAATTGCTTAACAGAATAACATAAAACACCTAGAACTAAAAATATAATATATTAAGTAAAAATGTATTGCATCAGTGAATTTGAACATTGGTCAATAGAAATTATGCAAACTGAAGTGCGGAAAGAACTAAAAGAGACTCAGTGGCACGTGAGATGTTCTCAAGTCATCCAAAAATATATGAAATTAGAGTCCCAGTAAAAAAAGGGAGAGTGAGAATGGGGCAGAGAAATATTCGGGAAAAATATTGACTAAAAATATTCCAGTATTTGACCAAAAAACAGTAAACTACCAATCCAAGAAGTTTAACAAATCTCAAGCAAGATACTTATTCATTTAAAGAAAACTTCTATATCTTTTGCAAAATATTTTATAAAAGATGTGAACTCTTTTCATATCCAATATCTTTACCTTATGGGGGCAGGAGAGAAACAGTTCTAAATATTTATTCTAAATAAAAGATGATTTTATATTTTTATTTGTCAGATTAAGAGGATTTCCCAATCAAACAGTTCCATATTTTGAGCTCTGTCAGGAAACTTGGAGCTGGATATAGCAGAGGTACTTGTAGCAATTAAGTTATTGCTATCCTATCCTTCTTCAAAGAGCTTTTCTTCTGTTTTTTAGTGCTCCCCTCCCATATCGCATGTACGCTTTATGCTAAAAAGAACCTATAGCAGATGGGTTTTGGAGTTAACCAGACCTGAATAGGAATTTGCTCCTTAACCTTCCTCATTGTATGATTTGACCCCTCTGCACCTAAATTTCTTAATCTGTGAAATGAGGGTAATAAGAATACTCACATTATCTGCGTTACAGCATTGTTAGAGAATTTAATTATAAAATGCATGCAGAACCCATACATCCTGGCATGGAATGAGATCTCAGTTAATGTAGACTATTATTATTTAGTCACCTCAAATAATGCTTGGGACTAGCTGTCATATGAAATGCAAATTAAAAACAGTAAAGTCATCAAGTACCAAGGAAATACTTATCTAAAGATAAAGTAATATGGGGAATTTTGAAACTAATGAGAGATTACCAATCTTTGTCTCTGGAATAAATACTGGACCCACTTGTATGATGGTTTCAAATTTCCAGGCAATGGGAACAGTGCATTTAGTAGACACAACATTTGCTCATGGTATAATTAATAGAATGCGAATATAAACAGGTCCTCAGACCTCTTTGGTTAAGTTCATTCATTTTACTGCTAGTGAAATACAACAATTATGTGTATTCATAATGCACTGGATCTTTAAATTTCATAATTTTTGTTATTTTCCAGAATTCTGCAGTACTTCCTGTGGACCCTAATCCTTAGTCTCCAACTCACTTATTTTGAAAATGGCTAAATCAGAAGGAGGTAGAGCATCTGTAAAGTGGGAATAATAGCATCTTCCCAGCTTAACTCACAAGTTGTTATGAGGATTAAATTATGAAATATTTGGGGGAAAATATGTGCAAGTAGGAAACTGAATTCTCATTATTTGTCTCTGTAGCATTTCTTTTAACCAGCAAACAAAATTCTGGTATTTATACTCCTAGCTAATGAGGAAGTTCCTATTTTACAAAATAAAAAAAAATTATTTGGTTTTATTTGTAAAGAGAAATACAAGAAAGAGATTATCAGGCAGTATTTTTCCCTCTTGCCTTTTAAAAATAATATGACTTTGAAACAACTACTATTTAAAGTTTGGGTGTGAGGAACAGTACAATGTACACAGCCATTTGACCTTTCATTAGAATAGAAGTATCTTTTCTGGTGCCCAGAAAAAATGGTAAATAATAATAGCTCCATTATAATAAAAAGAAACCAAGCAGATAATGATCCCATTGTGCCAAGAGCTTTTATTCCTCTTTCCACATGTAAATGGATGGCTTCTTGATCCATCCTTTTTTCTTCTACCTTTCCAATATCCTCTTATACCCCCATTGAACAACACTGTGTGACATAAGAGAGATGTCAGACTTACTTACTTACTTACTTTCAGACATAGGCATTATTTGGCTAAGTGTTTGCCAACACCAAGATAAACCATCTTTTTCTGAGTTTGAGTTCTACAATTTATTAGATTTTAGAGGTGTCCTTTATGATTCATATCATTTCAGAGCAAAAAGCATTTTTTTAAAAAAGAAGAAATTATATTGAGAGCTTCGATGTGCCTATGGACTCCTAGTTTGATATATCTATCTCAGATCACACTTTTGAATGCCAACCCCATAGTACTATTTCAAATTCAACATATACAATGTTAAACTCATCCCTACCACCCATTCAAATATGCTCTTTTCCCTCTACTTCTTAATTCGGAATATTCTATTATTGTTTTAGTATTTCTCTTTTTTAAAAAATAATTGATTTTTTTCTTTAAAAATTTTTTATGGATATACAATTATACATCAGTACATGTAATATTTTGATACATGCATACAATGTGTAATGATCAAATCCTAAATAACCATTGATGGGTAAACATCTATCACCAAGAACATTTATCATTTTTAGTGTTGGGAACATTTCAAATCTTTTCTAGCTATTTCGAAATGTGCAACATATTGTTGTTAATAGTATTCTCTTAATGGAACCACCACAATTGCCTCTAATGGATCTTTCTTTCTCATTATCCCAATGCATTATGCACACTGTTCCATGGCTGATCTTCCTACAACATTAATCTAAGCATGTATAACTCCCCTGTTTTGGAAACCCTCAATGACTCTTTAATGCCCACAACAAGAAATCCAGTTTTCTTAGTGTGATACGCAGGACCCAGGTTCTGGTCTTCTTCCTATCAACTTTCCCAACCTCAAATCCCTGCCCATGCTCTATGCTTCATTTAGTAAATTACTTAAATTACCAAAACAGTATATTGTTCCATGTTTCTTGTCTTTGCACATGGTTTTCCCATTGCCTAGAATGCCTTTCCCATCTCTCACATCACCCACTTCAACATTCACCTGCCAAACTCTTACTCATCCTTCCAGATCCAACTCGTTTTTTTTTTCATTGTGAAGCTGTCTCTAATGTACCAGAAAAGAAAACTCCCTCCTCTGAGCCACCTTAATAGTCAAACATCCTTCTATTATTGCTCTTAATACATTGAATTCTAATACGTTTTCACATGATTGTTTCCTCCCTTTAGTCTCAGGGAAAGAAATGTATTATTTGTATCACTTTCTCAGTATGTAGCCAGCATACGGAATAGAGGAAGTCTGCAAGTCAGCACGTATTTGTTGAATAAGCAAGCAAATGAAAATTTTAAAAACTGACTTACAATTAGTAGGCCGGGCCCGGTGACGCACGCCTGTAATCCCAGCTACTCGGGAGGCTGAGGCAGGGGAATTGCTTGAATCCGGGAGACGGAGGTTGCAGTGAGCCAAGATCGCACCATTGCACTCCAGCCTGGGTGACAGAGCAAGACACTGTCTCAAAAAAAAAAAAAAAAAAAAAAAGTCTTACATTAGTAAAACATTTTTATATACATGTTTCCTATAATTCTTACTAGAACCCTGGCATGTCAGTAGCCATAATCATTGTTATGGAACAGTTGAAGAAAAGACTGACACTACTAATACATCCATGTAAAAGGAGTTATCTTAAAACCAAAGGTCTAAAGGTCCAGTGAATGGGTACCCAAATTGTGGCTGACATGGCTCATTGAGTAATTTATTATGCTAAAGTAGCTGTTGCTTACCTCAGGTTTGACTTTACAAGGAAATCTGTGTATGTGCTGCAGGAAGATATATATTTTTTCTCAATTATTAAGAGATTACTAGCAGCCTGAGGTAATGTTTCCTCCAATTCCCAGAATTTAGATCCCGCTTTATTGACATTTCTTGTTCACTATTCATTTTCCCCTACTGTCTGTGACCATTTGAGGATAAGTATTAATATTATGCCATTTTCATGTTTGTTTCCCCAACACTAAGTGCCTGGTATTTAGTAGGCTCTAATAAAATGTTTCTAGAAAAAAAGAAAAGAGGAGAATGAGGGAGGCAGGAAGGTAAAAAAGGGAAAGGAAGGGAAGGAAAAGAAGAGAAAGAAAGCAGTCACATCTGCTTGCAAAAGTAAGCAATGTAAAAATTATTCCCATTTTTTCAGACAAGGAAACAAAAGAAGAAAAGAAGCACCCAAGACCACCCATGTACTGGTTCAGTGGTAAAGCTGAGACCACACTCAATTATCCAGTCTTGGAGTCTGCGGAGCACAGATTCCAGCATCTGGGAAAGAGCAGGCACTCACACATTGGTGTTTCCCTTCTTTCTTCCCAATGAGCCTCTCTGCCCTCTCATAAGGAATTGTGTAGAGAGGTATTTTTCTAATTATTCACTTAGTAAAATGGAGCTTCTTAAGTATACTCAGAGAAACTAACAAAAGAAATGCCTTAATCATAGTATCATTTAACAAATTCTTTCTGGTTTTCTGGTTCTTCCTCCATTACAAAATTCCATCCTTGACTGATAATACCGAGGACAGAAAAGTCCTAAAATTAATAAGCTGAAAATTGTGGGAAGTCAGTGGAATATATTTCAACGAAAGCAATTTGTAGGAAATGAAAGCTAGGTTACCTCTTTCTCTGGCTGTTACTCTTTTGAACAATTAAAAACTTTCATATTTAAATTATGGAGAATATTGAAATTATGTTTCAACTATACTTAGAGACCACATTTTCTTCTCAGACACATTTGCCCACAACTTTCACATCCCATTTTACAACCTAGAAACATGCCCCTTCTCTGGGCTCCCATAGAACCCTCTAACAACACATTTATTACATTGTCATAATCTTTTAAACTATTGATTTCTCCCACTAGTTTTTAGTCCCTTGAGAGCAGGAACATACAGAGCACTATAAGATATTTGTTTGTATCAATGTGAGTCATATGTGAATATTAAACTATTTAATTTTTGTGATAAAATTACTTTCTTACTATAAAATATCTCTCTAAAATCCTAATTTCCTTCTGGACTATAGCTCTCTTATATCATAGTTCTAAGAGACTATATGAATGCATGAGGAACACAAATTCAAGAGTGAGTTGGATGATTCCAACCATGTCATTCCACTTTGGAACCTACAACACCTGGTGTGTAAGGTTTGGCCAAATAAGACTTCTGCACTTTAAAAGGCTTCATGGAACTAAGTGACCAGGAATCAACTACCAGCCACAGTGATTAGTTAAGGGAAGAGCTTGAAGCCTCAGTTAGTGCAAACAGAGAAAATCATGGGAGTTTTATTGGGACAATTGTTGAAAGAGAAGCTCTCTTCCTGCAGATGTTGCTGAGGTTGGCACATACTCTGAAAGTTCCAGCCATTATGAAGCAGGGAGGGATCTGCCTAACAATAGAGCCAACAGTGAGTAAGAGAGAGAGTAGTAATGAAATTGCCTGAACCCTTGGATGCAGCCAAACATGATTTCTCAGTTACAGAAGCCAACACATTCTCCTTGTTGCTTAAGCTGTTTAAGTTTCTGTAACTGTCATCTGAAGATAAATGGCTAACAAAGGTATGGCTTTGTCAAGATCTATGAAATGAATTGAATAGTATTAAATTCCATCAGCCAAAATCTCTTGTCAGTTACTAAATATTGTTTCACCATGTTTTTCTTGACTATATTCCATTTAAGTCTACAAACCCATTATTGCACATCTACTATTCATGACCTCAACTCTAAAATAACCATCCTGACCAACTAGAAATAACCTTCCCTTTCCCTAAAATCTTAAAAAACTTTATTTGTAAGAAAACATTAAGATACTTTCAACTGTCTAAATAATTAGATAGTTGTCTTATATGGACCAACTTACCATAACTCAGCCAACTTTTTAAACTACTGCTTTACACCCTAAGATTTGTTTTATTAATTAATTAATTTCTAGAGATGGGATCTTGATGCATTGCCCAGGCTGAATTTGAACTCCTGGGCTCAAGCAATTCTCTTGCCTCAGCTTTCTGAGAATCTGAGACTATAAGTGCAGGCCATCATACCCACTTGAATTTTCCCCTGAATGACGAATAGATGAAACATCAGACTTTTTATTTATTTCAATTATTTTTTACTGGAATTACCAAATCAAAATTTTAAAATCAGTATTTCAATGTCATCATTGTATTAGTATTGTAATTATTCATTCTATTTATTAATTTTAGTTTTACTTGTGACTTAAATGTAATTTCATTGTCTATATATGAGTTTCTTTGACTTTATTTATGTGTTTATGAATAGTTTGTGATTTCCCAAAATACCAAACTATTTATGGGAAATAAGTAACAAACAATTGCATAGTTTCATCTAGCTTTTTTGCAGTTCCTATTTTGAAGAACTTAGATGGATTATTTTACTCTTTTGGTTGTAACTATATTAGAGCTAGATTATCTGAAAAGTAAATCTTACAGTGAAAATCCCTTAATGCCTATATTATTTATATTATTTGCTCCATTATATCAATCCAGACTCATTTCTAGCAACTCCCTGCCTCAAACCTTACACTCAGAAAACACTAAACCACTTGCATTTCCTAGAACATAATGTTGTTATGCTTTATTTGTCTTTGGACATATTCTCCCTTCTATTTGAAATGACTTTCTATCTTTTGTCAATCAGGGAAATTCTTATCTATCTCTCAAGCCTAAATTGAGCTATTATTCTCTCATTGAAACCTCCCAGGCACCCCCTTACTTTCCAAAGCAAAAATGATCATTCCTTCCTCTCTGATAGCACTGAATCTATGTCTCATTATTAAACTTGGCCCTGCTGAATTATTTATTTGACTGTCTCTTCAACTAAAACATGAGCTCTTTTAAAGTAAGGGGACCAGATCCCATGGATTATTGCATATCCAGAGGCTAGAATGTACTTGCTAATGTAGTAAATAATTTATGTTTGATGAATGAATACATGAATTCATGTAGGTAGCAACAGTGATTTATGTATGTTTGATTAATTTAACAATCATTTCATTTTAATAAAATGTCTTTTATATTAATCAATGTCCTAATTTTATTTTTATAGAAAATTTTTAAACACAAAAATGAGATCTCTGCACAAATTTTAAGTAAATTTGGGGTTTCTATGGCAGAGTTTGAACTAAAATTCATTAGCTAAGGTTCTAATTGAGCATGGCATTCTTCTTGTTGAAAAATTTAAATGACATGTTAATAGGTACTATCAGTGGTATGGCAGTGTAAAAAGGTCAAGTATTATTTCCAAAAGCAATTAACATATAAGACATATTGGCCAGACACAGTGGCTCACGCCTGTAATCCCAGCACTTTGGGAGGCCGAGATGGGTGGATTATCCGAGGTCAGGAGTTCGAGACCAGCCTAGCCAACATGATGAATCCCTGTCTCTATTAAAAATACAATAATTAGCTGGGCATTATGGCACACACCTGTAATCCCAGCTAGTCTGGAGGCTGAGGCAGGAGAATCACTTGAACCCGGGAGGCGGAGGCTGCAGCGAGCTGAGATTGCACCACTGCACTCCAGCCTGGACAATAGAGTGAGACTCCGTCTCAAAGAAAACAAAAACAAAAACAAACAAACAAAAAACAACCATCCATAGCCAACACGTACCCTCTAATAAGAAAAGAAAGACAAACCAAATAGAAGATAAGCAAGATCTTGAATAAACAATTCACACAAGAAATATAAATGGTTATACTTCTTAATATAAATTCCTTCCTACTAGGGAGGTGGAGGTTGCAGTGAGCCAAGATTGCATCACTGCACTCTAACCTGGGGAACAGAGTGAGACTCTGTCCCAAAAAAAGAAAGAGACACATTTTGGCATAAGAAATACTTTCAGCTTATAGGAAGATGTACAATAACTTCTCACACTGCAGAGATAAAATAACAAAAGAATCCATATTTTAAGCCATGGCTGCTAGAAAAATGACAAACTTACAGGTTTCATTAGAGGTCACAAAAATAGAAGATTCTCAGAATCAAAAGACATTAAAATAGAAAATGTAAAAATCTCTGTTTCATCAATTACATAGATGATTGAAATAAAAGATAATGTGCTTTCATTAAGATCCGTCAGACAGACCCTATTAAAAGGCAGAACCCACATCCACTTTCTATTCCATTGGAAGAAATTAAGATGTTAGATTTACCAGGTTTTATATCTGATTCTATATGATTCAGAAACCTTCCCCCCTACCCCCACCCCGAGATGGAGTTTCATTCCTGTTACCCAGGCTGGACTGTAATGGCGTGATCTCAGCACGCTGCAATCTCAGTTTCCCAGGTTCAAGAGATTGTCCAGCCTCAGCCTCTTGAGTAGCTGGGATTACAGGCATGTGCCACCATGCCAGGCTAATTTTTAGTAGAGACGGGGTTTCACCATGTTGGCCAGGATGGTCTCAAACTCCTGACCTCAGATGATCCACCCACCTCAGCCTCCCAAAGTGCTGGGATTACAGGGGTGAGCCACCGCACCTGGCCCAGAAACATTCATATTGCCCTTATTATTGAGTACACACAACTAGTAGCTTTCTTGTGGTAGTCACTTGTCATTTCAGAAAATGTCAACATATTTAGAACATTTATCATTTTGTGAAAGAAAACTTGGAAACATTTTTCACAATCAAAAAACAAACTTTGCCACACCTGTGAACCTCTTGAGGTATAAAATATTTTCAGTCATTTCCTGTCTCATAATAAAGTATCATTAAATGGTACAATTTAAGGAGAAATAGAAAATTTGAAGAGGCAAATAAATATTAAAAGGAATTATAATAGTAGACAATTTCCTCCTCACCTCATCCCTGTAATTAACTTATTATTAAATTCTGTTGACCTAATTGGCTATCCATCTGGAAAAAAGCAAAACTAAATTTCTAATTCCTTTTGATATTTAAATATATGAAGTAGAACCATACAAATATTATAATAAAAATTAGAAGACTGCATAAATTGGGGATGGAAAGAAATTGGGGATAAAAATAAGAAATATAAAAATCTATAAAGGACTAGATAAATATAACTAGTTACATAAAAATATTAAATGTTTTCAGGGTGAAGATATTATAATCAATAAAAGAGGATAAGCAGGAAATAGAAGAAAATTGTTTCATATCTAAGAGCCAACAGGTTAATACAAAAGAGCCTCTAAAAATTATTGTCTTTAAAAAAATAAATCAATGGGAAAATGGACAAAGGATATAAGCATGTAATTAAAAAAAGAGAAAATTCAAGTGCCCAGTAAACTTAAGAAAAGATGTTTAACACGTTGTTACATAACCTGGTCATTAAAAATAAAAATATGCATTTCTTCTGCTATTTAACTTTTGGTAATCTCTTCTACATAAATAACAATAGTACATGTATAGACTGGATTGTTAATTGAAGCATTGTGGATAGTGAGAAAAAACCAACTGGACACAGAGTGACTGTTTAAGAACAGGGGATTGGTTAAATAATGGTAGTAAAACCATACTATGACATATTATTTAGTTCTTAAAAATAACAAGCTAGATTTCTATCTATTGATTGGAGGAATATTCACAATGTACTATGAAGTGAGAAAAGTAAATTTCAAAATTTGTATAATATGATTCCATTAACAACAAACAAAGAAATTTTTTATACCTATTCTTGTGTGTATTTATATGAGCATAGAGAAAAGTAGGAGGAGTACATATAGGCTATAAAGATTGGTTACTACATAGGAATAAAAAGAGGGTTGATGAAGGTGAGAGTCAGAAGCTGTATGTATGTAAAGATTACTATTTCTTACTTTTTATATGTTAAATTGTTCCACTGTTTGAAATTAGTGTATTACTTTTGTGATTAAGAAAAATAATCAAATGAAAAGATGTCATGGGTCTGTATAAGCCATTCCAAATAAACATCGGTTAGAAAGGAACTTATAAATTTTGTAGAACAATCCAAAAACTTGCAATCCAATGAACAATCCAGAATACAAACAATTTTCTGTTAAAAGTATCTGGGCTTAGGTTAATTTTTATTTCCAACAAAGGTTGGGGCCAAAGTAAAGTTGGTTTGTTGTCAATGAATACCACTGGGCTTTAGTTGAATCTACAAATAAGTGGAGTAGATTAATATATCCTTTCTCTGATATTCTAGGCTGATATTCTATTCTGATATTCTTCAAGGTTTCCATAAAAATTTAATTCAGCAAATATGCAGTCAACATGTATTATATGATTGCAGTGTGCTAGGTAATAGTCATGTACATATGGATAAGATTTGACATTCACCCTCAAGAAACTCAGTCCACCAGAGGGAAAAGTAGGCACTTAACTCCACACATTGCAATTATGAATTATACAGGAAGGCACAGAAACATAATTATGAAAAAGGTAGGTTTCTGGAAGATGTGAACTGGCTGTCAAGGATTAGCAGGAGTTTGTGAAGCAAATTAATATTTCAGGCTGAAGGACTGACTAGAACATACAGAGACAACAGAAGAGAATTTTCCGTGTATGTCTGCAGAAAGATGAGTAGCTGAGTGTAATTACAATACAGGATACGTGGAAAGTATCAAAATATGAAGCTGGAAAGCTGGTTCATTAGGGCTGCTTGTGCCAAGGAATTTGCATGATAGCCTACAAGTGAGTGGTTCTCAAACTTCTGTGAACACAATAACATCTTGGGAATACTTATTACAACTCAGATTCCTAGAACCCAGCCCTATGAGACCCAGGAATCTGTATTTTAATATCAGGTGATATTGGGAAAAATGCTATAAACCCAGTGAAATCATTAAGATTTTAAATTAGAGTTGATTATCATACCTGTTTTAGGTGACTAACTCTGATGCCAGTGTGGAGAGTGGATTAGAATTGGAGTCTGGGGGCTGGGAGACTGAGTTCGCATATTCACATGCCATTACCAATGCACAGTTGAAAGATGATGAAAACATAAATTAGGGCACCAGCAGCAATAGAGATAGACACTTGGGGCGGGGCAAGTTTTCAAAGACATTGGAAGTTGAATGAGCAAGATTGTCGACCAACTGAAAATTGGTGAGAGGCAGGGTGGAGAGAAAAAGAATGAGAAACAAAACCAAAAAACCCCAAAGATTCCACACTCCTGGGACAAGACGTTGTTCTGAGGCTCTGTAGTGAGTAACCACCCAAACAGGAATAAAAAGCATTAATAAATCAATGACAACTTTCTTCAGTGAATACACTTCTGAAAGCCAGCCAGCCTGACCTGAAGAAGTATGCCTCTACAGCTGGCTTCAGCCACTCCCACTCCTGAAAGTCTTTCAAACTCTGAAAGCTATGCCTCCTCAAAAGTCTGTCAATTTCTCCCCATGCCTTTTCCAAATGTTGGCTTTGCTAAGGGAAACTTCCCTGCTACCATCATTCTCCCTGATTTAAGAAAGTAACAAATTCATTTATTGTTTTAGTTATTGTATGATGATCTTGTCCTTTGACAGGAAGAAGTCAATGTAGAAAAAAAAAGGAAACTAACACATGTTTAGTGATGGCTATATGTTAGACATTTTACCAGATGCTTTCATTTTAATCTTGATTTATTTATTTTCTAAAACTCTTTGAAGTATTATTCTACTATTTTGCACATGAGGAAATGGAGGCTTGAGAAAAGAAACTCATACAAAATCATAAAACTAATCTGATTTTGATCCAGAATTCGATCCCAGGACTTCTGACTCCAAGTCTTGTGTTTTTCCTAGATTTTAGTTTAATGAACATTAACTGAGAGAGTAAGTCAGGAAGAAAAGCAGATTTCAGGAGATAGAGTTTTATAATAGACAGGTTAAAGTTGGAGACTGCTAAAGGATATTGAAGAGGAAATGGGCAATAAACAGTTGGAAATATAGATGAAACTCACTGGAGAAGTTGGGACAAGAATGATATGTTTAGGATAAATTACATCCTATGCCGATGCAAGATTAAATGATAGACATTTAAGGTGCTATTGGAGGAGAAATAATGACAGAAAGGGAGGGGGGTAAATCATTATTTAAGGAGAGCACAAAAAATATATACTTACATAAGAAGACAGACAAAGAAAGTTTTAGTAATGGAGGATGTGATTGACAATGCTGAATGTTGAAAGTAAAACAAGATGAGATATTTATGCAGTTACTGGATCCAATAGCTACATCTTCTTTGATTTCGATCAGAGTAGTTTCATTCAAGTGACAGGAATATAGACCAATGAATTGAAGAGCAAATGAGTGGGAAAAGGGAAGAGATAGACTTTTCAGCTCCCAGTAGTGAAGGAGAAATTAAAGCAGAAAGTGGCTGAAGGGAAAAACAGAATTGAGGTATCTTTTGTTGCTGTTTTTAGGATAGGAAAAACTTTAGCATACTTGTAAGCAAAAGGGAGGGAATCAGTGAAAAAGGTGATTTAGAATTAGGTGAGAGGAGAGGGAGGGATTAAGCTTTTGTGTGAACACCTTTTCCTCTAAGACATGAAGATAAAAGGAGAAGGTGGGTGAAGTGATGGATAGGTTTTTCAGTAGAGAAAAAAAATTAAGGGATCGTCTTACTGTTAATAAAGACAATTATCTATACATAAACTTTCTTTTATTTAATCATTTTTCTCAAGGCAATATATATTTTGAGTTTTAAAATAAAACATATTTGTGTCAGTATATTAGAGTGGTAAATCATTTCAGAAAAACTAGAAAGCATGGAGAATGGCAAATAGGATTAAGACAATAGGAATTTGAGACCATATATATGTACATATATGTGTATGTGTATATATGTATATATATATGTGTGTCTGTGTGTGTGTGTGTATATTATATATATCGAGATAAGTTTTGTGTACAGGAGCCAAGAACTTGTGAATACAATGATAATAATTATTCCAACATTCATTATGATTTTGGACCAATTCCTTAATTTCTCCACCCCTGAGGATTTACAGCCTAATGATTAGCTTTCCCAACTATAAAATTATGGGGCTTGTCAAGTATTATACAGCTAATAGTTGAATGGTAATATTTGCCTATCTGCCTCAAGAGTAAAATGAAAGAATTAATTATTCAGAGTTTGTGGACACATACAGTGATGAATCTAAAAGGAGCAAAGGGAGAGAAATTTATAAAGAAACGTTCTTTATCTGAATATATTAATGGTTTTTGAATATATATTGCTTCCACTAAATCCATTTACTCTTTCACATTTCTTCACTTTATTTTATTCAGGTGTCTGTGCCTTACAATAAAAGGGGAGAGGGGTTTTGTTAAAATTTTCATTGCAATTTACTTTTCCCAATTTCACTGCAGTTATTTAAAAAGATCCACCGACAAAAGAGGTTCAGTGTTAGAGATTCATTAATTCAACTTTTCAGACAAAAGCAACATTTTTCATAAATGGCCTAGGGCCATTAATAAGTAACAATCCACTACTTTCTAGAAGGAACCAGAAATGTAAAAGTGATCTTCAGATAAACTGGTTTAAAGCTAATTAGATCTCCTGAATAACCCCCAAATTGTGAGTGAGCACAAAGAAATTCATTTAAATTAAAATTCTTTGTAAAAGTCAGTTTAAGAAACTACAAACAGAAGAAGGAAAGTGTCATTGGATTCATATATAGTTTACTAAAGTTGTGAAATACATTCACTCATTATATAATCTGCCTTGGTTTTATAACATTTTGTAGGTTATTTGTAATATTAGTTTAAACAATATAAAGAGACACCTCCTAAGAGGTAACATTTTTTAAAAGGCTGACTCTGGAATTTCAGGAAGAAATAACTATTTGGTGCAATTCTACTGAATTGGCAGTAGTTGTGTTTTCATCTGATACACTTAGTTTAAAATATTATATGACAGCCAAGTGTTAAAAAGATTAAATCCTTGTGACAGAAAATGTACTCATCTGTGCTTCTAAGCAATAATTTTAGCTATAAAATCGAAGCCAAGAATTCAAGACTTAAGATGTAACATTGCCTTTTTTTTTTTTTTTTTGTGACAGATTCTCACTCTGTGACCCAGGCTAGAGTGCAGTGGTGACATTACAGCTCACTGCAGCCCTGATCTCCCCCAGCTGGGCCTCAGGTGATACTCCCATATTAGCCTCCTGAGTAGCTGAGACTACAGGCACATGCCACCATGCCTGGCTAATTTTTGTATTTTGTAGAGACGGGGTTTCCTCATGTTGCCCATGCTGGTCTTAAACTCCTGGGCTCAAGCTATCTGCCTGCCTTTGCCTCAAAAAGTGCTGGGATTACAGGCCTGAGCCACCATGCCTGGCCTAACATTGCCATTTTGAAGAAAAAAATATTTTCTCTCTTAAAGCAGAAAAGTTCAATATAAAACAATTAAGGAAAGATATATAATTTCATTATCAGTGGGTGTATGTGATGCTCACGTAAGAGATCGTTTACCTGGTTGAGCCAAATAGTTCAGTGACTAAATATTAATTGAGTGCTCAAAATATAGCAAGCACTATTAGGGATAGAGATGTGAGGCCTGGTTGCCAGTTATAGCCAATCCCTTGGGAGGCACCAGGAGATCATTAATATAGTGTGTTCATTACAATGAATATCATCTAACTCTTTTTTTGACTTTTATTTTAAGTTCAGGGGTACAAGTGCAGGTTTGTGAGATAGGTAAGCTTATGTCATGGGGTTTTGTTGTACAGATTATTTCGTCACCCAGGTGCTAAGCCTAGTACCCCTAGTTATTTTTCCTGATCCTTTCCTTTCTCCCACCCTCCTCCTTTTGATAGGCACCAGTGTGTGTTGTTCCCCTCTATGTGTGCATGTGTTCTCATCATTTAGCTTCCACTTATAACTGAGAACATGTGGTATTTGGTTTTCTGTTCCTGCATTAGTCTGCTAAGGATAATGGTCTTCAGCTCCATCCATTCTAACTTTTTTAAAACAATTCCTAAAGAAGTTGTTTAACTTGGGACTTTAGAAGAATAGCAAAAAGAAATTAATTGAGAAAAATAAAATATGACAGTGTAAACACAATTATAAATTAAATTTAAAGTATCAATGAGTTATTACTAAATATGAATTTACATTTATCCATTTCTTGACTCCCTGTTCTTCGTTCATTTCTAGGGCACTGATAAAGCCCCAGTCACAGGAAGTTATTGTCATTTCTCTATCCAGGTTTGGATCCTGATCCTGCAACTAGTTCTCTTATTCTTAACTTCAAGTGCTTCTTATTCCAAATTCAAGGATACTCAACAAGTACTTTCTGAACAGCCAACATGCTCCAGACACTGTGCTGTCCTCAGACTCAAATTGCACTATGCTTTCTTGAGTTTCCTGATCTACAATATTGTTCATGCCAGACTCATCAATTTTTCAAAATATTGCCATATTTTGAAATAACAGTTGTAGAAAACACTTTCTCTCTCTGCAAATATTCTAGGCTATCATGATAGATATAAATGTGGGGTTTTTCTTTGTGTGTTTATCTTATCTATAAGAGCATAGCAACAGCTGTTAATTTTTGTTATATTAATATTTCCCTCTCCTCGTTCCATCTTGACCTAGTACTCAATATTTTAGTCCAGCCCTTCTGCTTCCCTCTCTCCTTTACCTCTCCTCCATCCCCCTGACCCCACTCCATCCCTTCACATCCACTACCATAGACAGATTCCTGCCAGATGGATCCAATGGCTCTAGGCCCGGCCCTGTCACCCTCCTTCAGGAAACAGCAAAGAGCTTTAGAGCTGCAGCTTAATCAAGTTCTTATGCAAGGAGACAGCATTATTCTCTCATGACTATTATGTATAGGTTCCACTTAACAGCTTTAAAAATACTAAATCAATGCAACTTTATCTTAGGATGGCAATCACCTTCAACTTTCACCTTAAAATCAAAACTTTTATAACGGCCTAAAGCCCATGTCACTAAATGGAAAGATATGAAGAGCCAAGGAAGATAAAATCTGCAAATTTAGCACATAAAATGGATTACTATGAAGTGGTGCCAAATGTCTATGCATTATGTGTTACAAATTAGAAAGGAGCCTTTTCCAATAAACTCATCTTGAGTAGGTTGGGAATAACTAAGAAATAATAAGGAAAGGAACATGTGACTTGAAATAAAGGTTCAATTCAGAGTAGTTTGGAGGTTATTTTTTGTCTTCTTCTTTTAAAAACACATTTAAACCTAGAATAGCAAACCCTGACATGAACTAATCACTGCCTTCAATTATTCAGTTGTCCAAAAAAGAGAGCATAATTTACTGTTTTGTTCAAAAGATATTTATTGAACATTTTGTTAACCTGTGTTGGGCTGTAGAAACACAGTAATGAAGCAGATGCAGACTCTGCCCCTGAACTGTGTTCACCTTTTATGAGTGTGAGAGTAAAGGAAGCATGGAATGCTAGCAGAATCACTGGAACAAGCATTCAATCCAGCCTTGGAGCTTTACCTGGTGTTTCCCAGAGGAGATAATATCTAAGCTAAATCCTGAACGATGACAAGGAAATACATTAATTCTATTTTTAGATCTTTGTTATTATACAACCTTAACAGCGTTTCCCAGATATTTTAATGTGGAAATAAGAAGGTAAATAAAACAGTTCTTTTATTTTCATCATCATCACCCTGATCAGTCAGCCCTAGCCACTTTCTTTTTCTTCCTCCAAAAATAGGAGCAAGAAAGAAAGATAAATTAGGGGAGAAGTTTGGAAGTTTCTTGAATAGCTTTCTGGAGCAGATTATATCTACCTATAGAGGAACTTTGTACTAGACACACACCCACACACAAACAAACACACAAACACCTTATTAATAGTCGAATGCCCAGAAACTTACAAAGCTAATATAAAGAAGAGGAATTGAAAATTAAAATTGACCACTGAGGTCTGTAAGAGAATTATGTAAATGAATCATTGATCTCACAAATACAGGCTGTGATAGTTAATTTTATGTGTCAGCCTGACTGGATGCCCAGACATCTGGTTAAACATTATTCTGGGTGTGTATATGAGGGTGGTTTTTGATGAGATTAACATTTGCATTGGTAGACTGAATAAAGCAGATTGCCCTCGCTAATGTGGGTGGCCCTCATCCAATCTGTTGAAGGTTTGAACAGAACAAAAGGCTCAGAAAGGGAGAACTCACTCTCTGCCTCACTGTCTTCAAGCTGAGACACAATACAATCTGAGTCTTCTCCTGCTTTCAGGCATGGACTTGGACTGCTTGGACTGGAACTTAACCAACAGCTCTACTGGTTCTGAGGATTTCAGACTTTAACTTGGACTAAAACTACACTGTTGGCTCTCCTGGGTCTCCAACTTAACTACTGCATATCCTAGTACCCCTCAGCTTCCATAATAAGAAATCTCTCTCTATCTATCTATCTATCTATCTATAGATGTATATCTATTGCTAGATCTCTATCTATATTGATGTAGAGATACAGATATCGATCCATATCTATCTAGATAGATCTATATCTATACCTATATCTATATCTATTTATCCACCCAGAATACATTCCAAGACCCTCAGTGAATGCCTGAAACCATGGATAGGATAGTACCAAACCCTACATATGTTTGTATCTACATGTTCATACAATACACTGTGGATATGCTAGATAAAGGAATGATTCACATCCTGGGTGGGACACAGCAGGACAGTGAAAGATTTTATCACACTACTTAGAATGGCACACAGTTTAAAGCTTATGAACTGCTTATTTCTGGAATTTTTTATTTAATATTTTCAGACCACAGTTGACCTCTGGTGACTGAAACTATGGGTAACTGAAACTGTGGAAAGTGAAACTGTGGATAACAGGGGACTACTATACATACAAACACACATATATGGATCTATATCTATATCCTATTCATTCTATTTCTCCAAAGAACCCAGGTTAATATAGATTTGGGTACCAAGAGTGGCTCCAGAGGAACAGAATTTTAAGAATAAGTTTTCTCAATTGGGTTTGGGATTTCTGGCATTGGCTCTCTCACCTGATTAAAGACACTAATGACTTTATTGCCAGAAATAAAGAGAGTACTTATAGTCTACGGTGTGATCTGGCACTAGAGATATGCAAAATATCTCCAATACATATTCCTATTTAAGAAGCAAGGAAGGAGTGACTGTGTACATGATACTTTTGAACATGTTTGGAAAAGTAACAAATATAATAAGAGATTAACTGGCTGCTCCTAATATCACTGGACAGTGGTAAAAGCCCTACCACCCTCTGTAGATAACTCCTCTTCTTTTGAGAAATAACTCTTGGCCTGCTACTGAGCCTTAGTAGAGACTGAATACTTAACCATGGGCCACCAAATTACCATGTGAACTGAGCTGTCTATCATTCCTGGGTATTAACTCACCCACCAAGCCACAAAGTTGGGTATGTACGTCAACATCCATCATCAAATGGAAGTGATACATAGAGAATAGGGCTAGAGCAAGCTGTGGGGGCACAAATAAGCTACATAAAGAAGTGACCCAAATCCCTCATTGTCCCTACTCCTGCTACACTGGCTTCTCTCCTTCAGGATGTACCTATGGCTTTATATGGTGTATCCTATGATTAGTTGACAGAGAAGGAGAAGACTTGGCCTGGTTTGAGATGGTTCTGCATGATATGCAGGCACCATGTGAAAGTGAACAATTGTAGCACAATAGTCCCTTTTTCAGACATCTCCAAAAGACAGTGGAGAGGAGTAATCCCAGTGGGAAGGACTTTGGGCAGTGAACCTGGTTGTTCACTTTGCTTGGAAGGAGAAATGGCCACCTGAAATGAGGCAGTACAAGATGTTGCCACCACTCACCCCCAATCTCCTGTGAAAATGCTTTATGTACAAACCAAACCTAATCATCTTCCTCCAAAAACCTACTATTCCTATCATTTACCCTATTTTTATAAGTTATTAAGAGCTTACTATGTGCAGGCACAGTTCTGGGCAGTGCGGACAGAGCAATATATTAGAGTAGGCTAGCTGATATAACCAAAAAGTCCAAATTTCAGTGGCTTAAATTACAAATATCTCTTAATATCACAATATAATAAAATTCAATGTGGCAGGATGGTGGGGGCTGGAGGCAGCTTTATTTGTGGTCCCCCAAATAAGAGACACAGACTTCTTCCCTTTAGTGGCTCTCACATCCCTATGACTGGAAGAGGAGGAAAGAGAAAAATTAAGGAGAATTTTCAGAAGATTCTCGCATGTCTTCACCCAACTGAAAAGGAGGCTGGAAAATGTAATCCAGAGTTCCCAGGAAGAAGAGAAGACAGGTGTGGGGCACATGTAGCCAATGTCTATAACCAGTCATAAACAAAACAAAGCTCTTACATGTAGCTTAAACTCTAGTGTGGAGAGAAAAAACAAAGAAAATGTACGACATTATATCAGAGAGTGATGAGTGCTACAAAGAGAATAATCCAGCATAAGGAAACAGGAGAGAAAGCCAGGAAGTTATATTGCATTTCTTCAATTCTAAGAACATTTCCCCCCCACATTTTAACATCTGTGAAATTGGGATGCATCTTAAAAAATTATCATGTAATTGATTAACTGGAAGCATTTTGCTTTCTTAGTGGTACCCAAAATAATGGTGCATCTTACTGGCATATTATCTTAGTCTGTTTGGACAGTTATAACAACTCTAATACCAAAAACTGAGTGACATATATACAACCAAAAATTTATTTCTCACACTTCTGGAGGCTAGGAGGTTCAAGATCAAAGTGCCAGTAAAGTCAGTGTCTGGTGGGGGCTCACCTCCTGGTTCATAGACAGCTGTCTTTTCACTGTAATCTCATATGGGGAGGGAATGAGGTGGACTCTCTCAGGCCTCCTTTATAAAAGTACTAATATCATTCATTAACACTATACTCTCATGACCTAGTCATGTCTCAAAGGCTCCACCTCCTAATATAATCCCATTGGGAATTATAATTTCAACATATGAATTTGGGGGAACACAAACATTTAGATCATAGCACATATGAAATGAGATATTTTATATAGGGTCATCAGGAAAGCCCTTTCTGCAATGGCATATCATCAGAGATCTGAGTGACAAGAGGGAGCTAACCACATTAATAGTTGGGGGCTGAGAACCCTGAGCAGAAGATATAGCTAGAGCAACTGTCACAGAAGGCAGCATGCTTGGGATGTTCAGGGAAGAGCAAAGATGCTAAGGGTGAGAGGAGCAGGTGAGGTTGAGAATGGTAGAAGGTGAGGCTAAGAAAGTAAGCAGGTGACATGACCTCCCACGAATTATTTTACTTAACTAAGACTCAGTTCTGAACCATGAAATAAAGATAATAACATCTACTTCATGTGTATGTCCGAGGATTAAGTAATGACACAGTGAAGGAAACAGGAACAGATATGGCACAGACATCCCGCTCCCCGACTTCCCTTCCTTATCCTTTGTGAGGACCAATCCAGCAATCTTTTAACAGAGTAGTAACAATAACACATTAAGGCTTCTCTAGTATAATCTTAGGCTTCATATTTTAAGCTTTTAATGTAAATCCTCATCTTTTCAACCATGTTGCCTTCTATTAACTAACAAAAGCTGTACTTACAATCTTATGGGCCGTTTTCTCACAATAAATCCTCAAACGAAGGCTCTCTAAGTGCCAAATTTAGACATCTTATTTTATTTTTCAATAAAGCTCAATTCTATTTTTCAAAGACGAAGCACTCACTTTTTATTTTGCATTTACCATATCTGGAAACTTGACAAAAGGAGAAGGAGATGGGTGACAAATGGGAGAAAACTACAAAATCTTGAAAGGCTCTTCTATTTCTGTTTAAAATTGTATCCCCATCTCCTCAAGCTTCATTGTGGCACCCCAATTTAGTCTTCTCTTTTCAGTTTTCATTTTAATTCACTAAAAAAAAAAGTTTTGGTTCTAAAATTCTAGCCAAGTACGCTACTAATGAAATGAAACTGAAACTTGGGCCAGTGACCTGCGTAGTTAAATGAATTTGTTGCATTTTTTTCTCTGAGATATTTAGGCCTAATTCCAAACACTAGGTCACATTTAAATATTACATTGGTTATATCATTTCTAGAGATATAAATTTTTTATACATTTATAAGGAGTAACATAAGCACTAACACCTAAGAGCTACACGGCTTACTTCAAAAAAAAAAAAAGGACCCTGATGGTAGTTTCTTTTGCTGTGAAGAAGCTCTTTAGTTTAATTAGATCCCATTTGTCTATTTTGGCTTTTGTTGCCATTGCTTTTGGTGCTTTAGAAATGAAGTCCTTGCCCATGCCTATGACCTGAATGGTATTGCCTAGGTTTTCTTCTAGGCTTTTTATGGTTTTAGGTCTAACATTTAAGTCTTTAATCCATCTTGAATTAATTTTTGTATAAGGTGTAAGGAAGGGATCCAGTTTCAGCTTTCTACATATGGCTAGCCAGTTTTCCCAGCACCATTTATTAAATAGGGAATTCTTTCCCCATTTCTTGTTTTTGTCAGGTTTGTCAAAGATCAGATGGTTGTAGATGTGTGGTATTATTTCTGAGGGCTCTGTTCTGTTCCATTGGTCTATATTTCTGTTTTGGTACCAGTACCATGCTGTTTTGGTTACTATAGCCTTGTAGTATAGTGTGAAGTCAGGTAGCGTGATGCCTCCAGCTTTCTTCTTTTGGCTTAGGATTGTCTTGGCAATGAGGGCCCTTTTTTGGTTCCATATGAACTTTAAAGTAGTTTTTTCCAATTCTGTGAAGAAAGTCAGAGTGAACAGGCAACCTAAAGAATGGGAGAAAATTTCTGCAATCTACTCATCTGACAAAGGGTTAATATCCAGAATCTACAAAGAACTCAAACAAATGTACAAGAAAAAACAAACAACCCCATCAAAAATTGGGCAAAGGATATGAACAGACACTTCTCAAAAGAAGACATTTATGCAGCCAGCAGACACAAGAAAAAATGCTTATCATCACTGGCCATCAGAGAAATGCAAATCAAAACCACAATGAGATACCATCTCACACCAGTTAGAATGGCGATCATTAAAAAGTCAGGAAACAACAGGTGCTGGAGAGCATGTGGAGAAATAGGAACACTTTTACACTGTTGGTGGGACTGTAAACTAGTTCAACCATTGTGGAAGACAGTGTGGCAATTCCTCAGGGATCTAGAACTTGAAATACCATTTGACCCAGCCATCCCATTACTGGGTATGTACCCAAAGGATTATAAATCATGCTGCTATAAAGACACATGCACACATATGTTTATTGTGGCACTATTCACAATAGCAAAGACTTGGAACCAACCCAAATGCCCATCAATGATAGACTGGATAAAGAAAATGTGGCACATATACACCATGGAATAGTATGCAGCCATAAAAAAGGATGAGTTCATGTCCTTTGCAGGGACATGGATGAAGCTGGAAACCATCATTCTTAGCAAACTATCGCAAGGACAAAAAACCAAACACCGCATGTTCTCACTCATAGATTGGAATTGAACAATGAGAAGACTTGGACACAGGAAGGGGAACATCACACACCAGGGCCTGTCATGGGGTGGGGGGAGGGGGGATAGCATTAGGAGATATACCTAATGTAAATGACGAGTTAATGGGTGCAGCACACCAACATGGCGCATGTATACATATGTAACAAACCTGCACATTGTGCACATGTACCCTAGAAGTTGAAGTATAAAAAAAAGGTAAAAAAAAAAAAAAATCACCATTGTTTCTATTTAAGAAAGTCCAAAGAGATCCTCTATGAATGTCTATTTACTCACTCATTCTATTATTCATTACAAATGTATACTGAGTGCTGATGTATACAAAGAATACAAATAGAAAACAATGCTACTACCTCCAGGAAAATGGTAATCTAGCATTCATTCGCCAAAAATGTTTTGTGCCATGAATTGTACTAGGGCTTTAGGAATATAATGCCTGAATGAAACATGATAACTGATCTCAAATATCTCACAGCTAGTAGAAAAAAACATTTATAGATGGTTAGAATGCAGTTTTATTTATACAAAATGAATGCATAAAGTATGGAGAAAAAGAGTAACGCATTTTCAACTGTCCTTTTGTTCTATAATGAAAAGTGTCTAGAATATTTTTTTAAAAATTTGTAATCCTAATCATAAGGAAAGTTTTAACTGAACTAAAATTAAAAGGGTAAAACAATTTAATAGCTCTTTCTTCTGCACTTTTCATGAATGAGATGATTAAACTGTAGATGAATCTGTCCTAATCATATAAGAAGCAGGAAATGAAAATGCTGCATTGGGTCAGAGGCTTGGAGGCAGGAAGTCAGGAACCCCAACCTGACTTAGTCAGGTTTAATCACTGTGTGTCCACTGGCACGCTGTCAAACCCCTTAATTTCTGTGCCTGTAAAACAAGGCAGTTAGACTAAATGATGTTTAAGGCTCTTTCCACTTACATTATCTTCTCACTCTCAGGTTGTGTCAGTACTGAGAAGGGGTTAGCTACAGGAAGGCTTATGTGTCCTATTAGATCAGTCCTTACATCAACATGATGACTTTTTATAAGTTGATTATAAAAGATGAAGCTACGCACATCTCTGTGCACAAATGGTCTATCTTATAAGTTTATTCATCTGATAAGAGTCCTGTAATTTGCCTCACTAACCTGCTTTGTTAGGTTCTTTATGAAAAGAGTTAGAGCTATTGGAATATGTAGGAATCTCTGCATATCTTTAGGACAAATTATGTATTAGAAAAAAAAATCAACTTTGTCTATGATCACAGGCCAACATATCAAATTCAAGTTCAATGACATTACTGCCTTTTGACATGACTCATCATAAATCATGAGTAAATTTATGAATCAACTGGACATCAAATTGAAAGAACATTTGACTGACTGTCTTCACAAATGAGTGTTTAAGATTTACATTCCAAGTATTCCAATGGAGGCCCAGGTTTATTTCAGACATAGACATCCTACTCTGATAAAGGAATCATCTGATTATGATAGTCTAATAAAAAGACCAAAAGTTGTACTTATTCCTTTCCCAAGCTCTTTTCCTATTTCCCATTTTACTTGAATTATTCATTTACAAAACCAGATTTTAAAATACATTACTACACTTTTCTCAACAAACTATCAAACGTTTCTGTGAGATACATTTATAAAAATGTTTATAAACACAATTATTGCAATAAAATTTGCTAAAAATTCTGTTTTATGAAGAGACACAAAAATTTGAAACCCTTAAAAAATCATACTGGCATTTATCTGGTTTTCCTAATTGGACTTAGATTTTAGACAAAGAAATGCAATATTATAACAGCAACTGGACAAAAGAAAGCACTTAAGTTCTTGTCCTAACAATGCCCCAAATCTAACGATTACAGAGTGAGTTTTACAGTCGTTTAAAACACAGTCCATAGAGAAGTATATATGTACGTTAATAACAAATGACTGGTCAATTTAATACTAAACTATTTTCATGATATGCTGAACAGCCCAGTAGATGAGATTCTTGTTTCTTACTTTAACATGGTCAGTTTCAGAAGGATACTATTGGCAATGAAGAGAAAATCATTTCAAGCAATGTGTAGCAGTGTCAAAGGGTAAGAGAAAGTGAAATATGAAAAAAATGAAGTGGGATGGTTTAACCAGAGAAAATGTAAAAAATGAAGTGGCTAAGACTAAATAAACTGTTTCCCCTTGCATTTACACATATTTCTTGATTCCCTCCCACCACCCACAATTCAGCAACAAACTCATTCAGTGGCTCAAGGAAAAGGAAAGGAGAGAACAGTAGTCTTATTTCTGGCTTTTGAATTCCAAAACCTTGGACTCAGAGGACAAAACGAAAGAATTATGATGAGAAAACAATCCATAAGAAACCTAGTAAAGTTAAATGATTAAAATAGACAGGAAGTGTTGCCACAATTAGAGAGGTCAGAGGGAGGAGATCCTGCCTAAACTTCCAGGTACAGGCAAGTATCTACCCTGCACAGCCATCTCTTCTGCTTGTACATTGAGGGGAAGGAGAGAACCCTGGAGTGTTGCTGCTTCTCTAGACTATCCCTGGTAATTGGGACACAGACTCACCTCAAGGGTTCTCTCCTTCCCCACGATGTACAAGCAGAAGAGATGGCTGTGCAGGGCAGGTAGGCAGTCCTCAGATGGTCTCCTCTTTGAGATCTCTGTGACACTACAGGGCTCAGGGGTACAAAATGTTTCCTTTGTTCACAGAGCAGAACAGAAATGGCCCAGACAGTCAGCTGTTGGGGTGGGTATAAAGAAGGACCCAACCGTTACCACTAAGACCAAAGGGGAATGTGATCATTCGATCAAATGCTGATGTGGGCAACTGACACTATACAAAACTAGATGCACTCTCCCAATGATTTGGCTCTATGTAAGTCTCCAGTAACTTATATCATCCCCAGATAAAGGCAGCTGGTGAGGTGGAATGTTACATTTTCTGAAATTTTTTCTATCTTTACATTAAACTGAGTCTTATATTGGAAAAATGTAATTCACATGGAAATATAAAGTTCATATTTCTTGTACAATGAGGTTTTCTTCTTTTTTTTTTTTGGACTGAGATTTATATCTGCTACATGGGATGAGTTCTGCCTGATTCTGACTTAGTACATGCATTGGCCTCACATGCAGCCTAAGTAGAGGTGGTCCAAGACTGGAGCAGAGGAGGAGCGGAGAGGTGCAATGGCCACCCTGCTATATAATTCTGCAGCTCTCTCTCTGACTGGATCTCAGAGCTCCTGCACATGTATTCTGTGTGCATCTGGCTGAACTGCAGCCACATTTTGGCATAAGCATTTTACAGACATTATCTCTTTCCTCACTGCAACCCTTTCCTCATTGTTAGTATACAGATGAGGAAATGGAGGATCAGAAAGTTACAAAATTATTCAAGTTCGCGCAATTACTAAGTAAGGATGTGCACCTGAGTCAGCCTGGCTCTGAAGCCCATGCTATTTCTAACCCCCAAGTGGCCTCCATGGCAGGGTGCAGAATCAATTTTCAAGGAAATGTGACTGACTGGAAAAAAAAATGAGTCCTAGATTTTAAGAGAATCTTTTTTATATAATTTATCCCAAGGGGGAATGTAAAAGGGGACTTCTTACTTTGTGAGTGTGATAATGCCAGAAAAGGTTTTTTTCCCCCCATTCACTCGTTCTACAGATATTTTTGAGCACCTATGATATGCTAGGTGCTGTATTCCCAATAAGGTTACAGCTGTAAGCTCCCACTATGGAAGACACTCTAGTGCCAGACCCTTACTCAGGGCACATATTTAAAGCCACGAACATCCCTCCTTCCCTCAGAGCTCTGTTTAGGGAGACCAGAACTGCTTTACAGCACCAGGAGGGAGCAGGCATGGAGGAAAGGAAGCAGACTCACTTCTCTGAGGAATGAGGATCTCCTAACTAGTCTCCTTACCTCAGTTTCTCCTCTTTTCCTATCTGTTTTTACTTCTTTCTGCTAGGATTTTGTTTCTAATACATATATTTCACTACTTACTCAACTGCTTGCCAGACCCCATATGAAGTTCATAGTCTTTAGCGTGGTTCACGGCCCTTAGCTATCTGCCCTGACATCTCTCCTCCAACCTGTCCCTACTTCAGTTACACTGTAGTACTCCTCGTTTCCCCCAACAACTTGTGCATGCTGTTCTCATAGTGTTCTTCTTAGTCTTCCATTGCATGCATTTTTCAAATGTTTTTCAAATGTGAGGTCATCTAGGAAATCCTTCAGGATCCCTCTCTTCCTTTATGGAATCAATAATTCCTCTTTCCAATTCCATATAGCTATTGTGTCACACTTCTACCAAAGTACTTACCACATTGATTATATTAAATGGACAATACTGATCAGGAGAATTAGGGGAAATCCATGGCATGGAAGAATAAAAAGTTTCAGAATTAGAAGAGATGGAATGTGGAAAGTCAGTGAATTCAAAGGAACATGTATATATCAGGAACATCTTAGAGAAACACATCAAAAAAAGATTTTAAAGGGAGAAGCTGAGGCTGGGTGACGTGGCTCATGCCTGTAATCCTAGCAATTTGGGAGGTCAAGGTGGGCGGATCACATGAGGTCAGGAGTTTGAGACCAGCCTGGCCAACATGGTGAAACTCCATCTCTACCAAAAATAAAAAAAATCAGCTGGGCATGGTGGTGGATGCCTGTAATCCCAGCTACTCAGGAAGCTGAGGCAGGAGAATCGTTGAACCCGGGAAGCAGAGGTTGCAGTGAGCCAAGATTGCACCACTGCACTCCAGCCTTGGTGACAGAGCAAGACTCCATCTCAAAAAAAAAAACAAAAAAAACAAAGGAGAAGCTGAAGACTATTTATAAACATATTGCCAGGAGGTATCCTGACGTGCCCTGAGAACACTATCGGACCTCATGCTGCAGACAGGGCTGAAATTCTCAAGGTCCACAGTCAGTCTCCTTGGTAATAGACTCCTTCACCATGTCACGGGCATCATAATGGGAAAAACCACTTGCAAATGAATTGGTAATCAGAGTTGGAGCTATATGTGATCTAGTTATCTTCACCTTTTAACAAAGGTCTGGAGAGATTTGAAAGAGGTTTGTACCAAAAACAACAATGAGATCCTGAAGGATGAATATTAGATTATATATAATAAAAGGGCTCACTTTGGTCTGCATATTCAAGATATTTTTGGGGAACATTGCATATCTGTTATTTCTCCATGTACATTTGTTGATGAGAATACTAAGTCAGGTATTTACTAATTACCAGGTATTTATTCAACACCATGATATCTCACCTACTCTACTCATTAGTCCCACTGCCAGGAAAAATAATACTTAAACCAGAGTGTTGCTTAAGCATTTTACATAATTTCTTTTCTTACCACAACTGGAAATGGTGGAAGTCCATTCCCCTTGTGACCTAAGTTGGGTTGAGGACTGGAACCCACCACTTAAATTTCTCAAGAGGTCAAAAAATTGGCACATAGGCAAGGTGCAAGGTTGTTTCTGCAGAGACACTAGCAACACAACTTGACCTGCACTAAGGGAAATGCAGAGAAACTAGAACAGTGCCTGGCATAAAAAAATGCAGGGATAGACTAATGCCCATGATGGGGTGTTGGAAGGAGATGCAACATTTAAACCAGTAAACATTTGCTTTATTACAGAGACAGATCCAAAATAGAGAGAAACTTTCACAGCCCTAAAAACATCTGGGGATATCCTCATGAATGAATGGAACTGGAGTTATCTTCAGAAGTGTGGGAAAAAGATAAAGATGCCCAAGGTCCACGACCAAAAAGAGTCCCCAAGCAAGGTGTGGTCAAGGTGATAAGAGTCTAAAAAGACCAAGGGAGAGAAGAAAACTTGCAGAGAACTAGCAGATCATCATAGTAAACTCTGCTCAGGCCATTTTGGTACTGGAAATGACAGAGAAGCCAGAAATGGTAGCCATGCCATGCCATGTCATGCCATTTTCAATGACAAAAGAAGGAAAGAGTTTTCCCTTTCTCTTCCTAGTCCCCAAGGAGAGCGGCTGTAAATAGTAGTATATTAGCTATGACAACTGGCAAATAGCTATGCTGTCCCTATGTCATGGCTGCTTCTGTGGGTACCATTGTGACCCCAGCATGAGTCAAGATGATTATCAGAATGTCTAGCAGATTACCCAGGCCTTGCACCTGGATCACTGGGCTGCCCTAATCAAGGATATCAAAAATGAAGGGGCAGCTAAAGAAAAATAAAAGACACCTCAGAAAGTAGCCTGCCTCTTTGACAAGGGACATGCCTTCAGAGGAACATAACAGAAACCTCTGAGAATTGTCAACAATAAAAAGACTGAGCAACAAGGGAAACTGGTAGGAAGCCAAAGGTTTTAAGAGGTGAGAGTGGAGAAATGCTGTGCTTTTATTGATCCTCTCCAAAGGAACAAACTTAAAAAAGGTTAGTTGCAAATAAAGTGTTTTAAAGAAGAAAAGTTTTGAAATTGTAAGTGCAGTGCTAGTTAGAAGACAAAATTTTAAACTTTTTAAAAAATTTTCTAATGTGTGTGGCTTAAATCTCTGTCCTTACAGATAACAAACTCTAGCCTTTGAGATTCTGTGAGTTTATAGAAGAATGAAAGTCAACTGGATTCAAATTAATGTTCAGGATTTCATTCCTCCTAAATGGAAACATAGCATTTCCATTTGTAAAACAATAACTAAATGTTTCTGAAACCTCTTTGCAAAACAAACAAGAGAGATTAGAATTTGGGCTATGCTTATAAGAATTGTTTAAGTTATATATTTTTTCATTTTTATGGACCATTGTAATTGATCTGTTGTTATAAATTGACTTATATTTTAAATCCTTATTTTTGTGTGTTTGGCTTAAGTTTGTTTTTAGAAAGTTAACCAGATTAAAGAGTAATAAAAATGGGTAATACAAGAAAATCATTGCATGACACTCTGTGTTTAACGATGATTATCTTATAAATGTCCTTCAAAGCTGAAGTTTTTGGGAAAAATCATTTAGGGAATATTTTGGAATCTTCCTTTGGAGTGTATAGAATCTGTGGCTCTGGCTGAGAATGGGTCCTGGTCAATCTTCTCACCATCTCTAATAAAATAATTTTAAAGAGATTTACAAGTAAAAAAAGGTTATTTCTTTGAAAATTTTAAACTATTAAAAATTTAAACCTTTAAATTTAAGGCTAAAGAAAGTAAAAGTGGTAGAAACTTATAACACGATAAAATTAGATAGGTTAGGTTGCTTTTTAATTGAGGATTTCTTTAGCTCATTGTCCAAGCTGAATAGAGAAGTACTTTTTGGAAAGGGTAGAATAATTTGTATAATTTTTAAAGGAAGTTATGTGATTTATATAACCAACATGTAACACACATAGATAACACAGATAACGCTGTACTTTATAGCAGTTTCAAATATAGACTAGTACATATCAATATTCTCTGGTCAGGTTTCCAGAGATCAATTTAACCTGGTCTCCAGAAAAAAAAAATTAAGACAAGATGGACAATATAGTTTTAAAATTACATTTAAAAATAAATATTGAACTTCTTCCAATCTGGAAATCAAATTAACACAAACAATTCAATTACCATAATGGTGCAATGAGAAAATATGACTTAAATCAACTACGGAAGCTCACTCTGCATTGTCTGGATCTCAGATTCCTGCATTCTCTCAGTGGGAAAGGCTACACCTGAACTCAGATCCTCAGACTTGTGACTCTTTTCCCCAAGCAGAAGGGTGTGAAACTTCCCACAGGCTTCAAGTTCTCCAGATGCTGGGCAGCTGAATTTCACAGAAATCTGAAAATAGCTGCCATCTATACTCAGACTGTTTGGCACCCAAATAGTTTGTCCCTCTATGACCCCACTCCCAACTCATAAGATTGCTTTCAGGGACCTCGTCTCTTGAATATAACCCTCCTACATATGGCCCTTTGCCCCAAATTGCTTTTCTGTAAGATGATGAGAGGACAGGGGTCTGTACTCCCCTTCATACTGGTTCCCACGTCCTAAGTTTTTAAATAAAGCCTTTTCCTTAATGTGTACCAAGTGATGAAAACTTGACCTTTGCTACCTTGCATAACAATCCTCTAAGAACATTTTATATACAAAGAACAATTGGAGTCTATGGTAAAGGGGTCTATTCAGTAATCACATTGGCGTGAAAAGAATATAGATTACTTCCTTGCCATGACTTGCACTCATTATTCACAGATTCCATGGTTACAGATTCACCAACCTGTTAAAATTTATTTGTAACCACCAAACCAGTACTCAAAGATGTGTTCATGGTTATTCACGGACATGCAGAGAATAGCAAAACATTGGAGTCAACTGACATTCATATGCCCAGCTGAAGCAGAACAAAGAAACCCTCTGTTTTCCTGTTTCAGCTCTCATACTGTAAACAAGTGTCCTTTCTGTGGTTTATTTAGTGCCACACTTTTCACATTGTTGTGATTTTTGCTGGTGACTTTGCTATTTACAATAGTCCCCAAGCATAGTGTTAGATTGCTGTCTAATGTTTCTAAGAGAAAGAAGGCTGTGATGTGCCTTATGGAGAAAATAGATGTGTCAGATAAGCTTCGTTCAGGCATAAGTTATAGGACTGTTGGCCATGAATTCAGTGATAATGAATCAGCAACACAGGACACCTACAAAAAGAAATAGAAAATTTGCTGATCTGTTTATGAAACCACTCTGGAAGTGTTAAAGTATATCTACAGTGAATGATGAAATTATGAAAAAGAGGAAAAGTAATTAAATTTGTGGATTCATGAGATGACAACCTATTTTTAAAAAACAAAGTGGACAACACTGTTGTGAGTCTGAAAGCCAAAGAAATTTATGATCATATTACCCAGAGTCAGGAAAGTGTTTAACCCTTCTTAGCTAGGTTGGCTGGCTCACATGTTTTAAAAGGCAATACAAAGTCACAAAAGGCTAAGCTTGCAGATAAGGCGGGTTCCGCAGATCAGGAAGGTGCAGAAGAATTTTTAAAATAACTGCTAAATGTGATACAAGTAGAGGGTTATGTAGAAAAGCAGTTTTTCAATGCTGATTAGACTGGCTTGCTTTACAAGGACTCTGGCAAACAAATCTATATAATGCAAATGGCATTCCAGTTGGCAAAAATATTATGATCAGAGGCTCACAGGAACTTAACCTTACATTTTCCCTATGAGCAACAGTTCACTATTTGCTAATTCAATTGTTTGTGATGCCTCTGTAGAACATTACTAACTCAAATAAAAAGAATAAACTATATCAAAGTCAGTGTAGTAGAGATGTGGTTTTCACTTAAATGCATAGTTGCTAAAATGGTTCTGCTGAGTTTAGCCTGTCTTTATGGAATAGGAGTATTTCATCAACCCTGAGATCTTTTGTCTCCCTCTTGGCTAATGGGTGTTTCTCAACCCTTTAACACTCAAAGGGAGCTGGGCCTATTGCTGCAATACAGGCAGTTAGTAGTAGTAAGTACTTTACTGAGGATAAGTAGATGCCCTTAACTAGTGAAACAGTATGCTCAAATGAAAGTCTCCTGTGTGAAAAAATCTAAACACTATATACACATTCAAATTTTGGAGGAAACCCCAAAACTGCACACACACACAAGCATATATATGTACACACGTGTATACGTGTGTGTGTGTGTGTGTGTGTGTATATATATATATATATATGTACATGAGAGGTGACTGACATGTCCATGTTATTGGAAAAGATATATTAACAGAATACCACAGACTGGGTAATTTATAAATGGTAATCTGTAGGCTCACAGTTCTGGAAGCTGTAAAGTCCAATATTAAGGTACAGACAGGTTTGGCAATTCTGATTTCAAGATGGTGCCTCAATTGCTGTGTCCTCTGAAGGAGAGAAAAGCTTCATTCCCACGTAGTGGAAGGCAGAAAGGCAAAGAAGCAATAGGAGGTCAAGCTTGCCCCTTTTGTAATGGCATTAAACCCACCCAAGCAGGCAAAACCCTCATGGCTTATCGTTTCCTAAAGGGCCCACCTCTTAATGCTGGTATAATGTCAATTAAATTTCAACAAGAGTTTTGGAAGGGACAGCACCCCACACAAGGCAGAATGTAAGTACATGCAAACTGTATGCACACACCTCTTTATCTCTGGTCATAAGAGGTAGGAGAGGTCATTCCTCACCACTGCCTCCCCTACCTCCTGTAGAACCATGATATCCCAAAAATTCAACATGGATATATTTAGTTATAAAATTTACAATCCATGGGGTTATAATGGAATATAATGCTTAGAGTCAACAAATATGTATATCCTTTTTCTAAACTACTTAACACTTATTAAAGTACACCAAACATAGTTTAATGAAAATATAAAAGTCTTTCAGTTAGAAGGAAGTAGATTTAAATAATGGCTCCCTGATAAGGATTTTTACCAAGTTAAGAAATGTCTATTGATGTCAGTATTATCATCTCTAAAAGTATAGTACTACACTTCTACCTTTGGCTATGTTAAGCTTGAGATGCTCATTAGACATCCAATTTCATATATATATATATGTCTCCAATTAGATGGGTAAGCAACTGGAAGGTAAGCAACTAGAATTGTGAGTCTGAGATAAAGGGGTAGATCTGGGTTGGAGATACATTTGGATATTGTCAGAACATAGATAACAACACTATGGGACTTCTATGGCATCTCTTAAGCAATGACTGTGGATAGAGAAGAGGCCATAGGACAAAGCTGAGGCACTCTAATATTTAGGAGTTGGGAGGATAAAAGGAATTCAGCAAAAGAATCTTTTGAAAAAGCAGTCCATAGATAGAAATAAAACAAAAGGTTAGTGATATCACATAAGGCAGGTGAATAATGGGTTTCAAAAAGGAACAACTGCCAATTGTGCCAAGTACTGATGAGAGGTTAAACAAAATGAGGACTAAAAAACTGATCTTTGTATTTGGATATGTAGGGATCACTGGTGATGAGCCCTGGTGATTCTGACAAGAGCAATTTTGGTAGAATGTGGGAACAAATGCCAGATTGGATAGAAGAAGAATAAGATGGCAAGTATGGACAACTCTTTCAAGGAGTGTTTTCTAAAAGGCTGCAAAGAAATGAGGCAGAAGTAGGGTGAGGGCTGAAGGAAGGATTTTTTTTAAGATGGGAGATATAACAGTATAGTAATGATCTAAAAAAGATCAACCCTGATAATGTAGGAGGCAAGGAGGACAATTGCAGAAATAAAGTACCTGAACTTTGTCAGGTTCTAGTAGTGGGCAGTTTGGGCTCTGGACAGGAGTAATGGCAGTTTATTCCTCATAATAGGAGGAAGGAAGAATGTTTGAAGACAGACACAGATATCTTGTTGATTTGGTGGTGGGCAGAGAGAAATTAAACTATGCTTGGTATACTTTATTAAGTATTAAGTAGTTTAGAAAAGGGATATACATATTTGTTAACTAAACATTAGTAGAAAATATAAATTCAAGTATGTCTGTTCGAAGTTAAAAGGTAATATGAAATTAAAAACTTTTTAAACCAGAGGGAAAGGGAAAAATAGTTCTCAGAAAGTTCATTCAGTTGACAAAAGACTAGAAAAGGTAAAAATAATGAACTGAAAGATGTGATATTAAACCCTCAACTCATTTCTGAGACTAGTATAATTCTGCTACCAAACTAGATGAAAGTCAACATAAGGAAAGACAAATATCATAAAAGTAGATGCAAACTTGAGACCAAATGTTAACAAATTGTATGCAGTCAGTAAAAAAATCATAAGGAATAGGCAGGCAGGATTTATCCCAGAAATACAAAGATAATTAAACATTACAAAACGTACCATGTAATCTCTGATGTTAACAAACTGAAAAATAAAATTATGTAACAACTTAAATCATGTAAAATATGTAACAACTTAAATCATGTAAAATATGTAACAACTTAAATCAACTTAAATTACATATTTAAGTTGTTATATAATTTTCTATTCGTTATACATTAAGTTGTCCTATATTAGGTTTTTGAAATATATATATATATATTTGATAGAAATCAAACACCGAAAGCATATTTTAAAACTTTTAGTAAACTAAGAATGGAAAGCAAACTTCTTAATTTTATATAGGGTAACCATCAGAAACTTTAGCAAACCATTTTTTACACTGAAACTCTAAAGGCATTGCATTAAAGCCAGGAATAAAACCAGGATGACACAGTCATTCAACTGTTCAACATTGTAATACAATCTCCAGCTAATGCAATAAGATCTGGAACAGGAAGGAGTGAATAAATAAATAAAGAAGTTGAAAAAGTATACGTATTGAAAAGGAATGGATAAAACTGTCAATTTTTACAGGCAATATTAAGAGTTAACCTAGGAAACACAAGAGAATCAACAGACAAACCTATTCACAATAGCAACAGAAACCACAAAGTACCTAGGAATAAACCTAACAGGAAAAGTACAAAATATTTATGAACAAAACTGAAAAAATTTACTGAAATATGTAAAGAATGATTTCATAAGTAGAAATATATTGGTAGACAGAAAGATTCCTTTGGAAGGATATCAGTATTCCCAGGATTAACTTATAAATTCAATCCAGTCCAATCAAAATACCATAAGAGTTTTGGTTCTTGGCAAAATTTTTAAAATTCAAAATGAACAAGAAAAGTCATAATCATTTTAAATATAAATAAGAGAGATATCTGTCTATACCAGTTAGCCATTAAGACAAGTTCTAAAACCAAAGAAATTAATATAATACAGTAGTTTATAAGAACGAATCAGTAAACACAATAGGTCATCCTGAAGCAGAACCATGTATGTAAATGAAGAGATATTAAATAAGATAAAGGTGGTATCCCAAATCATGTTAGTTCCCTACCTTATAGTATTCTTCAAAAATGAGAGAAAAATATAAGTAAATATGTTATATTATACAGCAGTTAAAATGACTCATAGATGAGTAAGTATGAGTTCAAATATATCCTTTCTAAGACATATTGTGAAATCAAAGCAAGATGCAGACAAACACAGAAAAAGTGAAAAATTACAGATTTCTATGAATGCATTTTGGTCGGTGCAAAGAAAAAGATCTGGAAGGAATATACCAAAGGGATAACAACAACTTATTTCGAGAAGGAGGTACTGAATAAGAATTTAAAGATAGGAAAAAGAATCCTCCTCTCAAAAAATGTCCACATTCTAATCCCTGGAACCTATGAATATGTTAAGTTACATGGCAAAGGGGAATAAAGATTGCAGGTGGAATTAAGGTTGCTAATCAGCTGACTTTGAGATAGATTAATCTAGATTATCTGGTCTGCTCAGTGTATTTACAAAGGTCTTTTAAAGGGGAACAGGGAAGTACAAGAGGGAGGATGAGACAGATAGCAACATGAGAAGGATTTGGCTCAATGTCGCTGGCTTCAAAGATGGAGTAAGGAGGAAGGAAGTTAAGAAATGTGGGCAGCTCCTACAAACTAGAAAAAGCAAGGAAATGGATTTGGTGCTGGAGTCTCCAAAAGGAATGCAGCTAACACCCTAGTTTTACCCGAGTGAGAGCTGTTTCAGCCTTTTGATCTCCCGAACTGTAAGATAATAAATTTTTAATGTTTAAGCCACTAAGTTTTTGTTAATTTGATATGGCAGCAAAAGGAAACTAATGCAAGTTGTTAAAAACAAAATAAAAACAATTTTCACCATGCTTACAATGCTTCAGTTTTTAAATATAAAAAAACTGTGTATGTGTAATTTCAAATGGCTAAGACAAATGGAAAGGTAGTAGCTAGATGTCACCAGGCAGTACTCTTTCTGTTGTTATTATTGTCAGTTTCTGCTTATTTGTTTTGTTTATTTGATACAGCATGATAGAAATTGGCACTAATCCTCATAAGAGAAGAATGTCAGCCAAGCCAGTGAAGGAATTTTGGAGTTCGCTTTGAAGACTTATGCACTCTCCAGCTGGTCACAGACACTACACTCACCCATTTTGTAAATACACTTTTTTTTGTTTTGTTTTTTAAGCTTCTCACTTCAGTATCTACCAGACAGGCTTGTGCAAGGAGTGAACTAGTATTGTATCTGTTAATTTCTTTGCAGGCAAAAATCAAGTTACCAGGAAAATATTTTTTAAAAACCACGAACAGTCTAAGAGCACTGAACATTTTGAATCATTTGCCTTTTCTCAGCACTGGATTTTAAGCAAGGAACAAGACTATTCCAGTTCTAAATGCTTTAATGAACAAGGGGTATTGGGTTTTAGCATCAACATGATCTATCCTCACTCTGAAGCTTTAACTTGAGTAGCTGCTGTGCTTTGTAAAGCTTCAATCCAATTCATTTGACAACTACAATTACCAAATCTGGGCATTGCTGACTACACAGTTCAAAAAAACAGCATGGAGGGAAGACCTGCTGAGAACCTTAGAATCTATCGATAAGCTCTTGAAATGGTTTAAAGTAATAAACCACTTCAATTGAAAGGGCAATAAAATGTTTTTCGTGTATATATGTACATAAGATTTCCTTCTATTTCTCTTATTTTCAAAAAGAACTTAAGAAAGGTCACAAATGTGCAGTTAGAAACCAGGTAAGTTACTAAAATGTAGGAGAGTGACAGATGTTACTATACCACTTCAAACAAATTAACAAAATTGGGAACACTATATTTACTCTGGATTTCCTAGCAGCTAAAATGAAAAGAAAAAAACTCGAATATATAATGACAGCATTAGAAATGTTCATTTCTGCCGGGCGCAGTGGCTCACGCCTGTAATCCCAGCACTTTGGGAGGCCGAGGCGGGCGGATCACGAGGTCAGGAGATTGAGACCATCCTGGCTAACACGGTGAAACCCCGTCTCTACTAAAAATACAAAAAATTAGCCGGGCGCGGTGGTGGGCGACTGTAGTCCCAGCTACTCGGGAGGCTGAGGTGGGAGAATGGCATGAACCCGGGAGGCACAGCTTGCAGTGAGCTGAGATCGCACCACTGCACTCCAGGCTGGTCAAGAGAGCGAGACTCAGTCTCAAAAAAAGAAAAAAAAAAAAAAAGAGATGTTCATTTCTATATAATCTTTTTATTACTTGATATAATAAGCCATACTAATCATTTTTCAGAAACGAAGTTTTGTTGGCACTAATATTAAGGAAGAATTTGTGGCATATGTCTATAAATGAGAAATACTGGGTAAATTAATATGTACTTTTGTAAACCAAGTCCTTCTATAAAATTAAAAGCATACCTAATACTAAATCTGTAGTCCATGAAATTATTTCTCCAAACTGTTGAGATAATAATATATAGCTAAATAGCTTTCTGGGAACCTAATTTTAAAACAGATAGAGAAGGTAGACAACCTATAGTAATAACGAATTAGTTTGTTCACCAAAAAGTTTCTTTACAACATAAGATTCACCAATTGGTTTTGAAAATTCATGGCTAAATTCCCGCATTAGTGCCTTAAGTGCCAATATTCTGTCTTGTGGACAAAACAGGGCTCCAGATATTTTAGAGAACAAGTATGAGGGACAAACAGTTCTTATTCATCTGTGGAAGTGTATAGGCATAACTGATTGTAGACAAACTTCGACAGAAGCATACTGAAACTTTAGAAGTCATTATAGTAAGCATTAATAATTTTCTTTTAAAAATATTTTTTGGGCTGGGTGTGGTCGCTCATGCCTATAATCCCAGCACTTTGGGAGGCCAAGGCAGGCGGATCACCTGAGGTCAGGAGTTTGAGAGCAGCCTGGCCAACATGGGGAACACTGTCTCTACTAAAAATATAAAAATTAGCTGGGCGTGGTGGTGCGTGCCTGTAGTCCCAGCTACTCAGGAGGCTGAGGCACGAGAATAGCTCGAACCCGAGAGGCAGAGGCTGCAGTGAGCCAAGATCACGCCACTGCACTCCAGCCTGGGTGACAGTGAGACTCTGTCTCAAGAAAAAATAAAAATAAAAAATAAGTAAAAATTAATATATATATACACACATATAGTTCAAATACATATATTTGAAATTTCTTAAGTTTCTAAGTTTTTTTTTCTATTCTCACGTGGTAATTTTTTTATTATGGTCAAACATTTGGCATAAGATCTACCCTCTTAACATACGTTAAATGCACAATACAGTATTGTTAACTATAGGCACCATGTTGTACAGACAGCAGATCCCTAGAGCTTACTCAGCTTGCATAACTGAAACTTCATTTTTTAATTTTTATTTATTTATTTATTTTGAGATGGTATTTCACTCTTGTTGCCCAGGCTGGAGTGCAATGGCATGATCTCAGTTCACTGCAACTTCCACCCCCCCAGGTTCAAGTGATTATTTTGCCTCAGCCTCCTGAGCAGCAGGGATTATAGGCACACATCACTGAGACTCCGTCTCAAAAAACAAAACAAAACAAAACAAAAACCAGAAAATTAGTGATTCAGAGATAAGAAAGTTTCACTATTTTTCTTATAACAACAATACTACTTGGTACCTGTGGCACTTCCTTCTTCCCCAGTGGCAGAAACTTTGTAATGGCTGAGTATATATTTTTAAATGTCACACAATGCCATGGGAGTGCTCCCCTCAGCCGTAATAAACTCCCTCTCCACACTACTACCTGCTTTTCCCACTAGCTTGGAACTATGGCTGAAGATAATTCTCCAGTACCTGCCTCCATGATATTCTACCCTGCGTCCTGCCCAGGACCCTTTCACAGCTGCAGCTGTGTTACTTACTTATTCCTAATGGGACAGTCACTCTCTAGCACAGTTCTGAATGTCTGAAGGAAGTCTACGGGAAGCATCGGGTCAATTTCCTGCCTCGGACTGCAAAACGGATCTGGACACATCTCCTATCACTTTGTGATACCCATTTTCTTTTTCTTCTTTTTTCTTTTTTTTAATTTTATTTATTTATTTATTTATTTATTATTATACTTTAAGTTTTAGGGTACATGTGCACAATGTGCAGGTTAGTTACATATGTATACATGTGCCATGCTGGTGCGCTGCACCCACTAACTCGTCATCTAGCATTAGGTATATCTCCCAATGCTATCCCTCCCTCCTCCCCCACCCCACAACAGTCCCCAGAGCGTGATGTTCCCCTTCCTGTGTCCATGTGTTCTCATTGTTCAATTCCCACCTATGAGTGAGAATATGCGGTGTTTGGTTTTTTGTTCTTGTGATAGTTTACTGAGAATGATGATTTCCAATTTCATCCATGTCCTTACAAAGGACGTGAACTCATCATTTTTTATGGCTGCATAGTACTCCATGGTGTATACGTGCCATATTTTCTTAATCCAGTCTGTCATTGTTGGACATTTGGGTTGGTTCCAAGTCTTTGCTATTGTGAATAATGCTGCAATAAACATACGTGTGCATGTGTCTTTATAACAGCATGATTTATAGTCCTTTGGGTATATACCCAGTAATGGGATGGCTGGGTCAAATGGTATTTCTAGTTCTAGATCCCTGAGGAATCGCCACACTGTCTTCCACAATGGTTGAACTAGTTTACAGTCCCACCAACAGTGTAAAAGTGTTCCTATTTCTCCACATGCTCTCCAGCACCTGTTGTTTCCTGACTTTTTAATGATCACCATTCTAACTGGTGTGAGATGGTATCTCATTGTGGTTTTGATTTGCATTTCTCTGATGGCCAGTGATGGTGAGCATTTTTTCATGTGTTTTTTGGCTGCATAAATATCTTCTTTTGAGAAGTGTCTGTTCATGTCCTTCGCCGACTTTTTGATGGGGTTGTTTGTTTTTTTCTTGTAAATTTGTTTGAGTTCATTGTAGATTCTGGATATTAGCCCTTTGTCAGATGAGTAGGTTGTGAAAATTTTCTCCCATGTTGTAGGTTGCCTGTTCACTCTGATGGTAGTTTCTTTTGCTGTGCAGAAGCTCTTTAGTTTAATTAGATCCCATTTGTCAATTTTTGCTTTTGTTGCCATTGCTTTTGGTGTTTTAGACATGAAGTCCTTTCCCATGCCTATGTCAAAAAAAGGCAGGGGCTGCAATCCTAGTCTCTGATAAAACAGATTTTAAACCAACAAAGATCAAAAGAGACAAAGAAGGCCATTGCATAATGGTAAAGGGATCAATTCAACAAGAACAGCTAACTATCCTAAATATATATGCACCCAATACAGGAGCACGCAGATTCATAAAGCAAGTTCTGAGTGACCTACAAAGAGACTTAGACTCCCACACATTAATAATGGGAGACTTTAACACTCCACTGTCAACATTAGACTGATCAACGAGACAGAAAGTTAACAAGGATACCCAGGAATTGAACTCAGCTCTGCACCAAGTGGACCTAACAGACATCTACAGAACTCTCCACCCCAAATCAACAGAATATACATTTTTTTCAGCACCACACCACACCTATTCCAAAATTGACCACATACTTGGAAGTAAAGCTCTCCTCAGCTAATGTAAAAGAACAGAAATTATAACAAACTATCTCTCAGACCACAGTGCAATCAAACTAGAACTCAGGATTAAGAATCTCACTCAAAACCGCTCAACTACATGGAAACTGAACAACCTGCTCCTGAATGACTACTGGGTACATAACGATATGAAGGCAGAAATAAAGATGTTCTTTGAAACCAACGAGAACAAAGACACAACATACCAGAATCTCTGGGACACATTCAAAGCAGTGTGTAGAGGGAAATTGATAGCACTAAATGCCCACAAGAGAAAGCACGAAAGATCCAAAATTGACACTCTAACATCACAACTAAAAGAACTAGAAAAGCAAGAGCAAACACATTCAAAAGCTAGCAGAAGGCAAGAAATAACTAAAATCAGGGCAGAACTGAAGGAAATAGAGACACAAAAAATCTTTCAAAAAATTAATGAATCCAGGAGCTGGTTTTTTGAAAGGATCAACAAAATTGATAGACTGCTAGCAAGACTAATAAAGAAAAAAAGAGAGAAGAATCAAATAGATGCAATAAAAAATGACGAAGGCGATATCACCACTGATCCCACAGAAATACAAACTACCATCAGAGAATACTACAAACACCTCTACGCAAATGAACTAGAAAATCTAGAAGAAATGGATAAATTCCTCAACACATACACTCTCCCAAGACTAAACCAGGAAGAAGTTGAATCTCTGAATAGACCAATAACAGGCTCTGAAATTGTGGCAATAATCAATAGCTTACCAACCAAAACGAGTCCAGGACCAGATGGATTCACAGTCGAATTCTACCAGAGGTACAAGGAGGAACTGGTACCATTCCTTCTGAAACTATTCCAATCAATAGAAAAAGAAGGAATCCTCCCTAACTCATTTTATGAGGCCAGCATCATCCTGATACCAAAGCCAGGCAGAGACACAACCAAAAAAGAGAATTTTAGACCAATTTCCTTGAGGAACATTGATGCAAAAATCCTCAATAAAATACTGGCAAACCGAATCCAGAAGCACGTCAAAAAGCTTATCCACCATGATCAAGTGGGCTTCATCCCTGAGATGCAAGGCTGGTTCAATATATGCAAATCAATAAACGTAATCCAGCATATAAACAGAACCAAAGACAAAAACCACATGATTTTCTCAATAGATGCAGAAAAGGCCTTTGACAAAATTCAACAACCCTTCATGCTAAAAACTCTCAATAAATTAGGTATTGATAGAACGTACTTCAAAATAATAAGAGCTATCTATGAGAAACCCACAGCCAATATCATACTGAATGGGTAAAAACTGGAAGCATTCCCTTTGAAAACTGGCACAAGACAGGGATGCCCTCTCTCACCACTCGTATTCAACATAGTGTTGGAAGTTCTGGCCAGGGCAATTAGGCAGGAGAAAGAAATAAAGGGTATTCAATTAGGAAAAGAGGAAGTCAAATTATCCCTGTTTGCAGACGACATGACTGTATATCTAGAAAACCCCGTTGTCTCAGCCCAAAATCTCCTTAAGCTGATAAGCAACTTCAGCAAAGTCTCAGGATACAAAATCAATGTACAAAAATCACAAGCATTCTTATACACCAACAACAGACAAACAGAGAGCCAAATGATGAGTGAACTCCCATTCACAATTGCTTCAAAGAGAATAAAATGCCTAGGAATCCAACTTACAAGGGATGTGAAGGACCTCTTCAAGGAGAACTACAAACCACTGCTCAAGGAAATACAAGAGGATACAAACAAACGGAAGAACATACCATGCTCACGGGTAGGAAGAATCAATATCGTGAAAACGGCCATACTGCCCAAAGTAATTTACAGATTCAATGCCATCCCCATCAAGCTACCAATGACTTTCTTCACAGAATTGGAAAAAACTACTTGAAAGTTCATATGGAACCAAAAAAGAGCCCGCATTGCCAAGTCAATCCTAAGCCAAATGAACAAAGCTGGAGGCATCACACTACCTAACTTCAAACTACATTACAAGGCTACAGTAACCAAAACAGCATGGTACTGGTACCAAAACAGAGGTATAGATCAATGGAACAGAACAGAGCCCTCAGAAATAACGCCGCATATCTACAACTATCTGATCTTTGACAAACCTGAGAAAAACAAGCAATGGGGAAAGGATTCCCTATTTAATAAATGGTGCTGGGAAAACTGGCTAGCCATATGTAGAAAGCTGAAACTGGATCCCCTCCTTACACCTTATACAAAAATCAATTCAAGATGGATTAAAGACTTAAACGTTAGACCTAAAACCATAAAAACCCTTGAAGAAAACCTAGGCGTTACCATTCAAGTTTCTAATTAACATCTCCAAGTTTTGTGCCATATATAGAAGAAACCATTTTGGGAAGGATAGTGGATGTTGAGTCTTCCTTTTCCAACAGTCCTGGGTATCCTATTTAAGGGTTCATGTAGTTATAAGGATCTTTATTTTGCCACTTCCAACTCATATGACTCAGTCTGGTCAATTAGCACCAACCATTTGCCAGGCCATAATAATTGTTCAGGAGCAGGCATGTGACCCAAGCCAGTTCAATTAGAGTGAACCTCAAAATTTTTCTTGGATTTCTGGAACTAATGTGCTGTTTTCAAATTCCTTTTGAAACTGTGGAGTGTGATTGTGAGACTTGAAATCATGATGTTGATTCTTATTATCATGAACGAATCCAGCCTGAGGGTAATACTGACACAAGGAGGAGGACAGAATCAAAAGAATTATAGAGAAATGGATCTGGAGACCTGATGACATTATGGTCCTCTGGATCAAGCCATTCCATCAAATCAAATTAGATGCTGAGTTTCATAAGCCAGTATATCACCTTATTTAATAAAGTATGTTGTTATATTTTCTATTACTGGCAAGCAAAAACATTCTGCTATTTTTTACTTGTTATCAATGAACCCATTATCATCCCATTTATTTAAAGAAAGTAAAACGCCCATTGCATTACCTACTTTTAAATTGAGTTACATTCTGATGGACCCACAAAGGTAAGTTAGGAAGAAAAATATTGTCACGTAGGTTCATAATGGGACTTGGCTAGGATTCTTTTGGATTGCCCATTTAGATGTGACAATTATATGACAAAATCAATCACTTAATACAGTTAAAGCTTGTTGGCTTTTTTCCTGATAACAATTAGTCAATAAAATCAGTTTCTAAAGAAATTAGAATAATAGAGCTATACTATGAACTAGAAAATTTTGTTTACTTTTTTATAAACCATATCAAATGACATGGTTCCTTTGTACCTCACACATGAACAAAAGAATTTCAATACTTCAGGGATTAATGGTGGTATTACCAAAGAATTGCCTTTTCCCATGTCAAATTCCAACTGAAAAAAAAAATGGAATATACAAATCATGAATCAACTTTGTAAAATAAAGGTGAAAGCTATCTACATGCCTGAAAGTTGGAAGAATTTCTGTTAGATACATACCAACAGAATTGATTGATGAAGATACACACACGACTCTCCAATGAGAGAATGTGGTATGTTCAAGATAAAAGTTAAAGGAATCTTTAATGATACTCCCCCATCCCTGATATCCCTTGACTCAAAGCTTCAGTCTAAAGAGCCTTTGAGCAACAATACTGAGATACTGGAGTGCCACTTTGAGACCCTGATATTGATGACCAATCCCAACGTAATAGACATGTTCAACATGTTCAATGAATAAATTAATGATTATGAACAAAGATCATGAATAACAGATTGAACACTACAAAAACTTAAAGTTAAGATTAAATTCAAGAAATGTTTTTCATCTTGGAGGAGAAAGGCAATAAAGACTAAATAAGAGAAGACAAATGACAGAACTAGGAAATCAACCTGTAAATATCAACAGTTACTGAAAAAGAAAATAAAGCAAGAGCAGAAGCAATATTCACACAATAATGAAAAATCTTCAATGTAATTGAAAAAATATGTCAGGAAAAATTGTTATTTACAAACCCCTGATAGTTAATAAGAAGTATGGTTATTAAGTATTCTGGATTTGTTGGATAATAATCTCAGGAAGAGCTAAATTCCTCTGTTCAAGGAAAGGAATAGAAAAAGACGTGGTGATTAGAAAACATGGGAGAAAGGAAAGTCTGGAAACAGTAAAACAGGAAAATAACGTAGCTGAGAAAGACAGAGAAAGAGATCTCAAACAGGTATTTGGGGAGCAAAATAATATATCTCCCAATACAACCATTTTCCTCTATCTCCCCATTAAAATGTTGGTAAAATTGATATTGTTCGTTCACTGGTACTTAATGATGTACTTAGTGTTAAGAGACAACACATTGTGCTCAGATCCTGCCTGAAGGCTATTGTGAGGCAAGAATGGCGGATTCCTGTGATGACTGAGTCACATCTAGACTGCACACAAGGAACTTTCTTGCTCAAAAAAAAAAAAAAAAATCTTTGGTCTAAAAATTCAAAGTTTACATCATCCTTGACATAAACTAACTGAAAAACATAATATATCTAGGCCAGTCCTATTAGAATTTCAAACTTTCAAGAGAACGACTCACAAATTTTGAAAAAACAATCAGATCATCCACAAAGAGAAAATTTAGCCTGACCCTAACTACACCACCACACCAAGCAGTACAATGGAGTACCATCTGTAGAGTTTTGTTGAGGCAAGCGGGGAACGATGTGCCTTGAGAATATAAGATCTAATCAAGATTTTTATGGCTAGAAAGGAACTTACACTATAAAATCTCATGTAGGGGGTAATCACTATGAGTCTCAATGATCTGAAAAAGCTTAACAGAAGTGTTATGCCTCAAAAACAGGCTTTGACTAGAAGGCAAAAGACATAGGCATTTCTAGGTATTTTGGAGAAGAAGTGATCTTAGAGATGATGATATGTAAGGGGGAATTATTGAAGGTGAAGTGATCAAAAAGCTAACAAAGAAACTTGAGTCATGATTGTACATTATAAGAAAATGAGAATTATTGGAGTTTCATGAGGAAAAAGCGACATGAAGCCAACTGTTTCTCAAAACAAAACTGTAGGGAATAGACAGGAGCAACTAGAAACATGGGGCCGAAGGGACAATGCAAAGATCTAAGAGATGATAATGACTGCCTAAACCAAGATGGTGGCAATGGGGGTATTTACAAAGAGGTACAGGTGGGAAGGAATCATTTTGACAAAAGATCTGCTGGGGCTTAGTGTTAGGGTTACAGGGAAGGGATAAGAAAGGTAGTATATGGTTGTACTGTAAGTTCTGACTCAAGAGTTGAACTCAAGTTTATGTACTTATCATAAGATGCTTGAAAAACTCCACACTCAGTAAACTAATAGCAAAATAACCAGTAACCAACCCTTGAATTGTTCAGAGTATATCTAACCATTTTGTAACAATTATATTTCAGAAAGGCAGAAACTGAGAGAAAAAGTAACAATACATTTACAGACCAGTAGAAGGGTGTAAATAATAATCTTCAAAAAAGAAATGGGCAAATACTTAAAGGAGTATGTGTACATGAGAGCTATATAACCAGAAATTATGTGAAGGAAGATGCAAGAGCAAAGAATTAATAGTGATACGGGAGAAGCTGAATCACTTCCGTAGGTTTACAGTCTGTGTAAGAGAAGTTAATGGAGTTGGAAAAATTCTTCTTGAGCTACCTAGACTGGGGTTTTTCACAGAGGTGACCTAAAACCAGCTACTCTGATTGGGATTTTGCAAAAAGGAATTAAAGGTGTTTTAGGTACTGAAACCAATATCTCCGTCTTTATGGAGAGGATTGTGGGTGATCAGAACTAAAAAAGGCAGTGATTCAGGTAGTCTACCATTTTAAATTTTGTTGACAGGTAAGAGAGAAGAAACTAAAGACAATTCTAAGGTTTAAATTCAAATGACTAGAAGAATGATGATGTCATGAGCATAAATAGCAAACTCTAGAAGGGAGTTTGATTTGGAGAGGAACATGAATTTAAATTTAAACTTGCTGAATGTGAAATGGCAGCAAGACATCCAAGTGGAAATTTATTACAGGCTGTTGGGAACCTGGAACTGGAGCCCATAGTACAGGCCTGGACTTTAGGATAGCAATAGGTTTTGGAATCAGTTTCAAGAAGGGATATTTAAAACCACTGGGGTTCTAAGAGAAAAACGTAAAAACAGAAGGGTCAAGGAAAAAACTTTAGAGAAATTCTACATTAGCATCAAAAATAGGAAGAAGGGTCTTACAGAAAACTGGTGAAATATTTGAGAGGAATTAAGAGAACAGATCAAAGACATCAATATAAACAAACTTTTAAACATGAGTATATGGTCAAAATATACTGAAAAGAGGGTAAGGATTGGGGAAAGCTTGCTGCATTCACTGGGATAGAGATATAGCAATTATAATAGAGACCCACATTAACAGTGGTTTAAACAAAATGGACATGTATTTCTCTTTCACATTAGTAGCCTGCAGGAGGATGATCCTGTTTTATAAGGTTGTCAGAAAGCTAATCTCTTTTGAGCTAATCTCTTATTGCTCCATTATTCCTAGGACATTACTTTCTTTTGTATGGCTCAAGATGACTCCTCACAGCACTCACATTCTAGGAAGCCATGTGGAGAAAAAAAAGGAAAGGAAGGGGGTTGTGATTCAGAAGTGGTATGCATCACTTCCTTCCCCTCCCTTCACATTCTGTTGGCTATAACTTAGTCATATATCTATGACTAGATGAAACATAGTCTGTAGTTGAGTGGTAATATATTTAACAAATAATTCTATTATAATGAAAGAAAGGGAGAACAAATATTCACTGTTACCATTACTGAATTTACTTAGAGTCTGATTTAGATGACCGTTCTCTATACTCCCATAATAACAAATCATAGCATATACCACCACACTGACCTGAATTATTTTGTTTAAACATTTCCCCTTTCAGACTATCAGCACCTTGAGTGCACGAACTATGACATATTCTTATCTATTGTTTCTATTATCTTATCATTCATCAATAATATTTGGTGAATAAATGAATGAGATAGCTTTAAAAATAGATCTGGTATTAGAAAAACTTTTGTAATTTAAATGATAAGGGATAAAAAATTATTTCCTCTAGTGAATGTGAGAATGTTCTGGCATTCCTTGAAATGGTTACCATAACAGGCACTGTGACATAGACAAAGAAGAAAACAGTTTCAGAGGAGAAAAGAACATCTAACTGAATTGATCAAAATAACACGTAAGGAAAGTACAGAAGCTCAGTATCTGTCATGGGGATACGCACAGTAAAAACCTGTCTGTGACTTGCACATTAGTGTTCTGAGCCTAGAAAGCCCCATTAGCCTAAACTTCTCCAGGGCAAATGTGGATTTTTTAAAGTATTTATTTGCATTTAGCATCTGTGAGGTATTTTGTGTGCACACGCATGTGTGTATGTGTATGTGTGTGTGAATGAAGCACCATAAAATAGATATTTCTGATTAGATTAAGTTATAGGTTTATAAGTTTCCACTGTAAAGATCTCAGTTTGTGATTAAAAAACAAAACAATGTTCACCTATGATTCTAAGTTGCCTTGAAATCAGGAGGTGCATCTAGGTGAATAGTTACCATAGCCAACACTTGGTTTTCAATTATTCCTTTGACAGCTTGGTAACACATGTACTGAGCTCAAGGACTATAAAACCAACTTGGCCCCTCAGAAGAGAGTTAGCAGTGGCAAAACTAGATTAAAATTTGAGCCTCAAAGAAAACAAAATTGTCTGCTGCAGTCAGCTGATGGCATGGGGTATATAAGAACAAAATCTATATGCAAAAATTAGCACTAGGAGTACCTTTTTCTAATATTGTAAAGATATACATCTACTGGCAGCCAAAAATCACACTTAATGCTGAAATATTGAGTCAGTCTTATTAAAGTTCAGAACAAACAATGATGTTCTGGAAGTTCTGAAAAACACATTAAGAAATTGGAAGAAAGTACCAAGAATACAAATAATTGCAGAAAATAAAATTATATACCCAGGAAATCGATCAAAAAAATTAGAATAAGAAAGTTATAAAAATGGCTGTGAATAAGACTATATATATATTTATATGCACATATATACACATGTATACATATACCTATATATATTATATATAGAATGTTATAATCAACCAGTAATAATCAGAAAATAATATATAATAATAAACAGGATGTTTCATATAGACAAAACAAAATAAAAAATCATACAATATACAATATACAGGAGCAACATTAATGGTATATATAAAATCCGTATGAATAAGATTGTGAAACACAGCCAAGCAAGAGGGTCAAATATACCTGTTTTTCTATGGTAAAGTTAGATGTTATTGCTCATTATAGATGCTATAGATATTATTGGCTACTAGAGGAATAAATTCTTAATTAATTGGTTTGCTATAGTTTAATATAATTTGCTTTAATGTAATTCTAGTCAAACTCTCAATATTAAAGATACAATTCTAATAAGTAAGATGATAATAATATAAAATAAAAATTAGGCAATTTTGGGTTGTAGAAGATATTTCCAACCATAATTACCAAAAACAGATACCATAAAAGAAAAGATATTAATGTAAAACTTCCATACCAAAAATCCACACACAAGAAAAATAATGGCAAAAAACAAATTGGAAAAAAAATTTAACTTTTTTACTTACAAATAGCAACATATTCTTATGGTAGACTTTGCTAATGCTAATGCCTGTCCTATATCTACTTTCTGCTACTTCTTTGCTTCCAGATCCCATATTGTGTTTGGCAGCAACATGCCAACTATTTTCTTTACTCTTGTAGTTGGATGTCCCTGTAACCATGTTTGGTCAATGAGACATAAGCAAAACTCCCTGGTTGGGGCTTCAGGGAAAGCCATGTTTTCCTTATTGAAAGGAAAAGTGTAAGCTGCCATGTGCTTTTTGCCATTGAGTCTTTCTGTCTTCCTTTTTGATATCTCAAATTGATGCCTGGAGGTGTAACAGCCATCTTTGACCATAAGAAAATAAAAGTCACTCACTAGTAAGAGTGAAGCATCAAGAGGACAATCTAGTTCCTTTAGTGCCTGCACCAGACCTGAAATGCCATTGCTGAACTTGTTATGTGAGAAAAAATACCCTTATTTGGTCAAGCCATACCATCTGGTTTCTGTTACATGCACCTAAGCCAAAAAAAAAAAAACACACTTAATATTTTAACAACTATAATTTTTTAAAGAAAAAGATGAACACTCTAACAGGAAAGAAATGAACTGAACACACAAGATACAATTTTAAAACTACAAAAGTCAAACATGGAAAGTATTGAAAACCATTAACAAAACAATTTTTAAACAAATTACCATTATTAAATGATTAAGATGCAAAGATTTTTAAAAAAGGTAATATTCAGTGTGGTGGTGGTTGTGAAAATGTTATCAGATACTGCTTATGAAAGTGTAAATTAGTAAAACCTTTCATAAGGCTTTTTTATTGTGCTGCTTTTAACTATAAAATATGCCTATTCTTTGGGTCATAGGCGCAAATATAAAATATAAAACTTCTAGAAGAAAACATAAAAGAAAACCTTGTGACCTTGGGTTAGGTGATAAGTTATTAAACACAACTCTAAAAGCATACTTCGTAAAGAACAAAAAAAGCTATGTTTTATTTTTTCCACATAAAAAACTTTTACTCTATGAAAGACATTGTTAAGAGAATGAAAAGTCAAGCCATAAGTCAGGAGAAAATATTTACAGATCACGTATCTCAGGAAGATACATCCAAAATATGTAAAGAATGCTCAGTCATTGTAGATAGAAATGGAAAATGGTCAGTCACTTTGGAGAGAAGTTTCTTGTACAGTTAAACATATGCTTATAATGACCCTGAAACCTAAAGTGCATTAAGAATGACAGAATTAGAAGTATTAATACATGCAACCAAATGGATAACAAATATAATGTTAGGAAAAAGAAGCCAGACACATGAGTATACATGATATGATTCCATTTATGTAATGTTCTAAACCAGGAATAACTAGTCTATGGTGTTTGACTATGACTCTGTGAAACAAAGTGTTTATTTGAGGTGGGAGGTGATTTATAAGAAGACTTCTGGAGTGCTAATAATGCCTTGCTTCTTGATCTGGAAACTGTGTTCACTCTGTGAAAACACAAGCTGCCCATATATAATTTACAAACTTTTTTGAAAGAAGTTTTCCTTCAATAAAAAGTTTACCAAAAGAGAGGAGAGTGGATTGATTAAACTGTCATACATCTATGCAACAGAATATCCTTCAACCATTAAAAATATAATTTACTATTTATAGAAAATATGCTCAATAAAAGTAGGAAAAGAAAGAAATTACAAAAGAATGTGGTTTGACCCCATTTTATAAAAATATTAAAAGTACACATATAAACAAAGATCTAGAAAACTATACACTGAGATATCAATTTTGGTTGGCTCAGAGATGCCATACACTGAGATATCAATTTTGGTTGTCTCAGAGATGCTTTGTGTTCCTTGCGCTAGTGTTCACTGTTAAATTATTGCGTGATGAGCAAATATTAATTTGTATGAAAATAAATTTTAAATTCATGTAAAAAAAGTAAAAGTAGGGCCCTTGGCACTACAAAATATCCAATGTAACATAGTAATTAAATGGTGTAGGAATAAATATATGAATAAGTGGAAGAGAATCCAGTAATAGACATAAATTTTAATATGATAAAGGGAATGCTACAAATATGTATCAAAAGGAGGAGTATTTCATAAATAGTTCTAGGAGAATATTTGGAGAAAATATTAAGTCTGTATACCTTATGTGAAGAATCAAATTCCTAAAAAATCTAGAAGTAACTGTAAAAAAAAAGAAGCCATAAAAAATATAGACTAGAATAATAGAGGTAAATATCATTCTCTGGTTGTGAAAGGACTTTATATAAAAGACTTTTGATAACATAAAATGAAATGCTCTTTTACTTCAAAAGAAATCATCATCAAGATTAAAATGCAAACAAATTGGGAAGCATGGTTGCTATAAATATGACATATAAAGAGCGTGTATACTGATATTTAAGATCTTAGAGAAACTTGTAATAAATGCATACAGATGCCCACAGGAAAAATAAGAAAAGAACATGAAAGTCATGAATCACAGAAAAGAAAATGTACATGTCTAATAAACAGAGAAAAGATAGCTACATGAAGCCTAGTCATAAAACATCCCTCCCCAAAACTAATGCAATGAAAAAGATTAAACAAAGAAAAAAATGGCATAGGAGAAATCTGTTTTCAGTAGCAGCAACCAAACAAGAAAAGAATTATAACCTAATGGCAGGGAAGCACTTTCATTCCCAGCCAAGACATAAGAGTGACCACATTTTGCCTTCTTACCTGAAAGAACTGAAAACAGGACAAAGAGTATAAACAACAGTTTAATACATCAGTCATCAGACAATGGAAGACAATGATCAAGGAGAAATGAGAAATAAATAAGATAATCCTTAAAACTGTTCCAACTTACTATCTTAAGAGAGCACCTAGGCTACTATTCAGCAAGGGGAAACAAAGGCAGAACCCGCAGATCTCTGCAATCGAGGAGATAGAACTGGTATTCTGGAGAGAAAAAAAGCAGCCAGAGTTCTCAAAGCGCAGAATATTATTAGAGAGACAATGGCACAGAGAATTCCAGACATCTTCAGAAAATCCACTTTTAGTCTTCAGCTTATTACTGATTAGTATTTAATATGTGCTTAGGAGAGAAGCACTTGAGGACAGAGAAACAACCTCACAAAAAGATTAGGGAGAACAATCCCAGGAATTTACATGGGGTTGGGGGTAGTTCCTGTTCTCAATAGCTAGAGTATAAGAAATTTCATAATTCATAGGGCATCCAGCAGGATACTCAGAAGAGTTTTGCCTCAGTAGTGGGGAAATTATCCATAGACTAAACACTGCCCTGGTCTCATCTAACAAAGCTTAAATGCAAAACCCAAAAAAATCCAACTTTTCCCAAGTAACTTTACTGCATCCTATAACAAAGATCAAGAATATGTGTAGGAATAAAAAAATACATAGCACTCAAAAAGGTAAAAATTTTAATGCTTAACACCTAATCATAAATTATCAGGCATGCAAGAAGTAGAAAAACAGAACCCATAACAAGAAAAAAAAATCAATCAATCAAAACCAGCCCAGAAATACTGATACATAAGATAGAATTAGCAGATGAGGTAATCAAAATGGCTATCATTACTATATTCTATATGTTCAATAAACTAGAGAAAAAAATGAATACATTAATTAGCAACATACACACATATATAAATATATCATATCATTAACAACAGATTAGACATTGCAAAAAAGATTAATGAGCTTGAATATAAGAAGAGATTAGTGAACTTAAATGCAAAAGAAATTATCCAAAATTAAACATGGCAAAAGACTGAAAATAAAGGAACAGAGAATCAGTAAGGTAAGAAACAGTTTTTAAAATATTCAAAGAAATATTAATTGAAAATTTTCCAAATATGATGAAAACTATAAACCCAGAGATTCAACAAGCTCAAGGTATTCAAAACCAAACAACAACAAAAAAAGCAAGAAACTACACTAAAGCATATCAAAAAACATTGATTGAAACTACTGATAAGAACAACCAGAGAAAAATAAAACACATGACATACAGAGGAAAAAATATAATGATGACAGAAGATTTCTCATCAGAAACATACAAGTCAGAAGAGAATGGAGCAACTCTTTCAAGGCAATGAAAGAAAAAAAAAACTATCACCACAAACTTCTATTTTTAGGGTAGAGGGAGAAGAAGTTTTCAAAAATAAAGGCTTTTTCAGACATTCAAAAGCTGAAAGAATTCATCAGCAATAGACCAGCACTATAGAAAATATGAAAGGAAGTTCTTTAGATGGAATAAAATGATGCCAGATGGAAATTTGGAAACTGCACAAAAGAATGAAGAATACTGAAGATGGCACTTTTGTTGGTTAATATCCAAAATTTTTTCATTATCTAAATATCAATAACAGTTAACCAATTGTTTAAAGCAAAAATAATAAAGCCTTTTAGGATTTATAACATATGTACAAGTAAAACAGAGTGATAACACAGGTATGAAGGAATGAGATAGAAGTTTACAATCATAAAATTCTTATACTACACATGAAATGGTGTAATATTATTTGAAGGTAGACTGTGATAAGTTAAAGTCATATATTTTAAACCACTAAAATTAGACAATAAAGAGTTATAGAAAATAAGCTCAACAAAGAAGATAAAGTGGAGATAAAAAATAATCTAAAAGATGGCAGAAAAAGAGGAAAAGAAGAACAAAGAATAGATGGAACAAATAAGCCCAACCATATTGACAATCACATTAAATGTAAATGGTCTAAACAGCCCAAATAAAAGTCACAGGCTGTCAGATTAGATAAAAAAGCAAGATATAGCTGTATAATGCCCATAGTAAACACACTTTAAAGATAAAAATATGAATAGATAATAGCAAAAGAATGGAAAAAAGATATATCAAAAGAAAACGGTAATGGTAATATTAATATCAGACAAAGTAGGTTTCAGGTCAAAGAATATTAACAGGGATAAAAAGCATCATTTCATAATAATAAACACATGAATAAATCAAGATAAAAACAGTTATGAACCAAAATATACATAGAGTAGAACCTAATAGTACTTCAAGGAAAGAAAGAAAATTCAGTTATAGCAAGAGATTTCAACCCCTCTTTCAATAGATAGAACAAATAGGCAGAACATCAATAACATTGAGGAGTTGAATAATGCTGCCTATCAACTTCACCTAATTGATGTTTATAGAAAATTCTATCCAATGACAGAAGACTACACATTCTTTAAGTACACAGGAACATTTACCAAGATAGCAGAAATGAATGAAAATTAAAACATAGCAAAATTATAGAATGCAGATGAAGCAGTAATTAGAGGAAAACTTACAGCATGAAAACTGTACTTATATGGGAAAAGAAGAAAAGTTTCAAATTAATTATCTCAGCTTTTACATTAAGAGTCTCATTAAAGTGAGAAAATGAAGTGCAAAAAAAAAAGCAGAAAAAAAAATACTACAGAGTAGGGGGGGAAAGTCAATGAAATAGACAACCAGAAAGATAATAGAAACATCAGTAAAACCAAAAGCAGGTTCTTTGAGATCAATAAAATTGATAAACCTCTAGTTTCATTAACCATGGAAGAAAGTACAGAAACAACTATTAATATCAGAAATTGAAAAAGAGATATTAGTGTAGATTCTACAGGTATTAAGAAGGGAAATAGGGGAATATTTTAAACAACATTAACCAATTATTTTAACAATTAGATAAAATGAACGCATCTCTTGAAAGACACAAAATACCAAAGCTCACTCAAGAAGAAATAGATAATCTAAGTAGCCATATATTGGTTAAAGAAATTGGATTTTGCCAGGCATGGTGGCTCATGCCTGTAATCCCAGCACTTTGGGAAGCCAAGGTGGGCGGATCACCTGAGGTCCGGAGTTAGAACAGCCTGACCAACAAGGAGAAACCTCATCTCTACTGAAAATACAAAATTAGCCAAGCATGGTGGCACATGCCTGGAATCCCAGCTACTCGGGAGGCTGAGGCAGGAGAATCGCTTGAACCCAGGAGGTGGAGGTTGCAGTGAGCCGAGATTGCACCATTGCACTCCCTCCTGGGCAACATCTTAAAAAAAAAAAATTGAATGTGTAGTTTAAAACACTTCATGCCTAAATTACCTCACTGTTACATTCAATGAAACATTTAAAGGATAAATTATAACAATTCTACACGAACTCTCCCAGAATTTGAACAGAAAATTTTACTTTACAACTTATTTTATGAGGCCAACGTTATCCTGATACCACAACCAAAGACATAGTAAGAAAAGAAAACCATAAACCAATACCCACACTGAACATAGATACAAACATTCTTAACAAAACTTTAAAAAACAAATTCCACAACATAAAAAAGTATACAAAAGACAATTATAGAATATCCAATTTGTGTTTGTCTCAATAACACAAGGTTGGTTTAACATTCAAAAATCAATTCGCATTATTTACTATATTAAGAGACTGAAAATGAAAAATGATATTATACATTTATTATATCATATATAAAATAATATATGATAATATCAATAGATACAAAAGAGATGAACTCTCAGCAAAGTAGAAATAAAAAGGAACTTTCTTAGCCTGATAAAGGGTAACTGTGTGCAACTTCAGATAATATCATTCTTAATGGCGAAAGCCTGAATGTTTTCCACTTAAGAATGGAGCAAGGGAAAGGTGTTTACTCTCACCACTTCTTTTGGACGTTTTACTGGAGGTTCTAACCAGTGCAACGAGGCACAAAAAAATGAATAAAAGACAACATGTTGGAAATAAAGAAATGGAATTAATTGCCTATGTAGAAAATTCCATACAATCTACCAAAAACATCTAATAGAATTAATGAGCCTAGCAAAATTCTAGAATATAAGATTGATACACAGTAATCAATTGCAATTCTGTGTACTAGCAATGAAATTAAAAATCAATATCATTTTTGATAGCATAAAATACATATTTAAGGACAAACCTGACAGAATATGCACAAAACTTTTATACTGAAAACTACAAAACATTGTCAAGAAAATCTAAGGAAAGTCTAAAAAAGGAGAACTACACTATGTTTATGAATCAGAAGATATGATATTGTTAACATGTCATTTTTTCCATAAATTGACCCATAGCTTCAATGCAATTTCAATCAAAATACCAACAGGCAAAAATTTCAAAGAAAAAGAGAACAAATTTAGAAAACTAACGTTACTCAATTCCAAGATTTATTATAAATTTATATCAAATATGTGGAACAGAATAGAAAGCACTACAGAAATAGATCTAGTTATATACTGACAGTTGACAGTTGATCATGAAAGGTCAAAGGCAATTCAAGGAAGAAAGGATAATATTTTCAACAAATAGTGATAGCACAAGTGGATATCCATATGCAAAAATTAAAAAATAGTAACCTTTAACCCATGCCTCACTGAAGACATAATAATATTCATGCTGAGATAAATTATGGGAAAGAGCCAGTCATACAAAGAGCTAAGGGACAAGCATTCCAGGCAAAGAGAACAGCATGTATAAAGGGCCTTAGCTAAGAAAGAGTTTGGCATACTTAAAGAAGAAAAAGAAGGTCATTGTAGCAACAGCCTAAGAAATAAGAAACCGAGACAGAAGCAGAGAGACAGAAAGATACAGACAAGATAATGCAGCACTTAAATTTTGTTCTAAGTGCAGCAGAGGGATATTGACTGATGAGTTTTAATTTGAGTAGTGAGATCATTTGTTTCACGTTTTCGTCTTCTACTGGGTTGTTCCCATCAGTGTTCTTTCTCCCATTTTAAAATGTGTACAAACAAACTAAGAAAACAACAACAACAAAAACCCTTCTCTTGATCTTACTTCGGCTGCCAGCTACTGAATCATTTCATCGTTCGCTTTTGCAGCAATGCTCCTCAAAACATATATCTAATTACAATTTCTAATTCCTCTCCTCCTATTCTCTCTAAATCTTGTTCTTAAACTTTTTATTATGGAAATTTTCAAAAGAAAGGAGAATAGCATAATGAACTCCCATGTACTCATCACTAGTTTTAACAACTATAAACTTCATGATTTATAATTCTTGTTTTATCTATATTGTTATCCACTCCCCCACCACATACAGGATTATTTTTAAGTCAATCCATGGAATCCTGTCATTTCATCTACAAATATCTAAAAATAAAGCTTTTTAAAATACAATCACAACATAATTTCACCTCAAAACATTGACCATAATTCCTTAACATTATCAAACAGATAATCAGTGTTCAATTTTCCCATTTATGTCATAAATATTTCTTTAACAGTCTGTTGTTTGATTACAATGAAGTTTATACTTGCATTTGCCATGTATCTTAAATGGGGTGACTTCATAATTTATTGTCCAAACTGGGACCTGACTAAGAGTAAAAAGGAGCACTATTAATAATTGTGTCAGAAATAAGCATAAATCAGGATAAGCTGATTTATGCCAGCTGAAAGACATGGTCACCTTATTCCTAAATCTATTTTAATCCATGTGATTCCCCTTCCTCTCTGGTTTCTCCTCTTTCTCCATCCCCACCCCCATGCAATGTATTTGTTGAAAAAAATCAATCCCTTTGTTCTAATTTTTCACAATCTGGAATTTGCTGATTGTATTCCATGTTGTTTCTCTCTTACACGCATTTTCTAAAAATGATTAAGTAGACCCAAATCTGATTTAGGTTATTCTCTTTTTGTTGTTGTTAAACACTTCATGGGTCGTATTTCTTTCTCTCAAAACCTACGCAGAACAGTCTTTCCTCTCAGTCATCCAACAAAACTGCTCCTGTCAATGGCCCCAACTCTATTGCTGAACCCAATCTTCATCTTATTCGATTTATCAACTAATGACTTGCTTCTGGTCAATGCCCTTTTCTCACTTTTTTTTTTAACCCCACACCTTTTGCTGTTCAGCGTCACTGTTCTCACCTTCTTCATCTTTTTTCTTTTGTCTGAGTTCTCTTCTCTCTGGCCTCTCAATTTTAGAATACCACAGCACTCAATCCTTGGTCCTCTTCTCTTTCTTACATTCACTCCCTTGAAGATCTCTTCCAGTCTCCTGGCTTTAAATACCATTTACATGCTGACAGATTCCAGCTGAGTGCTCTTCCAGAATTTCAGACTTGCATAGCCCACTGACTACTCAACACCTCCACTCTGATGTCTAATATAAGTATATCAAACTTAACATGATCAAGACTAAAACTCCTGATCTTCCCACTAAATGTATTCCTTAATCTTTTCTATCTCATGTTATGACAGTCCCATCTTTTCTGGTTGCTTGGTCCAAAAACCTTGCAATCATCTTTAATATCTCTCTTTCACATCCCACATCAAATCTATCAGGAAATCTGTTGGGTCTATCTGCAAAATAGGTCCAGAATCTAATTACTTTACCTCTCCCATTACCATTCTCGTCTAAGCCCCATTATCTCTCAGCTAGATTACTGCAATAGCTTACTAACTGATCTTCCCACTGTAATCTTATCCCCTAGTGTTTCTTCTCAAAATATCAGCCAAAATGTTTCTTTTAAAATGTGGCTATTATTATGTGAGTCTGTCACCAAAACTATCCAATAGTTCTTCCTTCCATTTAGAGCAAAAGCCAAAGTTCTTACAATGTCCCACAAGGCTCTCCATTCTCACTCGTGCTAACACTGATCTCCTCCTCTTCTACACTCCTCCTCCCTCACTCAGGCTTTCTTGATGTCTCTCAAACACATCAGATATATTCTCATTTTAAAGATAATTACTATTCTTTTTGTCTGGAACATTCTTCTCTCAGATGTCCACTGGATAACTCATGAAAGGATCCCCTTCTCATTGAGACCTATCCTGACCTATTTAATATTGGATCATCACTACCCCTCACTCTCTAACCCCTTTATCATGCTTTACTTTTAATTTTTCCACAGCATTTACTATCAACTAGCCCATTATATATTTACTTATTTATTATGTTGATTACTTATTGTCCATCTTCCATAGAAGATGGAAGAACATATAAGCTCTTCAAAGGCAGAGATCTTTGTTTTGTTCCCTGATGACTTCCAGGAGCTCTAAACAGCCTGATCCATGGTAAGCCCTTCATGTACTCAATCAAATGTTTGTTAAATTAACATTGAATGAATAAAAGAGTACTCTTACTACTCTGTGAATACTAGATTTCAGTGGGCAAATATTTAGAAGGCTATTGCAATCATCTAGATGAGAGACACTGGTAGTCTGGTCTAGAGTGGTAGCAGCATAATGGAAAGAAGTGGAACACTCCAAATGTAGTTTGTAGATATTTATGATGATAGATTGGATGAGGAGTCAGGATGTAGAAGAAGGAAAAGAATCAAGAATAAGCTTCAGATTTCCTAGATGATAAACTGAGTGGCCGGTTGTGCAATGGGATGGTTAAGAGGAGAGGAAAGAGATAAGGGGTGGATCAACAGTCCATACTGAATGGTAAATTTCAGATACCTGTGAGCCATCCAAGAAGTAATTTCAAGCAAGTTGTCAGACAGAATGGTCAGATTGAAGATCTTGACTATACTTAGAAATGTTAGAATTATCAATATAAGACTAGCAATTAAATCTACAGGAATAGTAGATAAAAGGGTAGATATATTTTTATCATTTCTTAAAAAGAATCTGACTCTGGTGTGTGGATTTGGGTAAAAGATACCAAGAAGGAGCAGTTAGTAAGGTAGAAAAAAAGCAGAGGGAAGCAGCATCATATGAGCCAAGAGATAAAGTGTTTCAAAAGTTGTCAAGCGCACTTTGGTTTTGGTAAAACAGTCTTCATGGCATCATTGGTGGAGGCAACCTCAGTGGAGTGGTGGAATAGAAGCCAAATTATGTTCCAGTATATCACTATGCTTCCTTGGAATTTTATTAATCCCATACCTCAGCAGGGAGTAAAATTCTCATAAGCTTTCAATCAAATCAGGCCAATCCAACTACACACTTATCCACTCGAGTAACAGACTACAAAGAGTGGTAGACAAACCAAGTAATATGGATCCAAGTTGCCTTTTGAATCTATAGGGCAGGGTAGGTATGTTGGGCTAGTAGTAGCACCAAGTAGTACCACCTTGGCATCATCAAATCTAAGGAGTGGAGAGGATATTGAAGGAATGTCCAGGGAGAGAAAATGCACAACATGCACATCTAGTCTAATCAATCATAGCATTTCTTCCTCGTAAGCTTGGATAGTGTCAGAGGCCCACAGTGCTCCAGGCAGTCCTTACAACTTGACCACACTTGGCACAGGAATTCAATGCATTTGCTTTCCCTGTCCCAAGTCCCATCCCAGTATCACCGCCTTGTCTAATTTCCTCTACTCCACCTCTACAAGACCAGAACAGTCTATTAGCTTCTGCTTCAATAAGAATAGGGAACGTCTGTGTTCTTCCTTAGGTTGAGCCAAATGCTGAGCCTCACTATCTCCCACCCCTTAGAAGTTATTAGAACCTTAAAAGTCACCATCATCTTTTTTAGTCCTCACATGTCAACCTTTCAGATATTTGAAGACAACTATTACGTTTCCCTTAAATTTCTTTCCTCTCCAGTAGAAGTAACTTCAGCATCTTTACCAAAGGTTCCTAATATTACATGGTTTCTATTTCATACCACCTCATTCACTTTTATCAGCACTCCTATACTATCACCTCCACCACCATGCTTTACATGCCCAGAGCAAACTAGAAAACTAGAAGGCTGGCTCCAAATAACAAACAGAGTAAAGCATCTATTTCTAACTTACATTTAGTCCCAGCTACCAGATGCTAGAAGTTTTCCCCCAAGGAGAGTGAGGGAGTGTGAACAAGTTTAAAGGGCTCTATGGAGATAAAGGGAGATCATGCAAAGCAGGCGTTCGTTCCAGTTGTTGCAACTTCAGCAGTCTAACTACTGAGCAGAACAGATGATTCATTCCCAGGACATTTTTCCCTTGGGCCATGTGGATTTATGGATTGAAATATCTAGCAGAATAAAAATAGGTTCTGAATAAAATTACAGCATATTGAAGATGAAAATAAATTTGGCTCTAACAGCCTAATAAAACATACTAAGTTATCTTTTAGCCGATTTTTACATAAAGGAAACACTATTATCAACCCCTCTTAAGAATTTCAGAGGAAAAATTTTTACCTGATTTTTCAGGTCTCTTATGAGTTACTGTATCAGAGCCATATGGGGAATTAATAAAAATAAAACATTATATTTTATTTCCAAATAGATTTTAAACTCCTTAAGGGCAAGGGCATGTTTTTTTCATGTATTTTATCCAGTGATTAGAAAATAAAAAAATAGGTAAATTATGTGCTTATTTTCATAAAAATAATGAATAAGTGAAAACATGACATAAGCATAGGAAATAATCTTAAACTTTTGGTTAGTCTTCATTGTCTTTATTGCTGGGTCTGCAGAAAAAACCAACAATTTGAAACTGTCCTTTGGAAATGTATCTCTTGTTTATGCCACTAATATAAGCAACTTGTACACATCATATGGAAAAGCACTGAGGCCTTCCATTTGCACAAAAGACCTTATTTCTTTATCTACTCTTCTTTCTTCTCTTTTCTATCTTTGTTAGTAGCTTTTTATGTTCATCAGCAGTTTCTCTTATATAACATTGTATTACTCAGAAACATCAGCTGTAGCCCTCTCTCTGTAGGATTTCATGAGTGTTTTAGTTGGTTTAGGTTGAGAGAGTCCCAGTCTTACTTTTCTTTTTTTCTCTTTCTTTATTCAGTGCTTAACCCCATTGTTCCCATTTCCATTAAGCCTCATCACTTCCAGTAGTAAGAAAGGATGGCCTCACCCTGCCTTAAATCCCAACCTCATGAGGTACAGGTCCGCTGGCCATATCTAAAGCTTTAAGTTCATAAAGCTTTTTGCATAAGAAGTTGTCAATAGAACCTTGACAATGGTTGAATAATTTGAAAAATTAAATTAAAATACTTCCTAAGGGTGAGTTTAGTCAATCTTGGCTTTAATCTTTGAGAGAAATGCTTATCAAAATGAAAAATCCTGGGGAGGCAACCAAGATGGCCGAATACGAACAGCTCTGGTCTACAGCTCCCAGAGTGAGCGACGCAGAAGATGGGTGATTTCTGCATTTCCATCTGAGGTACTGGGTTCATCTCACTAGGGAGTGCCAGACAGTGGACGCAGGACAGCGGGTGCAGCGCACCGTGCACAAGCTGAAGCAGGGCGAGGCATTGCCTCACTTGGGAAGCGCAAGGGGTCAGGGAGTTCCCTTTCCTAGTCAAAGAAAGGGGTGACAGACGGCACCTGGAAAATCAGGTCACTCCCACCCAAATACTGCGCTTTTCCGATGGGCTTAAAAAACAGCGCACCAGGAGGTTATATCCCGCACATGGCTCGGAGGGTCCTACGCCCACAGAGTCTCGCTGATTGCTAGCACAGCAGTCTGAGATCAAACTGGAAGGCAGCAGCGAGGCTGGGGGAGGGGCGCCCACCATTGCCCAGGCTTGCTTAGGTAAACAAAGCAGCCAGGAAGCTCGAACTGGGTGCAGCCCACCACAGCTCAAGGAGGCCTGCCTGCCTCTGTAAGCTCCACCTCTGGGGCCAGGGCACAGACAAACAAAAAGACAGCAGTAACCTCTGCAGATTTAAATGTCCCTGTCTGACAGCTTTGAAGAGAGCAGTGGTTCTCCCAGCATGCAGCTGGAGATCTGAGAATGGGCAGACTGCCTCCTCAAGTGGGTCCCTGACGCCTGACCCCTGAGCAGCCTAACTGGGAGGCACCCCCCAGTAGGGGCAGACTGACACCTCACACGGCCCGGTACTCTTCTGAGACAAAACTTCCAGAGGAACGTTCAGACAGCAGCATTCGCGGTTCACGAAAATCCACTGTTCTGCAGCGACCGCTGCTGATACCCAGGCAAAGAGGGTCTGGAGTGGACCTCTAGCAAACTCCAACAGACCTGCAGCTGAGGGTCCTGTCTGTTAGAAGGAAAACTAACAAACAAAGGACATCCACACCAAAAACCCATCTGTACATCACCATCATCAAAGACCAAAAGTAGATAAAACCACAAAGATGGGGAAAAAACAGAACAGAAAAACTGGAAACTCTAAAAAGCAGAGCGCCTCTCCTCCTCCAAAGGAATGCAGCTCCTCAACAGCAATGGAACAAAGCTGGACAGAGAATGACTTTGACGAGTTGAGAGAAGAAGCCTTCAGACGATCAAACTACTCCAAGCTAGAGGAGGAAATTCAAACCAAAGGCAAAGAAGTTAAAAACTTTGAAAAAAATTTAGAAGAATGTATAACTAGAATAATCAATACAGAGAAGTGCTTAAAGGAGCTGATGGAGCTGAAAGCCAAGGCTCGAGAACTACGTGAAGAATGCAGAAGCCTCAGGAGCTGATGCGATCAACTGGAAGAAAGGGTATCAGTGATGGAAGATGAAATCAATGAAATGAAGCGAGAAGGGCAGTTTAGAGAAAAAAGAATAAAAAGAAACGAACAAAGCCTCCAAGAAATATGGGAATATGTGAAAAGACCAAATCTACGTCTGATTGGTGTACCTGAAAGTGATGGGGAGAATGGAACCAAGTTGGAAAACACTCTGCAGGATATTATCCAGAAGAACTTCCCCAATCTAGCAAGGCAGGCCAACATTCAGATTCAGGAAATACAGAGAACACCACAAAGATACTCCTCGAGAAGAGCAACTCAAAGACACATAATTGTCAGATTCACCAAAGTAGAAACGAAGGAAAAAATGTTAAGGGCAGCCAGAGAGAAAGGTCGGGTTACCCACAAAGGGAAGCCCATCAGACTAACAGCTGATCTCTCAGCAGAAACTCTACAAGCCAGAAGAGAGTGGGGGCCAATATTCAACATTCTTAAAGAAAAGAATTTTCAACCTAGAATTTCATATCCAGCCAAACTAAGCTTCATAAGTGAAGGAGAAATAAAATCCTTTACGGACAAGCAAATGCTGAGAGATTGTGTCACCACCAGGCCTGCCCTAAAAGAGCTCCTGAAGGAAGCACTAAACATGGAAAGGAACAACCGGTACCAGCCGCTGCAAAATCATGCCAAATTGTAAAGACCATCGAGGTTAGGAAGAAACTGCATCAACTAACGAGCAAAATAACCAGCTAACATCATAATGACAGGATCAGATTCACACATAACAATATTAACATTAAACGTAAATGGACTAAATGCTCCAATTAAAAGACACAGACTGGCAAATTGGATAAAGAGTCAAGACCCATCAGTGTGCTGTATTCAGGAAACCCATCTCACGTGCAGAGACACACATAGGCTCAAAATAAAAGGATGGAGGAAGATCTACCAAGCAAATGGAAAACAAAAAAAGGCAGGGGTTGCAATCCTAGTCTCTGATAAAACAGATTTTAAACCAACAAAGATCAAAAGAGACAAAGAAGGCCATTACATAATGGTAAAGGGATCAATTCAACAAGAACAGCTAACTATCCTAAATATATATGCACCCAATACAGGAGCACCCAGATTCATAAAGCAAGTTCTGAGTGACCTACAAAGAGACTTAGACTCCCACACAATAATAATGGGAGACTTTAACACCCCACTGTCAACATTAGACAGATCAATGAGACAGAAAGTTAACAAGGATACCCAGGAATTGAACTCAGCTCTGCAGCAAGCGGACCTAATAGACATCTACAGAACTCTCCACCCCAAATCAACAGAATATACATTTTTTTCAGCACCACACCACACCTATTCCAAAATTGACCACATAGTTGGAAGTAAAGCTCTCCTCAGCAAATGTAAAAGAATAGAAATTATAACAAACTGTCTCTCAGACCACAGTGCAATCAAACTAGAACTCAGGATTAAGAAACTCACCCAAAACCGCTCAACTACACGGAAACTGAACAACCTGCTCCTGAATGACTACTGGGTACATAACGAAATTAAGGCAGAAATAAAGATGTTCTTTGAAACCAACGAGAACAAAGACACAACATACCAGAATCTCTGGGACACATTTAAAGCAGTGTGTAGAGGGAAATTGATAGCACTAAATGCCCACAAGAGAAAGCACGAAAGATCCAAAATTGACACCCTAACATCACAATTAAAAGAACTAGAAAAGCAAGAGCAAACACATTCAAAAGCTAGCAGAAGGCAAGAAATAACTAAAATCAGAGCAGAACTGAAGGAAATAGAGACACAAAAAACCCTTCAAAAAATTAGTGAATCCAGGAGCTAGTTTTTTGAAGGATCAACAAAATTGATAGACTGCTAGCAAGACTAATAAAGAAGAAAAGAGAGAAGAATCAAATAGACGCAATAAAAGATGATAAAGGGGATATCACCACCGATCCCACAGAAATACAAACTACCATCAGAGAATACTACAAACACCTCTACACAAATAAACCAGAAAATCTAGAAGAAATGGATAAATTCCTCGACACATACACTCTCCCAAGACTAAACCAGGAAGAAGTTGAATCTCTGAATAGACATAACAGGCTCTGAAATTGTGGCAATAATCAATAGCTTACCAACCAAAAAGAGTCCAGGACCAGATGGATTCACAGCCGAATTCTACCAGAGGTACAAGGAGGAACTGATACCATTCCTTCTGAAACTATTCCAATCAATAGAAAAAGAAGGAATCCTCCCTAACTCATTTTATGAGGCCAGCATCATCCTGATACCAAAGCCGGGCAGAGACACAACCAAAAAAGAGAATTTTAGACCAATATGCTTGATGAACATTGATGCAAAAATCCTCAATAAAATACTGGCAAACTGAATCCAGCAGCACATCAAAAAGCTTATCCACCATGATCAAGTGGGCTTCATCCCTGAGATGCAAGGCTGGTTCAATATATGCAAATCAATAAACATAATCCAGCATATAAACAGAACCAAAGACAAAAACCACATGATTTTCTCAATAGATGCAGAAAAGGCCTTTGACAAAATTCAACAACCCTTCATGCTAAAAACTCTCAATAAATTAGGTATTGATGGGACGTATCTCAAAATAATAAGAGCTATCTATGACAAACCCACAGCCAATATCATACTGAATGGGTAAAAACTGGAAGCATTCCCTTTGAAAACTGGCACAAGACAGGGATGCCCTCTCTCACCACTCCTATTCAACATAGTGTTGGAAGTTCTGGCCAGGGCAATCAGGCAGGAGAAGGAAATAAAGGGTATTCAATTAGGAAAAGAGGAAGTCAAATTGTCCCTGTTTGCAGATGACATGATCGTATATCTAGAAAACCCCATCGTCTCAGCCCAAAATCTCCTTAAGCTGATAAGCAACTTCAGCAAAGTCTCAGGATACAATAACAATGTACAAAAATCACAAGAATTCTTATACACCAATAACAGACAAACAGAGAGCCAAATCATGAGTGAACTCCCATTCACAATTGCTTCAAAGAGAATAAAATACCTAGGAATCCAACTTACAAGACTAAAGAGCTTCTGCACAGCAAAAGAAACTACCATCAGAGTGAACAGGCAACCTACAAAATGGGAGAAAATTTTCGCAACCTACTCATCTGAGAAAGGGCTAATATCCAGAATCTACAATGAACTCAAATAAATTTACAAGAAAAAAACAAACAACCCCATCAAAAAGTGGGCAAAGGACATGAACAGACACTTCTCAAAACAAGACATTTATACAGCCAAAAAACACATGAAAAAATGCTCACCATCACTGGCCATCAGAGAAATGCAAATCCAAACCACAATGAGATACCATCTCACACCAGTTAGAATGGCAATCATTAAAAAGTCAGGAAACAACAGGTGCTGGAGAGGATGTGGAGAAATAGGAACACTTTTACACTGTTGGTGGGACTGTAATATTCTCACTCATAGGTGGGAATTGAACAATTAGAACACATGGTCACAGGAAGGGGAACATCACACTGTGGGGACTGTTGTGGGGTGGGGGGAGGGGGGTGGGATAGCATTAGGAGATATACCTAATGCTAAATGACGAGTTAATGGGTGCAGCACACCAGCATGGCACATGTATACATATGTAACTAACCTGCACATTGTGCACATGTACCCTAAAACTTAAAGTATAATAATAATAAAATAAAAAATAAATAAATAAATTTAAAAACAAAATGAAAAATCCTTGGGACAAAGGTATTTTCAAGTTATGGGCAAGAAACTAGAAAAGGAATTGTTATCCTCTTAAAGACACAGGGATACAGAGCGAAGGACGGATGCTCTCACTTTGTGAGTAAATATCGTTTGAATTTACTTACATAAATTGCTACATCCCCTCACCTTTGGCCAGAAGATTCTCCGTGTAAAAGCGTTCATGTTCTTTCATGTTGCAAACACAAAATATTTTGTCAGTTGGATTTCTCTTCAATTTTATGACACTCACTCCAGTTATGTATTTTCATGATTATAACACTACATATGCGTACATGTGAGCGAGTATGCATAAATCCATTTGCATCGACACTTGTGAGATGTGAACTTCTCTTGATATTTTATTAACCAAAAGGAATTATGTCACTTCCTTAAAAGTAAGCCAAAGAGATTCTTAACATTTTAATGCTGCAAAGTTCCCAGAGATCATATAGTTCCACATCATCATTTTACAGATGAAGTAACTGAAGCCCAGAGGTTAAATGACTAGGCAAATATTATAGAGAGCAATATAAATGGCTTTGCAAACCTCAAAGTAGCTCATTCATTGGCCTGCAATGACCCTGGTGTTCTCCCAACTGGTCTTAAATTCCCATTAGTCTCACAATGTCTCACACTTAAAGAGTTTTTATCAATTAATCAATAGAGATTAGGTAAGTAGAATCGTTGTTCTTTTATGGACATTGTTAAAATTGGGACTGGAGTGAAGAAAAATAATAAATTAAGCACAATTTGTCCTTGATATTCCTTTCCACCTGTTTCTCATCTTCTTGCTTTTTTCTTTTGCTACCTTAGAGGTCTCTTTATTTTCTGAAGTCTTCTCCTAGCACCACTCCTACTGGAGTTTTTAATTTCCTGCAGTGACCCGGATCTTTCTACACTGATTGACTAACCAAACTTAAAATCATGTCCTATTCATCTACACAACCAAGTCCTACTATGGTGAACTATGATCTACAGGCCACTACCATTTTCCCCAGTCCTTCAAAATACTGACTTACCTATAATGTCTTGGCATTTCAAATATTAAGGCATGAGTAGGACGAGATATAATGTTCCCCACATCTCATAGCTTTAAATATTGATCCTTTGGAGTAATTCTAGAGCAGCAATGACTCCTAGGTAGGTGTGCTCTTTCTCCAAACTCAGCCCCTGCTGTGTATCATTATAATTCTTACAGTTATTTTCTTTGTTTTACAACTGCCCCTAGCTGTCTTCCACCAGATGCTATCAATATATCAGTATCTTTTTCTTCTTGACATTTTCCTGTGTCAATGGCAAGGTTTCAGTTAAAGAGCATTTGTTCTTACAAATTCTTCTCTGACTAACCTAACAGTCTCTATTTTACAATACTAATACAGCTGTCCCTGCTTATTCACAGTTCACTCTCCAGTTTCAATTTCCCCAGTCCAAAAATATTAAGAGATTCTGAGAGACAGAGAATGAGAAAGAAAGCACACATTCACATAATTTTTATTACAGTATAACTGTAATAATTGTTTTATTATTATTGTTGATCTCCTATTGTGTTTAATTTATAAACTACATTTTATCATAGATATGTGCATATAAGAAAAAACATAGTATGTATAGGATTTGGTACTATATGTGTTTCAGGCATCCACTGGAGGTCTTAGAACATGCCCATAATGGATAAGAGAGGACTACTGTATGTCATTTATCCTTCCTCACCTTATGCTTTGTTTTTTAAGGTCAGCTGAAGTCTCTTGACCTTAATAATTAGACAATTTATTTTCACCTTACAATAGTTATAAGAATAAGCCAGGCATGGTGGCTCACGCCTATAATCCCAGTACTTTGGGAAGCCATGGCAGGCAGATCATTTGAGGCCCGGATTTTTGGACCAGGCTGACCAATATAGCGAAACCCCATCTCTTTTAAAAATACAAAAAATCAGCTGAGTGTGGTGACGCACGCCCGTAATCCCAGCTCCTTGAGAGGCTAAGGCATGAGAATCACTTGAACCCGGAGGCAGATGTTGCAGCAGGCCAAGATCATGCCACTGCCCTCCAGCCTGGGCAACAGAACAAGACTGTCTCAAAAAAAGAATACCAAAGGTGTAAGAATAATTATAATAAACATTTCCTGAATAATCCCTATATATCAGATAGTTCACTAGACTAACAGTGTACATGCCTTGTCTCATGTAATTATTTCAAAAACACTTTGATCTATACACTATTTCTTGATTTATTGACATGGAAACTGCTGGGTGTGATCTTGGGCAAATTATTTGCCTTTCTCAGTCTCTCTAAAATGAGCATGATAATAATACCTATCTCACTGAAGAGTCAATGAAATAATTCACATATTTATCACAGTGCCTAAATTACAGTAAGTGCTCTATAAATGTTAGCATTTATTGAATAACTTATCCCGTTCATACAGCTAGTAAGTGCTAGAGCCAGGGATCAAAGCTAGGCAGTCAGCTTCCAGAGACACACTCTGCTAACTCTAAAATGGTACCAATAAAGCACTTATAAATGATGGTTGGTATCGAACATGATTAGCCTAGATTCTGAAGCATGAAAACAGGTATCTATTTACAGTCTGCTTTTCCAAAATGAACTTAAGTTTGATCCCTTAAAGCTTATTTTTAATTTTGCCATCTCCTTTAACAAATGTAAAACTCTGCAGCAGTGTTTACATTTATGGAACACATTTATTATAAGTACTGACATAAACATATTGTCAAAGGCAAACCTAAGTTCAAGACAAAATTAAGAAAGGGTGTTTGTTCATAAAATTGGAGCAAAGAAACTTATCTTTTGTTTCAGCAGGGGTTCAGAAGTTTTAGAAAGGAGACTAAGTTTGATAGAGGAAATACTGAAACAATCCGATTGTCAAGTGTTCTATTAAGATGGGATTTTTAGAAGTAGCAAAAATCTTCAGATTTTTGGTCTTCAGATAATTTGGCAGTTCTTGGTTGACTGTAGAAAGGCAAGCAGCAGTTTGGGGATGTTTCAAAATGAGGATGTGGAGTGTTTGATGTGTGGAGCTGAGGACTTTCTAGGCTGGCCATTTTTTGAAACAACTGGGTTTGATGGTGGCTATTATGGTAGATCATTTCTCAACATTCCCAAGTGATGTCCATCAGAACCCTATAAGGAAGGCAGGGCAGCCATTATCACTCCTTCCATTGCCAGTGAACAAATTGTAGCTGATGAATTAAAGTCTCCTAAGGCCACATAGCTATAATATTAAAGTGAAGAACCTGGACTACAATCTAGGTTTTCACATTCCCTGTTCCTTGCATCATGTCACACTGATGTCATACCTTTTTTGCCAACTTAGACATTTTTGATTAAAAGAAAACTAGTAATCCTTTATTTAATATAGAATCAAAAGGTATTCTCACCATATACTAAAGAAATGGTTTGGAGATCACTTTTAACTCCACTGACCATTAGAAGAAAGTTTAAGAATATAAAAGCTGCATGCAATGTTATTTAAAGAGTTTTTCCTGTTGACCTCTGGAAGAAAGATTTGCTAATCTGAATGATCTTTTGCCTCTCCTAAATATCTCTTACAACCATGTACACAGTGTGAAAGCACTATCTATTTTATATATAAATGTACTATGTATAAGATGTATTTTTCTTATCTTTAACCTTTTCTAAGGCTTACTCTGCACTTCTTATTTTTCTCATTGACAACTAAAGCTATTGAGCAAGAAGAAATCTTTCTTGTAACTGGTAAAGTGGTCAGTTAAACACAGAGGGACTTTTTCCTCCTACACAAAATTTCTTCTCCATTTTTGCAAAGGCTAGCCTTAAGCAATGTCTTCCTGCTCAAAAATAGCATGACATAGTGGAGAGCCCTGAGTGGATTGAGGTCATTTAGGTGCCTGAGCAACAGAGAAAGTACAGGCAACTTGCATAACCAGTTTTTGTGAATACCTTAAAAATACATCTGCAGAGTTCACATCCTAAAACTTTTTGTGTCCATTAGCTTTAGTAACTGAAGAAGAAAATGCAGTCCTTGCATCACCACAATCTCTCTTACTTCATCCTCTTTCTCTCCCTTGCCTCTAGCCTCATCAGTGTGAAGATTATTGATGCCAGCAAGTGAATTAAAGGAATTAAAGTCAGAATTCCCCCCAAAACTATATCTATTTCATTACAGAAATTAGTGGTAATTACTATAATCCATCTTTGGTAATGCAAATACACTTTCTGAAAATTGCGAAGAAAATGAAGATTAAGATTTATATCAAAAATCTACAGAAAAGGCTAGTATAATTTCAAAGTGTTTTAACTCAATTGCTTATTTTTTAGAAAGGAATATGTTTTATGGTTTGCTATTAGCACACATCAAAGAAAAATAAAAAGGGAATTTCAAAGTAGTAAGACTATAAAGGCAAACTAAAGCTTTTCTATGATTAGTGTGAATAGTCTGGGGAAGGGAGGAAAAAAAGACCAATAAGCTTCTCATTCCTGAGGCAGTGCTTCATTGGCTACTGAGAGAAACAAGCCAAGCACTGAGATGAAGGTATTCCAAAGAGGGAACATGGTAGCTAGGAAGTGCCTTGATTTCAAGCTAAGATTTTTATTGATTCATGGGAGCAGTGAAGGGTTAGTGATAATGGTAATGAATTACAACATAAACATTCATCCATCTCTATATTCTTTTTTCTAAATTATCATTAGACTTAAAATCACCTGATGTAAGACTTTTTTTTTTTTTTGAGAAGGAGTCTCACTGTCGCCCAGGCTGCAGTGCAGTAGTGCAATCTCAGCTCACTGCAACATCTGCCTCCAAGGTTCAAGCAATTCTCCTGCCTCAGCCTCCCAAGTAGCTGGGACTACAGGCACCCACCACCATGCCCGACTAATTTTTGTACTTTTTGCAGAGATAGGGTTTCACCATATTGGCCAGGCTGGTATCGAACTCCTGACCTTGTGATCTGCCTGCCTCAGCCTCCCAAAGTGCTGGGATTACAGGCGTGAGCCACCATGCCCAGCCAAGACTTTTATTTTCTATAAAATAAAAATATACAGAAAAATGGTGATTAAGTCATGAAGGCACAAAAAGTACTATGACTTAGAAATCCTAGAAAATCGTTCTGGAACTTAAGCCTCTCTTTTTTGGAAGTATTGGCAGTAGCAGCTATTATCACCCAGTGGCAGCATATCTAGCTAGCCAAATAATCTTTTTGGAAAATGATATTAACTTCTCGAAGGTAACATCTAAAAGTAAAGGCAAAAAGTGATGTCTAATGTATTGCCAAGACATATGTTTTTTTTGCCTGGGTTGAATAATGATGTGGTTGTCTGAAGTCTCCCTTTGATTCCCCCCAAATTAGTTAAATCTGGCAGCATCATTTTATTAACCCAGTCCAAAGTTTCAAGCGTGTTTACTTGATTTAGGCCAGAACTACAAAGTTATCTGAAGGTCAACTTGCAGAACAGTTAATTGGATCATTAAACAACTATGTAATTTAATTATTATGAAAACTCAATTAACAGGGCTGTGAAATGATTTGATCATTTAATCTATTTTTGCAACTAAACAGAATATATGTCTGTATATATATATACATATACATGCATATATATGTATACATATATACATGTACATATATATACATATATATGGAGAGAGATAGAACAGATATATATATATGTATATGGAGAGAGATTTTTATTATGAAAATTGGATTATGGAGGCCAAGAAATCCTATGATCTGCCCTCTGCAAGCTGGAGACCCAGGAAAGCTGATGGTGTTAATTCAGTCTGACGCTGAAGTCATGAGACCCAATAGTGCCAAAGGCAAAATGTCATCTCATGTACCCCGTAAATATATATACCTAATATGTACCCACAAAAAAATTAAAAATTAAATTTTTTTAAGCCAGAAGAAGATGGATGTTCCAGCTCAAACAGAGAACAAATCCTCTGCCTTCCCTCTGCCATTTTGTTCTATTTGGGCCCTCAATGGACTGGATGATGCCAGCCTATGTTGGTGAGGGAGATCTTTACTCAGCCTACTGATTCAAATGCCAATCTTTCCCAGAAACACCCCTGAAATGGTGTTTTACCAGCGATCCAAGCATCCCTTAGCCCAGTCGACACATAAAATTAACCATCACACTTACCTTAGAATGTTTTTCTTTATACTTACTTCAGTTCCTTCAACTGTCTCTCGTATGACAGGATCTATAAATCTACCTTTTTCCTGGATGATATGGTAGAATTGAACACAAAATTCCAGCTGTGGATTGATCAGCCTAATCAACTGTCTTAATTTGGATACTTCAGTTTTATTATTGTTATTTTAGATCCAGGAGGTACATGTGCAGGTTTATTACTTTGATATATTGTGTAATGTTGAGGTTTGGGATTCCAGTGTACCCATCACCCAAATAGTGAACATTATACTCAATAGGTAATTTTTCAACCCTCATCCTCCCTACTGTCCCCTGCTTTTGGAGTCTCCAATGTCTATTATGTCCATCTTTATGACCCTTGTTTAGCTGCCACTTGTAAGCGAGAACTTGTGGTACATTATTTTCTGCTTTGGAGTTATCTCAGTTAGGACAATGGCGTCTAGCTGCATCCATATTGCTGCAAAAGACATGATTTCATTCTTTTTTATGTCTGCATGGTATTCCATGGTGTATATATGCCACATTTTCTTTTTCTGATCATCTATTAATGGATACTTAGGTTGATTCCGTGACTTTGCTATTGGGAATAGTGCTGTGACAAACATGAGTGCAGGTATCATTTTATATAATGATTTCTTTTCCTTTGGGTAGATACCCAGTAGTGGGATTGCTTGGTTGAATGGTACTTCTATTTTTTTTTTAATTAATAAACTTTATTTTTTAGAGAAGTTTTCAGTTCACAGCAAAATTGAGCAGAAAGTACAGAGAGTTCCCATATTCCCCATGTATCCCTACACACTCACAACCTTCCCCACAACCAACATCTTGCACCACAGTGGTATATTGTTCCAATGAACCTACACTGACACAACCTGGTAACCCAAACTCCATATTTATATTAGGGTTCACTCTTGGTGTTGTACATTCTGCGGGATGGACAAGGGTATAATGACACATATCCATCACTGTAGTATCATACAGAATAATTTCACTGCTCTAAAACCCCACAGTGCTCTGCCTATTCATCCCTCTCTCTCCCCGCTAACCTCTGGCAACCAGTCATATTTTTTCTGTCTCTATAGTTTTCCTTTTCCATAATGTCATATAATTGGAATCATTCCATATTTAGCTTTTTCAGATTGGCTTCTTTTACTTAGTAATATGCATTCAAGTTTTCTTTATGTCTTTTCATGGCTTGATAGTTCATTTTATCATTTTATGGCTTGATAGTTCATTTTATTTAGTACTGATATACCACCATTTACTTATCCATTCACCTACTGAAGGACATCTTGGTTGTCAGTTATATAAAGTTGTAAAGAGTAATGTGCTGGGTTTTTTGTGAACATACTTATTTTTATTTTTTATTATTATAAAGTTTTAGGGCACATGTGCACAATGTGCAGGTTAGTTACATATGTATACATGTGCCATGTTGGTGTGCTGCACCCATTAACTCATCATTTACATTAGGTATATCTCCTAAAGCTATCCCTCCCCCCTTCCCCCACCCCACAACAGTCCCCACAGTGTGATGTTCCCCTTCCTGTGTCCATGTGTTCTCATTGTTCAATTCCCACCTATGAGTGAGAATGTGCGGTGTTTGGTTTTTTGTTCTTGTGATAGTTTACTGAGAATGATGATTTCCAATTTCATCCATGTCCCTACAAAGGACATGAACTCATCCTTTTTATGGCTGCATAGTATTCCATGGTGTATATATGCCACATTTTCTTAATCCAGTCTATCATTGTTGGACATTTGGGTTGGTTCCAAGTCTTTGCTATTGTGAACAGTGCCACAATAAACATACGTGTGCATGTGTCTTTATAGCAGCATGATTTATAGTCCTTTGGGTATATACCCAGTAATGGGATGGCTGGGTCAAATGGTATTTCTAGTTCTAGATCCCTGAGGAATCACCACACTGACTTCCACAATGGTTGAACTAGTTTACAGTCCCACCAACAGTGTAAAAGTGTTCCTATTTCTCCACATGCTCTCCAGCACCTGTTGTTTCCTGACTTTTTAATGATTGCCAATCTAACTGGTATGAGATGGTATCTCACTGTGGTTTTGATTTGCATTTCTCTGATGGCCAGTGATGGTGAGCATTTTTTCATGTGTCTTTTGGCTGCATAAATGTCTTCTTCAAGAGAATAAAATACCTAGGAATCCAACTTACAAGGGACGTGAAGGACCTCTTCAAGGAGAACTACAAACCACTGCTCAATGAAATAAAAGAGGATACAAACAAATGGAAGAACATTCCATGCTCATGGGTAGGAAGAATCAATATCGTGAAAATGGCCATACTGCCCAAGGTAATTTACAGATTCAATGCCATCCCCATCAAGCTACCAATGACTTTCTTCACAGAATTGGAAAAAACTACTTTAAAGTTCATATGGAACCACAAAAGAGCCCGCATCGCCAAGTCAATCCTAAGCCAAAAGAACAAAGCTGGAGGCATCACGCTACCTGACTTCAAACTATACTACAAGGCTACAGTAACCAAAACAGCATGGTCCTAGTACCAAAACAGAGATATAGATCAATGGAACAGAACAGAGCCCTCAGAAATAACGCCCCATATCTGCAACTATCTGATCTTTGACAAACCTGAGAAAAAACAAACAATGGGGAAAGGATTCCCTATTTAATAAATGGTGCTGGGAAAACTGGTTAGCCATATGTAGAAAGCTGAAACTGGATCCCTTCCTTACACCTTATACAAAAATTAATTCAAGAGGGATTAAAGACTTAAACATTAGACCCAAAACCATAAAAACCCTAGAAGAAAACCTAGGCATTACCATTCAGGACATAGGCATGGGCAAGGACTTCATGTCTAAAACACCAAAAGCAATGGCAACAAAAGCAAAAATTGACAAATGGGATCTCATTAAACTAAAGAGCTTCTGCACAGCAAAAGAAACTACCATCAGAGTGAACAGGCAACCTACAGAATGGGAGAAAATTTTCGCAACCTACTCATCTGACAAAGGGCTAATATCCAGAATCTACAATGAACTCCAACAAATTTACAAGAAAAAAACAAACAACCCCATCAAAAAGTGGGCGAAGGACACGAACAGACACTTCTCAAAAGGTACTTCTATTTTTAGTATTTTAGAATAGATGCTTCAGTTTTAAAGCATTTTCTTGAGCATATCATCTGGAACCTAACTTTGCATTTACTTTCTAGAACATGTGTATCTAGTTGTCAGCTAAGATTTTTGGCTCCTAATGAGTCTGTGGCCAATCAAAACGCTTAAATATTTTTGCGATATCTTCTCTTTTCTATATTTGAACATCTTTGTTAATTTATTTTGTATCTTCTACATTAATTCCTATCATGTTTCTATTTTTCACCTATAATCTAAATCTCAAACATTTCTTGAATCAGCTCTATCATTCAGTATATCAGCTATTCCTTCTGGGTTATGTCACTCCAAATTGAACACATTCACCATCTATGTCTTCAAGTCACCAACAAAAATGTCAAGCAGGTCAGGCCTAAGGTCACAGCCCTGCAGCTTGTCATTCAAAACACCCCTCCAACTTGGTATCAATCCATTAATCAACTGCCTTTGTGCCATGAAATGCTGCAATAGATAAAAATCTACTCATTGGTATTTTGAATTAGCCTAAACTTCTATTTTACACTAGGGTTACATCATGGAAAGTGATTAAGTTTATATATTGGTTGGATAAAAAAAGATAGATGGACTAGCATTTTTTTGGTTCATAGCTATGTAATCTATACATAGTTATGTATATTATTAAATATATCACAGGTATGGCTTAACAGATATTTTTACTTAGGGTGAGGCTAAGTTTAAGTAAAAACAATGAGTTTATTTTTAAAATCTAAGTAAATAGACAATGTATTAATATGGCAAAAATAGTGTTAAAAATCATTGAAATTAGGGAGTGCCTGGTATAAAGTTTTACAGTTTCAATTTTCAATGCACAAATACATTATCTAACCCACATAAAACTAAAATAGGGAGCACATGAGAGACATTATCAAATGCCTTACAAAATACACAGGCCCTATTCTTAATCAGTAAGTTTCAAGAAAGGTAAGAGTTTGAAATAAATTTACTTATCCTAAGCAAAACTTACCAGTTACTAGTAATCAATATCTCCTTTATAGAAGTAGGAAGGGTTCAAATATAGCAATACACATGTATACTTCGATTTTTTTCCTAAGGTGCTAACAAGCCATCTGTTTAATAATCTGCTTCACCATTATGTGTGGCCTCAAGCTTGTGTGTCTATGATTATACTCTTACATCCATTATGAAAATTGGGACATTTCCTATCTCCAGTCGTTTAACACTTCAACTATCCAAAATTGCTTCAAGATAACTGGCAATAACTCCTAAGTCATAGATGGATTTTTTTGTTTTGCTCTTTTAGCATGTATTTCATTTGACCCTAAGGACTTGAACTAATTTAGACTATCTGCATGTGCTCATCAATCAGTCAATAAACATTTTGAACATTTACTAGATGCTAAGCAATATGTTTAAAATTGTTTCCCCTGGGGAACTTAGAGTTTAGCAGGGGAGACGAGACAGATGTGTAAATAAATGCATATTTATTTACAACATGCCAAGTGCTGTAATAGGAATACATACAGAACATCATGTGAATACAGAATAGGAACTATCCACCTTTGCGTGATTTTAAAAAGGTGGAGATATGTAAGCTGGGTCTTAAAGACTGTCCATGAATTCTGCAGGCAAAGAAAGATATTTATGATATTTATACCAATGGATTAGTAAGGTCAATGATCATTGAGAAGTTTGGCAAAGCTAGAACTCAAAAAGCATAAAAACATACCATGTGTGCCATGGTAAGAAGTCTGAACTTAGAAATTATAGAGAACAAAAATAATGCTTAAGCAGTGGAATGACAAGATTTATTTTCAGAGAAATAATTTGTGAGAGTAAAGCAGTTATTTTCTTTACTGGATTGGAGGTTGAGGAGAGGAAATGCATCTCAAGCAGCAGGAAGAATTTTTTAAAAGGCTGCTGAGATAATGCAGGCAAACAATAATGAGAGCCAGAATCAAGGTGCTATCATATTTTTGACTTTAATTCCTCATCAACATGCTCTTCTCCTTCCAGCTTAATTATTTTTAGCCAGGCACGGTGGCTCATGCCTGTAACCCCAACACTTTGGGAGGCTGAGGTGGGTAGATCACTTAAGGCCAGGAGCTTGAGACCAGCCTGGCCAACGTGGCATAATCCTGTCTCTACTAAAAAATACAAACATAAGCCAGGCATGGCGGCACATGCCTGTAATCCCAGCTACTTGGGAGGCTGAAGCACGAAAATCGCTTGAACCCAGGAGATCAAGATTGCACCATTGCACTCCAGCCCATATGACAAAGCAAGACTCTCTCAAAATAATAAATTTTAGTAATTATTTTGATAGAGGAGGTGAAAACAAAAGAGTATTAAATTTACTATTTCTCCATCACCTGTTAACATTAGAATTTTCCTGAAGAACTGTCACTGTCTTGGTTTACTGCTTATGCTACTTTTTTTTAAATTTAAACAAGCAAAAGCCAGTGCTCTGTTAGTATCTTCTATAAGCTTCAGATTATACTAGGCTTTTATCCTTCCTGACACAATTATTACAGGTTTCGCTTACCTTTCCTATTTGAATTTGGTTACCAGTATCTGTCAATATTTGCTAGATGTCTCCCAATCTGTGTCTGTTTCATTTTTATTTACTAATAGAACTTCCAAATAGGTAGAAACACAAATATCTACAATAAAGTTTGCATTTCCCACCCTTCATTGTAGCTAAGTGTGGCCATCTGACTAAATTTGCCCAAGGGAAGTGAGAGGAACTAGCATGTATCTTTATGGCATAGAGCTATGCTTTTCTTCACTTCCTTCTTACTGATGGTTGCATTACAGAAGTGATGGCTGGAACTAGAGCAGACATACCATAGTAGATCATGAGGTGACCTCGAGAATGATGCCTATATGCAGCAAAGCCAGAAAGAAGGCCGAGTCCACAAGAACGTTGTGGAGCACAGATATGTACCAGTCATAAACTATTCAACTTCAGACTTTAACAAGAAGGAGAAATTATTTCTGTCCTGTTAAAACTTCTGCAACTTTAAGTTCTTAGCAACAAAGCCTAATCCTGATATGATATCCCCTTTTAAATGTTAATATCTTTCTCCTACTTTTGAAAGATCGTAAAATTCAGGCCGGGTGTGGTGGCTCATGCCTGTAATCTCAGCACTTTGGGAGGCTGAGGCGGGCGAATCATTTGAGGTCAGGAGTTCGAGACCAGCCTGGCCAACATGGTGAAACTCTGTCTCTACTAAAAATATAAAAATTAGCCGGGTGTGGTGGCAGGTGCCTGTAATCCCAACTACTTGGGAGGCTGAGAGAGGAGAGTGGCTTGAACCCGGAAGGTGGAGGTCATGGTGAGCCGGGATCATGCCAATGCAATCCAGCCTGGGTGACAAGATTGAGACTCTGTTTCAAAAAAAAAAACATAAAATTCAAACAGAAGAATAAAGAAAACATCACTGGCATCATTCCTCCATATCACCCAATTCTTACAATGAAGGTGAAAAAGAGAGAACCAAATAAACACAGGTTTATTATATAAGAGAATATATATTATTTTATAATTATGTATATATGTTATATATTGTTCATATATATTATTCATTATTATATATTATTCATATATATGAATATATATTACTCATATATATTCTATTATAAATAAACTGGGATAATAGTGAGAATTAAATGAGGCAATCAATATAAAATTCTTAGTACAATGCCCTTTATATTGTAACCGCTCAATAAATAAGAGCTGTCATTACTTAGCATGAGTTAGTGGGCCTTACAATGCCTCATTTCCTTTCATTGGTTTTACAAACTCCAAAATGAGGTCACTGCTATCTATGCTCTTTTACATTTTTACATCTCTAAGCAGTTCTCTCTTATTTATCAGATTAGGCTTGGACTAGAAGTTTACTTCACTGCTTTAACTTTTTGGAGGGAAAAAAAAGCACATTCACAAGTATACTACCATTTTTTTTGGTGTCTTCTTTGAACAAGGTTTGTCTTTAGACTTTTCCATTACTTATTTTAGTTGTAAATGCCATCCCACCATGATCTCAAGATAATAATTACATACTGTCTTTGCATACCAAATTCACTTTCTTCATTATTTATATTCTGCATTGGTGTGAAGATATTTCCGGCCAAAAATATTATTAATGTTCCTCTTCCTTATTTTCTCCAGTGAGAATGCATCATTTCCACTATTGATCTGTCAGTGCCAGGTTTGCTTTCCTGTATCTTATTTGATTTTAATGTGTCTACAAAATATTATCTCTAAACTGCTTTCAAATTTCAGGTTGCCTTCTGGGTTTTTCCAGGTATGTTCCAACTTTCCCCATGTGCCCAAATAGTACAGGAAACTCATGCCTATGTCATGATACTACATACTCAGTCAACTACTCACTTCTGATAGCTACTTGTTTTCATCATTCAAGCTCTATAGGACTCCAAAGTCACTTGTAAACTATTTTATGCTTCTTTTGATGGTTTATTTTAACACCAATTATGAGTAATAATCGGTAATTTCAATGTCTTTCAGGCTCACTATCTTCTTAGTAAGTCTTCATGCAGTTACATCCATACTTTTCTTCAGTATAGAAAAAACAACCACCATGAAGTTCCTTTTTCCTAAGATATTATAGGATTTCTTAAATGTGTTAATTCCTCTGAATTCACAATGTCAATTTTTAAACGTGAAAACAATTTCAAAGGCTACCATTCACAGAGTTAATATGTAATGGAGCCATAATTAATGGACACCACACTATCACAGAACTTAAATTTCCTGAACCCAAATTCTTAAAATCTAGTTGGGGGTCAAGAGTAACAGACATAGAATAAACAATAAAAGACTATAATATATTATGCTAAGTTGCAAAAAAACATTATAAGTAGTAAAATATGGATACAATACTACAGGAAAACGAGATTCATATAGATTTAATACATTGGGAATGATTTTATGAAGAAGGTAGAACTTAAACTGGGATTTTAAGAATAGTCAGCATTAGATAGGCAATAGCTTAGAGGAGAGTTTTTTGGGAAAGTTAAGGAATGTATGAGATATATCCGTAACACCTTCCCAAGACATTGAGGACACCAAGCTAACAACAGTCGAAGGTATGTATTGTTACCAGTAGTAGTTTCTAAGTAGAGAAGACTCATGACATGGCAGACCTTGGGGCTCAGACATTAGAGTAAGCATGGCAGAACACAGTGTTTCCCAAACTAAAACTTCATGGACATAGCCCAAGTCATCCACAAGTTTTCTATAAGAATTTTTAAATTTTGTGTTTTTATTTATTTGATTAAGCAAATATATATAGTTTGATAGATTTATCCTAATGGCCACATTAATACAATGTACTGACCAGAGATTTCAGTACCCACATTTCAATATGTACATTATTATATAGGCACAAACTACTTTAATTATTGAGGGCTCCTGAGAACAAAATAGAGACTGACTCAAAACATAAATGATTGTGGAGAGTGACTTCAGCAAGATGGTGAAATTAGAGTTCTCCACCTTCACTTCCCCCAACAGAAGTTCAACCAGCAACTATTCACAGACAAGAATACCTTCATGAATATCCCATAACTTGGGAGTAAGGCTGAGACACCCACCTGCATCACAGAACTTAGAAAAGCTACACTTGAAGGCCAAGAGGAATGGTTCTACCTGATTATGTTACCCTTCTCAAGCCAGCACAGCACCACACACAGAAAACTCCCCCCTAGACTGATGGTTTCTATGTTGAGAAAAAATGAGTTGGAGGCAGACATTCAGCTTCTCCACCATTTTAGGACCCTTTGCAAGAGGCTCGCTTCTGTCTCATCCCACAGGAAACACTGGTAGTACCAGCAGGGCTACACCACCTGGGTCAGTTAGAAACAAAGAATGGGGGTGGGGCTCACAGTGACCAGTGTGCAGACCTTGGCCATTGCTCCGAATTCTGACCAATAAAGGCATCACACCAGAGATACTAGCGAATAGCATCATGTTGCAGGAAGCATGTCTACAAGTCTATCAGACTCACGTACCTAGCTAGTATTTCCACACGTCCCCGGTGCTCTCCTTAAGGCTTTCCCAGGCCAGGAGGTAACTGCAGGTTGGTGATTACCCTTGAAGGGAGCATCTAGCCTCACCCAACCCCAGTGGCCAAGAGGTAATCCAACTAAGCACCTGTGCTCTCCTAAGTCTTCCCCAGGCCAGGAGGCAACTACAGGCTAGTGAGTACCCTCTGAGGGAGCATTTGCCCCACCCAAACCCAGCTGCTGAGTAGCAACTCCACTAAGCCTCAGTGCTCTGCTTAAACCTACCCTAGGCCAGGAGGCAAGCCCAAATCCATACATATCTTTGGAGATAGTCTCTGGCCCTACCCACTCCATGTGGCTGAGCAGCAACCCCAGAGACATCGCCTAACCTCAGAGCCAAGCACACAGCCCTGCCTAACGACAGATTCTAGACAAAAGTATCTCCTAACAACCTTGCCTGATCAAAAACTATCAGAGCCCAACAACAGCTCTGCCTAATGGTAGAGTCTGGTCAGTAGTCTCACCAGACCATGGAGCACAGCCAGCAGTACCATTCAACCTCAGAGGACAGGAAGTGACCCAGCACAAGAAGAAAGACCAACACCAAGACATGCCTGTTGAGGGTTGCTGCCAGCTGGTGCATCCAGAACTTCAGGACAGACTAAATAGTAAAGATCTGTCACCACCAAAGAACAACTATAAAGGCCAGAAGAGGTGGTGGTCTCCTTAAGTACACAGGTATAAGTGTAAAGACACAAGGGTTTTGAAAAATTGGGGAAAGATGGCACCAAAAGAAACTAATAAAGCTCCAATAATGGACCCAGAAGAAATGGTGATCTATGGAATGACTGACAAAAAGTTCAGAATAATCATCTTAAAGAAGTTCAGGGAACTCCAAGAAAATAAACTTACAAATGTAAGAAGATTGAAATCAACAAGTATCTTTTCAGATCACAGTGGCATGAAATTAGAAATCAATAACAAGGGAAATCCTGGAAAATACAAAAATATGTGGAAATTAAACAACATGCTCCTGAACAATCAATGGGTCACAGAAGAAATCAAAAAGGAAATCAAAATACCGACACAAATGAAAATGGAAACACAACATATTAAAATTTATGAAATGCAGTGAGAACAGTCCTATGGGTGAAGTTTGTAGTAACAAATACCTATTTCAAAAAGGAAGAAAGATCTCAAGTAAATAATCTAATATTATACCACAGGGAACTAGAAAAATAAGAATAAGCAAAGCCTATAAGCAGAAGGAAGCAAATAACAAAGAACAGAGCAGAAATAGATATTAGAGAAAAAAAACAGAATAAAATAAAAACAACTGACAGTTTATTTTTTGAAAAGCTAAACAATGTTGACAAGCCTCTAGCGAGACAAAGGAGAAAAAGAAGACAAATGAAGAGATCAGAAATGAAAGTGGAGACCACCAAGAAAAGTAATCCACAGAAATACATTATAAGAAACTACTATAAATATACACCAACAAATGGAATAATCTAGAATAAGTGAATAAATTCCTACATACACATCAAATCTACCAAGATTGAATCATGAAGAAATAGAAAATCTGAACAGACCAATAATGAGTAAGGAGATTGAATAAGTAATAAAAATACCCACCATCAAAGAAAAGCCCAGGACGAGATGGCTTCACTGCATAATTCTACCAAACATTAAAGAAGAATTAATGTCAATTATTTTCAAACTCTTCCAAAAAGTAAAGTGGAAAAAATAATTTCTAAACTCTTTTGACAAGATGAGCATCACCCTGATACCAAAGCCAGACAATGATCAATAGCAGAGAAGAAAATTAGAGGTCAATATCTCTGCTGAACATAGATGCGAAAAATCCTCAACAAAATATCGTAAAACAAATTCAATGACACATTAAATCCCAGGGATTTATCCCTGGGATGCAAGGATGTTTTAAAATATAGAAATCAATAAATGTAATACACCACATTAACAAAATGAAGAATAACAATTATGCGATCATCTCAATAGACGTGGAAAAAGTATTTCACAAAATTCAATACCTTTTCATGATATAAACTCAACAGATTAAAGGGAATGTATTTCAACACAATGAATATATGAAAACCCATAGCTATTATCATTCTCAATAGTGAAAAGTTAAAAGCTTTTCCACTAAGATCAGGGACAAAACAAGGATGCCCACTCTTATCACTTCTTCTCAACATAGTACTGGAAGTTCTAGCCAGTGCAGTTAGGCAAGAGGGAAATAAAAAGGCATTCTAATAGTAAAGGAAGAACGAAATTGTCTCTATTTCCTGACAAAATAATCTTATATATATAAAACTCTAAAGACCTCACCACAAGGCCAGGTGCAGTGGCTCACACCTGTAATCCTAGCAATTTGGGAGGCTGAGGTACGAGGATCAATTGAACTCAGGAGTTAGAGACCAGCCTGAGCAATATAGTGAGACCCCCATCTCAAAAAAGAAAAGAAAAAAAAAAGACTCCACCACAAAACTGTTAGAACTGATAAATTTAGTAAATTTGCAGGATAGAAAATCAATATACAAAAATCAGTAATGTTTCTATGTGCTAGTAAACTATCTGAAAAGAATATTAAGAAAGCAATCCCATTACAATAGCAACAAAAAAAAATTAAATACTTACGGGTAAGTTTAACAATAGTTAGGTGTAAAAGATCTTTATACTTAGGTGTAAAAGACCTGTATATTTAACTATAAAACACTGATGAAAGAAATTGAAGAAAACACAAATAAATTGAAAGATATCCTGTATTCATGGATTAGAAGAGTCAGCATTGTGAAAATGTCCATACTACCAAGGTGATCTACAGATTTAATGCAATCTGTACCAAAATTCCAATGTCACTTTTCACAGAAATGGAAAATACAATTCTTAAATTTGTCTAGAACTACAAAAGCCCCCCAGTAGCCAAAACAATTTTGAGCCAAAAGGAATAAAGTTGGAGGCATCAAACTCCTTGATTTCAAAACATACTATAAGAGAATTGTTATCAAAACAGCATGGTACTGGCATAAAAACAGACACATCAAGCAATGGAACAGAATGCAGAGTCAAGAAATAAACCCACAAATTAATGGTCAATTGATTTTTGACAAATGTGCCAAGAACACGTAATAGAGAAATGACAGTTTTTTCAATAAATTGTGTTGGGAAAACTGGATATCCATATGCAGAAAAATGAAATTGGAACTTTGTCTCACATTATAAACAAAAATAAACTGAAAATGAATTAAATATTTAATTGTAAGACCCAAAACTATAAAAACACCAGAAAAAAGCATGTGGAAAATCTTCATTACAGTGGTTTGGGTAATATTTTTTTTAATATGACCCCAAAAGTACAGGCAACAAAGGCAAAAATAGATAAATGGGATGGCAGAAAACTAAAAAGCTTCTGCACAGGAAACAATTAATAAAGTGAAGAGACAACCCACAGAATACGATAAAATACTTACAAACCATACATCTGATAAAGGATTAATATCCAAAATATATAAGGAATTCAATAGCAAGAAAACATAATCTGATTTTAAAATGGGTAAAGAAACAGACATTTCTCAAAAGAAGACAGACAAATGGCCAACACGTACATTAAAAAAAGTTCAACATCTTTAATCATTAGAAAATGCAATTAAAACCACAATAAGATATCATCTCATGTGTATTAGAATGTCTTTTATCAAAAGATGAAAGACAAAGTGTTGGCGAGGATTCAGAGAAAACAGTCTGGTCTGTTCTCACGCTGCTAATAAAGACACACCTTTTGTATTGTTGGTGGAAATGTAAATTAATACAACCATTATGGAAAATAGTATAAAGGTTCCTCAAAATATTAAGAATAGTAGTATCATGTGATCCAGTAATCCCACACTGGTTATATATCCAAAGGAAGTGAAATTAACATGTCAAAGGGGTATCTACACTCCCATGTTCATGCAGCATTATTTACAATAGACAAGATTATAGAATCAACCTAAGTATCAATAAACAGATAATAGATAAAATGTGGTATATATACACAATGGAATGCTATTTAACTTTAAAAACTGTGTAAATTCTGTCATTTGTGACAACAAGGATGAATCTGGAGGACATTATGCTAAGAAATATTAATAAGCCAGGCACAGAAAGACAAATACTGCACAATCTCACCCATATGTGGAATCTAAAAAAGTTGAACTCATAGAAGTAGAGAGTAGAATGATGGTTAACAACGACTGAGGAGGTGAGGAGGGGAGAAATGAATTGTTGATCAAAGGGCACAAAGTTTCAGACAGACAGAGGAATATGTTTTGAGATCTATTGCACAGTAGTTAAGACCCAAAGTCTTAACTCATTTATTTCAGCATTAACTCAAAAGTCCAGAGTCTAAAGTCTCATCTGAGACAAGGCAAGTCCCTTCTGCCTATAAGCCTATAAAATCAAAAGCAAGTTAGTTACTTCCCAGATACAACGGGGTAAAGGCATTGGGTGACCATAGTCTATTATAACATATTGTATATTTCAAAATAAGAGTAAATTTCATATGTCTCATTATAATAAATGATAGGTAAAAGAGGTAATGAATACATTAATTTGCTTGATTTAATCATACATTGTGTATATTAAAACATCACATTGTATCCTATAAATGTATATAACTATTTGTCACTCAGAAATAATAAACATAAATTATGTATTCACATCCAACAAAGTCTAAATGACATCATAGAGCAATGTATGAATAAAGATTCTGATACAATTCAAATGGGAAAAATATACCACATATTGACATCAATGTAACAAATGCAAAGAATCTAGATATAAAATCAATAGTATATTCACATGGTGTGCAGATTTTATTTTAGCAATACATTATGTTTCATTAAATTTATCCTAATTGAAATTGTATTGAGTTTTTAGTTTCATCATATTAAAATTATACATTTACACATAAATTATAAATTTACATAGTACTATACAAGCACTATAAATATAAGGAGTTTGTATACAGTTTTCTGTTGGCCTATGTTAATTTGATAAAAATAAATTAGCACTAGCCATCTTTAGAAATTTTCTGATCCCTAAAATGTGATCTATCTGAGATGCTGGAGATGTTCTATATTTTGATATGAATGGTAGTTACCTGGATGAGCATATGTTTACAAATCCATTTTACTGAACACTTAATATTTGTGTACTTTATTGTATCTACATTATACCTTCATGAAAAGGTAAAAAAATAATATCCAAACAAGAAAATAAAAGTAGTGTTTTTTGAGTTTGAGGAAACATTGGTATAGCAGCTTTGGAAGAGGCAGACTTAGCTCCCAGTTGCAATTCTACCACTTATTAGCTAGGTAACCTGGGGCAGTCTACTTAACCAGTACAAGCCCCATTTTCTCCACCTGTAAAATAAGGATAATAATGGATCCTTGCAAAATGTTTGTATTAGTCTGGTCTGTTCTAATGCTGCTAATAAAGACATACCTAGGAGAGGGTAATTTATAAAGGAAAGAGAGGTTTAATGGACTCACAGTTCCACACGGTTGGGGTGGCCTCACAACCATGGTGGAAGATGAAGGAAGAGCAAAGGGATGTCTTACATGGCAGCAGGCAAGAGGGAGCTTATGCAGGGGAACTCTCCTATATAAAACCATCAGATCTCATAAGACTTACTCAGTATCACAAGAACAGCATGGGAAAATCCCACCCCCATGATTCAATTAACTCCCACTGGGTCCCTCCCGTGACATCTGGGAATTATGGGAGCTACAATTCAAGATGAGATTTGGGTGGGGACACAGCCAAACCATATCATTCTGCCCTGGCCCCTCCCAAATCTCATGTCCTCACATTTCAAAACCAATCATGTCTTCCCAACAGTCCCCCAAAGTCTTAAGGGAAATCTTGTAGGTAAAATACCTAAAACAGACCAGTATGTAACAATGTTTACTAAATAATAGTGATAAAGGAGGCTTCCTTTATCACAAAAAGGAAGGAAAAAGCAAGCAAGCTTTGGCTGAATATGATACACACAAGCATGCATTATGCACACATACAACTACATATACGTTATTTTGAAGGCTGCAAGTATAGAAGGAAGGTGATAACAGCAGTTCTTTTTAAAATGTGGTATGACAGTGTTATACAGAAAGGGCTAGAGTAGAAACTAGAGTGTAGGAAGCCTGCAAAAATATTCATTATAACTTTCAATATCCAAACTATATAAATCAGTAAATGTCATGTCCTGTAGTGAGCTTTAGAGAGCTACAGAAACTATTTTGTCTGTCTGGATTTTCCTCCAGGCTTCAAAAAGCATTTATCAAGTAACTATTTGCTGCAGAACTAATAAAGAGCATAATAATCCTTCCTTCCCAGGAACACAAGAGCTAAATGAATGGATATATTTTTCAAAATCAATAAAGAAAAAATTGCATATTTGTATTAGACTCAAGGAAAGACATAATGGCTGTGGATTTTTAAAGCTCAGGATGTACACTGTCAGTGCTGCTCAGATACCAGAAGAATGGGAGGGCCATTTCAGATAAGGTAGTCAGCAAAGTTCTCTCTCAGGTGACATCCAAGTTGAAGTAGATTAAGAAGGTAGCCAAATGATATTCAGAAGAGGAGCATTCTAAGCATATGGGAAGGAGCATGCCTGGTGTGTTCAAAAAAAAGCAAGGAGCAGAGTGAGCTAAAGTAAAGAAATAGAAGATAACGTGGCCAGAGAAATAGTGAGGGGGCAGATCAAGGGAGATTATGGACCATGATAAGAACTTTGAATGTTATTTATTATTTTATTAAATTGTATTTATTTATAAGAACTTTGAATTTGTTTTTATTCTGAGTGAAATGAGAAACCCCTGGAAAATTCTCAACAAAGAAGTGATAACATGTAACTTGACTTTTTACAAACATTACTCTGGTTGCTATTTTGAAAAGGGACTTTAGTGGGGGAAAGGACAGAGGCATGGAGAACATTTGGTAAGGGGATCCAAAGAAAAGCATATTGGCTTTCTTCTTTCCTCCCATTGGATAGAACTCCTGGAGAGCCACTCTTGAAGACTGGGAGTAACCTCAGAGAAGGGGAGAGAAACATCTCACTTCTCAAGGTGGAACCACAGAAGCAGAGGTCCATCTCAGCACGACCACCAAGGTTGGAACACAGAGAGTGAGTTCATGGAAACACCTGATATGTTACCCTGGAAATTGAAGGCATTTGAGAACAGGAAAATGGATGCTTGCCTTTCACCTGAAGATTATGAAGGTGGCTGGAGCCACCCATGGTGGTAGCAAACAGAGGAGGAGGCAAGGGAGAACACTCTAGTTTCCCCAGAGCTGAAGTAACAATATGAATTTCTACAGGCCAATGCGAGACTACAGAAAGTAACCTGCCTAGAGCTACCCTATATAACCTACATTACTGTCTGGAGTAGAGAAATCCAAGAGAAACAGAGAGAAGGTGCCCCTCTAGGAGCAGGGGCTGATTTGGGTCACAGGAGGTCATCTCTGGAGACACTGGCTGTGCAGTGCCTTCTTTATTAGGGGCCTCTTATAGCCCCTTCTTTATTAGAGAGCCTTTACAACCAGATTACATGTAAGATTTCTTATCTTTTTTCTATATTCTCCCTTATTTCACCATCTACCCTGGAGGAAACAGATAAAGTAGGAAAGGAGTATAAAAAAAAAAAAAAAAAAAAGAGATGATCTAGTAAAAGTACACGTTCTGCTTCACCTGTCTTTACTTCATGAACCCTAACCTTGCCATCCTGCTCCATAAGCATGCTGGAAACATTCATACCCAGAGGATTTCTTGTCATCAGGGCCATTGCTACTCATTTCTCATTATAACTTATAAGGTTATTATAAGGACTCAGGGTAGTTTGCATAATATTTATAGACAACACCATAGCCAATTATGGAAATAAGGGTTTTTTTCTAAACAGAACGTAGAGAAATAAGGTCATTCCTGTCTTCCAGCTGAATGCTGCTGTCTTTATTTGATCTTGACAGAAATTCATCCACAGCTGCTTGCATAAGGTATAACAAGGATCTCTTTAAACCTGTGGGGAGACTAAAAATGGGGCTTTAGAGTTCCAATTACTTAGTGCCTGATGCATGAAGAATCATATAAATAAATGATAGAGAAATAAATAAGTAGAGCATAAATGATAGAGAATATTGACTATAGTGTAGACTATAGATAATTTGAATGATTATAGACTCATTGTTTCAACAAGTTCTTGTTGAGTATTTACTACATGGTAGGCACTGAGTGTTGAGTAGATCTGTCACAATCAAATTTTATATATAATATAAAATATCTGCCTCCCCCATTTCATTGTGAGAAATCTATTATTATATAATCCTAAATAGAGATAAGTACTATGAAGCAAAATAATAAGATGTAACAATGGAGAACTCTACATTTGGGCATTAGGGGGAAGTTCTCTGAGCAAGTGATATTTAAGCTGATGACTGAAGGATAAGAAGATAACAGCAGATGAAGAATTGGAGACCACGGTATGGAAAAGAATTTGGTGTTTGCCAGAAATTTAAGGAACGCTAGTACGACTGGAGCTTAGAGTGAAAAGTGGAAAATAGTGTAAAATACAGTTAGATGTAAGGTAGAGCATGTGCCTTATAGACATCCAGGGTCTTGTAGACTTTTCAAATAAATTGTTTGGATTTTACTCCCAGTATGAGAAAACTGAAGGTTTTAAACTTTACTGGTCCACATTTTAAAAGATCACCCTGGCTGCAGGCTGTGTAGGAGAATGAATTGACAAGGAGTCAAAATAAGGACTAGTAAGGAGACTATGCAGAAGATAAAGAAAAAAATGATGTCTTGAATTTGATGGTGCAGCAAAGGGGAGGAAAATTAAGCCCTTTTTCCTTCTGATTCCACATACTTGAAAGGGACAAGCATATCTACTGTCAGTTTAACTACCACTTCTATGCTTATGACTCCTGAATCTCTCTGTAGCTACAGTTACTTTCCTAAAACCACCACTCTCTAAACTCCCTTCTTCCTCATATCCAGTTGCTTAACGGACGTTTCCTCTTAGATAGCACAAATTGAAATGGAACTCTTTGTCTTCCCCTCAAAACTTGGTGCCTTTGTGACTTCTCATCACTCTCCCCATCACTTGAAATCAAAATTTTGGCATCACATTTGGTGCCTCCCTTTCTGTCCAACTCCCATGTCCACGATGGCGAAGTACTAAAAGTATATGCTCTAGAGTCAGAATACTTAGGCCAATGAATTGGGACGGTATTACGGGACATTTATCTGGTATGTGGTTGCCATTGCTATGGTCTCAATGGCACATTGTATCTTAGTAATTATTTTTAATTTCAACCACTGCATGCCCTGGAAAGGCAGTAAATCTACCTAATTGCACCAATAGTTTCTGTCCAAATCAAGTCAACATAGCAGCACTGAGTTGAAGAATGGATATGGTCTGATCCTCCTCAGTTGTTTTAAGAAGAGAAATATTACTTCCTTACTTAACTATAATTTTCTCAATGAATAGTATGCAGACAGCCACAGTCCTTATACTGCAAAGTACAATCATGATAAACAGTGAGCTATGGTGGCTCTGGAGGAAGACAGGCCTAATTTTTCAAGAAAATCTAAAAATTAACCCAGTTAGAGGGAGAGCTGACATTTTAGAAAGTACTGACAGAGACTTTGCAGTTATGAGAGAATGAGAAAGAGTACGATCTGCAAGAAAGAGCAGTTTGAATGAGAGGAGCAAATGGCGAAAAGTGATACCTACACACGGTGGGGAGGAGGAAGAAATAGAACTCAAAGGATTCAGAGAAGCAGAGGTCAGAGATGCTAATGATCTTCCCTTTGCCCCTCCAAATCCACTCTCCACCTGCTCTCTGGTGGGGAAAGGTATGCATATATGCACCTCTGTAGACATTTACAAGCTCTCTTGTCCTATTGCTTCCAGTTGGGTACAGTAAAAAGGAATACGCCACCAAAAGTTAAGAGAAAGGAGAAAGGAAAATTGGGGTATTTATTCCTTTGGCTCCCCACTGCAGGGTTTTTATGGCCTAGACTGTGACCCTCAACTAAAAGCCACAGCTCCTGTTACCAACAGGCCATTGTTATCACACCCAGATTACTGCATTATCCCTTGAATTTTCCCTACATTCAGCCCCTACACCCTTATAAATTATTGCTTTATTAAACTCTGAAATTACTCAATTTGTATGTGCCATCTATTTCTTGGCAGGATCCTTACTAAGAAGAGGTAAAGGATTAGAATTAGAAAACATGAGAGTAATTATGAAAAAAGGAAGATTAGTGAGTTACACGCTTAAAAGGCCAGCTGTTCCTTTGCTGAGTGAGAAATGAAAAGGTTTCCAGTGGATGCTCTTACTCCCATCCTGTTTTGTTTTGTTTTGTTTTTCCAGGGGTCAGTTAAACAATGTTTACACCTATTTGAGCTGAGTCCAAAACAAGTAAGTGCCTAATGGCAAGGTTCGTTTAACCTCAATCATTTCAGGAAAGCATTCTACTAATGTCTAAAATAATTGGGGGATGGGGCATAGAGTAAAAGAGTGGCAAAGAACCCACCAAGGAAGCCAACCTTCTTTCATTATTTTGAAAGACAGGAGATTTTCAAGCTCAGCAAGCTTCCCATTCGGCAGTGAACCTAATTAATGTAAACAGAATTTTAGAATGAACCAAACCCTCCTCCTAGGCAGCAGGAGCTAACATTTCTCTTCAATTATTATGTAAGGTCACATCTCACCGTTGTGTTCTGGACACCCCCTCCCTTTATTCAATTTGTCTTCCCATCTGCTGCCACTTCCCAGAGAGCCCAAGAACAGAGAGACCCCAGACCATTGCATGCTCTGGAATGGCCCAAACTCTCCTGCCCTACTAGTATTATGCACAAACAGATGCTATGCCACAAGACCTACTCAAAACACGGAGCTCAGGGACAGTGGAGGTAGCAGCTGAACAGAAGGGCACACAGGGAGAGACTTAAAAGCATTTTTGAATGCTAATTCTATAGCCAGAGTTGTTATTCCTTTGCTGCTTATAAACTTAGGATACAGCTTCCTGCACACTCTACCATCTGGAAATGCAGAATTGCTACTATTTTCTAACAAAGATAGATTATATCACTGCCAATAACATTACATCTGTCTTAAGGAAAATTGGGGGTTTTAAGGGTTGTGAGTGAAGGGTAGGGGAAATCAGATTGTCTGTGCAAATGAAGTATGCCTTAATTATGTAAATGCTGCTAAGGAAAATGTATGGAAAACTATCATACAACCCAAACACAGATATCATAGTGCACGTTATTCTAAAATTTTAAATTTTAGGTTAGAGTGAGAATTTTTTTTAAAAAAGCATTTTTTAAAGTATAACATATTTAAGGCATGTATTTGAAGACTGAGAAATTTATATTTGATTATTCATATATTATAGCACATATACAATATTGTCATACCTCTTTCAGAATTAGATTTTGTAATAACACTGGTGAACTCAATATAAAATTAAACTAAATTTTATAATTGTATATAGAATTTTTCACCTCTCAACTACTTTTTCTTTGTTTATGTTCATTTATAAAACTCTATTATGTGCTTAGCTACAAGTTTCTAAAAATAGAGTCTATATTCATCACCAAACAAAAATGGAAATACATAATTAAAAGTTGACCAGGATAAAACTTTAACTACTTGGAAATTAAGAATCATGATTCTAAATAACCTTCAGAACAAAGAATAAATCAAGACAAAGTTTCTAGAAAGCATGGAAAAAAAGGAACCCTTCAAACCATTTATTTATTTAGACAATGAACATTTACTGAACATCTGCAATGTCAAAGAAGGTACTTTTCCAGAACTTGGGCTGTGAAAACAAGAGCTATGAGAAGGACAGGATCCTTCTCCCAACGTGAAGCAATCAGAGGCTTCATAGAAATATATGCTAAGGACTGTGGGAGTCCAAAAGAAAAAAATTATTAATTCCAATTGATCAGAATACAAAAGAATAATAAAGTGGCAATTGAGTAAATAAGTTATTTGGGAATGTGCTGGCTTTGGTTAGGGAGAGAAATTGAGGAGAGTGTATTAGTCCATTTTCACACTGCTACGAAGATACTACCCGAGACTGGGTAATTTATAAACAAAACAGATTCAATTGACTCACAGTTCTGCATGGCTGGGGAGGCCTCAGGAGACTTAGAATCATGGTGGAAGGTGAAACGGGAAGCAGGCACTTTGTCCGGTGGTAGGAGAGAGAGCGAGCATGCAGGGGAAACAGCCACTTTTAAAACCATGAGATCTCGTGAAAACTCTCACTACCACAAGAACAGCATGGGGGAAAGTGTCTTCATAATCCAATCACCTCCCATTAGGTCCCTCCCTCCACTCATGAGGACTACAATTTGAGTGGAGACTTGGGTGGAGACACAGAGGCAAACTATATCAGGGAGAGCACATTCTGGGAGGCAGGAAGGCTCAAAGACACAGAGGCAGGAACATGGAATGGGTGACACCAGTTCAGCTTTACCTGTCAGAAGCTAAGCCTGCAACAGCAAGATGAATATAAGTTGCACATGGCCTTGGGTGCTCAAGCTTTAATGTGCAAAGCACCTGGAGACCTTGTTAAAAAGAAGATTTCTGATTGAGTAGGTCTGGGGTAAGACATAAGAGTCTCCAGTTCTAGCTAGCTTCCAGGTGATGCCAATAACGATGAGTAGGCTGATACTTCCAGCAGTTAGGTGGTAAATGATGCAAGAGTGGGAATCGTGAAGTTTTGATGTCCTTGGAGAAAGATGATATAACATAGCCATTAACATAGTGTCATAGCCATTAAACTGGATTGAAATTGTAATTCCTGTATTTGTTAGCTGTGTATCCTTAGGCAACTTACCTGTGGAGCATTTGTTTTCCTATTTATAACGTGAAAAAATAATTACTCCCCAAAGTTTTGTTAGGATTACATGAGAGAATGATTGTAAAGTGCTTAGGATCATGTACAACACGTAGTAAATACCCAATATGTTGTGGAATTATTTCCTACAACCTGTAACATGAGAGCACTCTTTTTCTCCACTGCTGCCCGACTTAAGCTGTAACTCGCTGACTTTTTTGAAATTGTGCTATGTTCTGGTGCTTCTACATTGCACATCCACTGCCTCTTGCCTCCGAGAATGAACACATAGTAGAAAGACCAAAACAACAGGTAGGTACATAGTTACAAAATTTAAAATGGTTAAAACTTTTAAGGATGAGCAGAAGAATACAGTGGAAGACCATAAAATATTGAAGGGAGTAAGAAGTTATGGTACAGTTTTAGATCATGTCAATAATTAATGAATTAATGAAATGTCAAATAATTATTGTTCTACTTAAAACAAAGGTGTTACGGGAAAAAGTGATTACTTTCAGCAGTTCATACAGAGGAAATATGTTCATCTGAGAGGTAGATTTAAAGGAATAGACAAATAAGTTGTCAAGTTTGTGATCTAAAATATAGATGAGAAATGTCATTTACAGGACAATGATTTTGCTGAAAGGGAGAGAAATTACCAAAGAAACCAATATTCCAGAATCTCAGTTTAAGGGAAATTTTTTATTTCTTGTCAAAATGCATTGGCTTTAGTGAAAAAAATAGACAATTTCAGAAACTTCCAGTTATTTTTGGAAATACTTATCCCTTCCAGTGAGTGGTTTTCTGTGTTTCCTTTATTAAATTACTCTTAGACAATACCAACTAAATACATATATTTTACATATATCTTCATTTGTTATTACACTCAAAGGTAAAAAAATTATCATGGTAGGGCCGGGCACGGTGGCTCATTCCTATAATCCCAGCACTCTGGGAGGCCAAGGTGGATGTATCACGAGGTCAGGAGATCAAGACCATCCTGGCTAACATGGTGAAACCCTGTCTCTACTAAAAAATACAAAAAATTAGCTGAGCGTGGTGGCGGGCACCTGTAGTCCCAGCTACTTGGGAGGCTGAGGCAGGAGAATGGCGTGAACCTGGGAGGCAGAGCTTGCAGTGAGCCGAGATTGCACCACTGCACTCTAGCCTGGGCAACAGAGCGAAACTCCATCTCAAAAAAAAAAAAATTATCATGGTAGAATTTACCAGAGGTTGACAAGTATGGGTCATAATTCTGTTGACGGGCTAGATAAACCATACCACCAAATTGTTTTACAGTAAAAAATAGAACCAAAGAGATATTGAGAGATTGATATCTTGTGTGATTGTGTGAATTCAAGAAAAATGTTTGTGTCTGACATTGTTTTAGACTAGTTGGAAACTTTAGAATAAAGTGAAAGTAAAGCTCTTGCAAAACAGAAAAGAAGAAGAAGCATGTCAATGTTGGAAGGGATTCAGTTCAAAAGATATTACTGAACATCTTCCAGGGCCAGGTCCCTCATGAACTCATAATAACTTGGAGAATGCTAATGGGAAGTCTGGAGGATTGGGATGGTAAAGAATCAGTTTATAAAAAAAAAAAACAATGTAATTGGTATTTTAAGATGGCCAAATAGGAACAACTCCAGTCTACAGCTCCTAGCATGGGCAACACAGAAGACGGATGATTTCTGCATTTCCAACTGAACTTTGAAGAGAGCAGTGGTTTTCCCAGCATGGAGTTTGAGACCTGAGAACGGACAGACTGCCTCCTCAAGTGGGTCCCTGACCTCTGAGTAGCCTAACTGAGAGACACCTCCCAGGAGGGGCCGACTGACACCTCAAACAGCCGGGTGTCCCTCTGAGATGAAACTTCCAGAGGAAGGATCAGGCAGCAACATTTGCTGTTCTGCAGTATTTGCTGTTCTGAAGCCTCCACTGGTGACACCCAAGCAAACAGGGTCTGGAGTAGACCTCCAGCAAACTCAAACAGACCTGCAGCTGAGGGTCCTGACTGTTAGAAGGAAAACTAACAAACAGAAAGGAATAACATCAACACCAATAAAAAGGACATACACACCAAAACCCCATTTACAGGTCACCATCATCAAAGACCAAAGGTAGATAAAACCACAAAGATAGGGAGAAACCAGAGCAGAAAAGCTGAAAATTCTAAAAATCAGAGCGCCTCTTCTCCTCCAAAGGATCGCAGCTCCTCGCCAGCAATGGAACAAAGCTGGACAGAGAATGACTTTGACGAGTTGACAGAAAGAGGCTTCAGAAGATCAGTCATAACAAACCTCTCCAAGCTAAAGGAGGATGTTCGAACCCAGAGCAAAGAAGCTAAAAACCTTGCAAAAAGATTAGATGAATGGCTAAGTAGAATAAACAGCAGAGAGAAGACCTTAAATGACCTGATGGAGCTGAAAACCATGGCACGAGAACTACATGACACATGCACAAGCTTCAGTAGCTGATTCAATCAAGTGGAAGAAAGTGTATCAGTGATTGAAGATCAAATGCATGAAATGAAGCAAGAAGAGAAGTTGAGAGAAAAAAGAGTAAAAAGTAATGAACAAAACCTCCAAGAAATACGGGACTATGTGGTATCTCATTGTGGTTTGGATTTGCATTTCTCTGATGGCCAGTGATGGTGAGCATTTTTTCATGTGTTTTTTGGCTGCATAAATGTCTTCTTTTGAGAAGTGTCTGTTCATGTCCTTCGCCCACTTTTTGATGGGGTTGTTTGTTTTTTTCTTGTAAATTTGTTGGAGTTCATTCTAGATTCTGGATATTAGCCCTTTGTCAGATGAGTAGGTTGTGAAAATTTTCTCCCATTTTGTAGGTTGCCTGTTCACTCTGATGGTAGTTTCTTTTGCTGTGCAGAAGCTCTTTAGTTTAATTAGATCCCATTTGTCAATTTTGGCTTTTGTTGCCATTACTTTTGGTGTTTTAGACATGAAGTACTTGCCCATGCCTATGTCCTGAATGGTAATGCCTAGGTTTTCTTCTAGGGTTTTTATGGTTTTAGGTCTAACGTTTAAGTCTTTAATCCATCTTGAATTGATTTTTGTATAAGGTGTAAGGAAGGGATCCAGTTTCAGCTTTCTACATATGGCTAGCCAGTTTTCCCAGCACCATTTATTAAATAGGGAATCCTTTCCCCATTGCTTGTTTTTCTCAGGTTTGTCAAAGATCAGATAGTTGTAGATATGCGGCGTTAAATGGCAATCATTAAAAAGTCAGGAAACAACAGGTGCTGGAGAGGATGTGGAGAAATAGGAGCACTTTTACACTGTCAGTGGGACTGTAAACTAGTTCAACCATTGTGGAACCCAGTGTGGCGATTCCTCAGGGATCTAGAACTAGAAATACCATTTGACCCAGCCATCCCATTACTGGGTATATACCCAAAGGACTATAAATCATGCTGCTATAAAGACACATGCACACATATGTTTATTGCGGCATTATTCACAACAGCAAAGACTTGGAACCAACCCAAATGTCCAACAATGATAGACTGGATTAAGAAAATGTGGCACATATACACCATGGAATACTACGCAGCCATAAAAAATGATGAGTTCATGTCCTTTGTAGGGACATGGATGAAATTGGAAATCATCATTCTCAATAAACTATCGCAAGAACAAAAAACCAAATACCGCATATTCTCACTCATAGGTGGGAATTGAACAATGAGAACACATGGACACAGGAAGGGGAACATCACACTCTGGGGACTGTTGTGGGGTGGGGGGAGGGGGGAGGGATAGCATTGGGAGATAAACCTAATGCTAGATGACGAGTTAGTGGGTGCAGCGCACCAGCATGGCACATGTATACATATGTAACTAACCTGCACATTGTGCACATGTACTCTAAAACTTAAAGTATAATAATAATAAAGAAAAAAAAAAGAAATATGGGACTATGTGAAAAGACCAAATCCGTGTTTGATTAGTGTACCTGAAAGTGACAAGGAGAATGGAACCAAGTTGGAAAACACTCTTCAGGATATTATACAGGAGAACTTCCCCAACCTAGCAAGGCAGGCCAACATTCAAATTCAGGAAATACAGAGAACGCCACAAAGATACTCCTCAAGAAGAGGAACCCCAAGACACATAATTGTCAGATTCACCAAGGTTGAAATGAAGGAAAAAATGTTAAGGGCAGCCAGAGAGAAAGGTTGGGTTACCCACAAAGGGAAGCCCATCAGACTAATAGCAGATCTCTCAGCAGAAACTCTACAAGCTAGTAGAGAGTGGGAACCCATATTCGACATTCTTAAAGAAAAGAATTTTCAACCCAGAATTTCATATTCAGCCAAACTAAGCTTCATAAGTGAAGGAGAAATAAAATCCTTTACAGACAAGCAAATGCTGAGAGATTTTGTCACCACCAGGCCTGCCTTACAAGAGCTCCTGAAGGAAGCACTAAACATGGTAAGGAATAACCGGTACCAGCCACTGCAAAAACAAGCCAAATTGTAAAGACCATCGAGGCTAGGAAGAAACTGCATCAACTAACAAGCAAAATAACCAGCTAACATAATAATGACAGAATCAAATTCACACATAATATTAACCTTAAATGTAAATGGGCTAAATGCCCCAACTAAAAGACACAGACTGGCAAATTGGATAAAGAGTCAAGACCCATCAGTGTGCTGTATTCAGGAGACCCATCTCACATGCAGAGACACACATAGGCTCAAAATAAAGGGATGGAGGAAGATCTACCAAGCAAGTGGAAAACAAACAAAAGCAGGGGTTGCAATGCTAGTCTCTGATAAAACAGACTTTAGGCTGGGCGCAGTGGCTTAAACCTGTAATCCCAGCACTTTGGGAGGCCGAGGCGGGCATATCACGAGGTCAGGTGATCAAGACCATCCTGGCTAACACAGTGAAACCCTGTCTCTACTAAAAATACAAAAAATTAGCCAGGCATGGTGGCAGGTGCCTGTAGTCCCAGCTACTCAGGAGGCTGAGGCAGGAGAATGGCATGAACCCGGGAGGTGGAGTTTGCAGTGAGCCGAGATCATGCCACTGCACTCCAGCCTGGGCGACAGAGCAAGATTCCATCTCCGGAAAAAAAAAAAAAAAACTGACCTTAAACCAACAAAGACCAAAGAGACAAAGAAGGGCATTACATAATGGTAAAGGGATCAACACAACAAGACGAGCTAACTATCCTTAATATATACGCAACCAATACAGGAACACCCAGATTCATAAAGCAAGTCCTTAGAGACCTACAAAGAGACTTAGACTCCCATAAAATAATAATGGGAGACTTTAACACCCCACTGTCAACATTAGACAGATCAACAAGACAGAAAGTTAACAAGGATATCCAGGACTTGAACTCAGCTCTGCACCAAGCAGACCTAATAGACATCTACAGAACTCTCCACCCCAAATCAACAGAATATACATTCTTCTCAGCACCACATCACACTTATTCCAAAATTGACCACATAGTTGGAAGTAAAGCACACCTCAGCAAATGCAAAAGAACAGAAATTATAACAAACTGTCCTCAGACCACAGTGCAATCAAATTAGAACTCAGGATTAAGAAACTCACTCAAAATGGCACAATTACATGGAAACTGAACAACCTGCTCCTGAATGACTACTGGGTACATAACGAAATTAAGGCAGAAATAAAGATGTTCTTTGAAACCAAAGAGAACAAAGACACAACATACCAGAATCTCTGGGACACATTTAAAGCACTGTGTAGAGGGAAATTTAGAGCACTCAATGCCCACAAGAGAAAGCAGGAAAGACCTAAAATCAACAACCTAACATCACAATTAAAAGAACTAAAGGAGCAAGAGCAAACACATTCAAAAGTTAGCAGAAAGCAAGAAATAACTAAGATCAGAGCAGAACTGAAGGAGACAGAGACACAAAAAACCCTTCAAAAAAATCAGTGAATCCAGGAGCTGGCTTTTTAATAAGATCAACAAAATTGATAGATCACTAACAAGACTAATAAAGAAGAAAAGAGATAAGAATCAAATAGACGCAATAAAAAAATGATAAAGGGGATATCACCACTGATCCCATGGAAATATAAACTACCATCAGAGAATACTATAAACACCTCTACACAAATACACTAGAAAATCTAGAATAAATGGATAAATTCCTCAACACATACACCCTCCCAAGACTAAACCAGGAAGAAGTTAAATCCCTGAATAGACCAATAACAGGCTCTGAAATTGAGGCAATAATTAATAGCCTACCAACCAAAAAAAGTCCAGGACCAGACGGATTCACAGCCGAATTCTCCCAGTGGTACAAAAAGGAGCTGGTACCACTCCTTCTGAAACTATTCCAATCAATAGAAAAAGAGGGAATCCTCCTAACTCATTTTATGAGGACAGCATCATCCTGATACCAAAGCCTGGCAGAGACACAACAAAAAAAGAGAATTTTAGACCAATATCCCTGATGAACATCAATGCAAAAATCCTCCACAAAATACTGGCAAACTGAATCCAGCAGCGCATCAAAAAGCTAATCCACCATGATCAAGTAGGCTTCATCCCTGTGATGCAAGGCTGGTTCAACACATGCAAATCAATAATCGTAATCCATCATATAAACAGAACCAAAGACAAAAACCACATGATTATCTCAACAGCTGTAGAAAAGGCCTTCGACAAAATTCAGCAGCCCTTCATGCTAAAAACTCTTAATAAACTAGGTATTGATGGGATGTATCTCAAAATAATAAGAGCTATTTATGATAAATCCACAGCCAATATGATACTGAATGGGCAAAAGCTGGAAGCATTCCCTTTGAAAACTGGCACATGACAGGGATGCCCTCTCTCACCACTCCTATTCAACATAGTGTTGGAAGTTCTGGCCAGGGCAATCAGGCAGGAGAAAGAAATAAAGGGTATTCAATTAGGAAAAGAGGAAGTCAAATTGTCCCTGTTTGCAGATGACATGATTGTATATTTAGAAAACCCCATCGTCTCACCCCCAAATCTCCTTAACCTAATAAGCAAATACAGCAAAGTCTCAGGACACAAAATCAATGTGCAAAAACCACAAGCATTCCTATACACCAATAACAGACAAACAGAGAGCCAAATCATGAGTGAACTCCCACCATTCACAATTGCTTCAAAGAGAATAAAATACCTAGGAATCCAACTTACAAGGGATGTGACGGAACTCTTCAAAGAGAACTACAAACCACTGCTCAACAAAATAAAAGAGGACACAAACAAATGGAAGAACATTCCATGCTCATAGATAGGAAGAATCAATATCATGAAAATGGCCATACTGCCCAAGGTAACTTATAGATTCAATGCCATCCCTATCAAGCTACCAATGACTTTCTTCACGGAATTGGAAAAAACTACTTTAAAGTTCATATGGAACCAAAAAAGAGCCTGCATTGCCAAGACAATCCTAAGCAAAAAGAACAAAGCTGGAGGCATCATGCTACCTGACTTCAAACTATACAACAAGGCTACAGTAACCAAAACAGCATGGTAGTGGTACCAAAACAGAAATATAGATCAATGGAACAGAACAGAACCCTCAGAAATAATACCACACATCTACAACCATCTGATCTTTGACAAACCTCACAAAAACAAGAAATGGGGAAACAATTCCCTATTTAATAAACGGTGCTGGGAAAACCGGCTAGCCATAAGTAGAAAGCTGAAACTGGGTCCATTCCATTCACCTTATATAAAAATTAATTCAAGATGGATTAAAGACTTAAATGTTAGACCTAAAACCATAAAAACCCTAGAAGAAAACCTAGGCAATACCATTCAGGACATAGGCATGGGCAAGGACTTCATGTCTAAAACACCAAAAGCAATGGCAACAAAGGCCAAAATTGACAAATGGGATCTAATTAAACTAAAGAGCTTCTGCACAGCAAAAGAAACTACCATCAGAGTGAACAGGCAACCTACAGAATGGGAGAAAATTTTTACAATCTACCCATCTGACAAAGGGCTAATATCCAGAATCTACACTGAACTCAAACAAATTTACAAAAAAAAATCAAACAACCCCATCAAAAAGTGGGCAAAGGATATGAACAGACACTTCTCAAAAGAAGACATTTACGCAGCCAACAGACACATGAAAAAATGCTCATCATCACTGGCCATCAGAGAAATGCAAATGAAAACCACAATGAGATACCATCTCACACCAGTTAGAATGGTGGTCATTATAAAATCAGGAAACAAAGGTGCTGGAGAGGATGTGGAGAAATAGGAACACTTTTACACTGTTGGTGGGACTGTAAACTAGTTCAACCATTGTGGAAGACAGTGTGGCGATTCCTCAGGGATCTAGAACTAGAAATACCATTTGACCCAGCCATCCCATTACTGGGTATATACCCAAAGGATTGTAAATCATGCTGCTATAAAGACACATGCAAATGTATGTTTATTGCGGCACTATTCACAATAGCAAAGACTTGGAACCAACCCAAATGTCCAACAATGATAGACTGGATTAAGAAAATGTGGCACATATACACCGTGGAATACTATGCAGCTATAAAAAAGGATGAGTTCATGTCCTTTGTAGGGACATGGATGAAGCTGGAAACCATCATTCTGAGCAAACTATCACAAGGACAGAAAACCAAACACCACATGTTCTCACTCACAGGAGGGAACTGAACAATGAGAACACTTGGACACAAGATGGGGAACATCACACACCAGGGCCTGTCATGGGGTGGGGGGTGGGGGAGGGATAGCATTAGGAGATATACCTAATGTAATGGGTGCAGCACACCAACATGGCACATGTATACATATGTAACAAACCTGCACGTTGTGCACATGTACCCTAGAACTTAAAGTATAAAAAAAAAAATGCTTTGCTGTTCTATGTTGGTACGTAAAGAGCATGGACCAAGAATACTTAGTATTCAGTTCCAGGTTTTCACACAAGAACTCTTTATAACAAGAAAGCATTTTTTGAGAAACTTTCAGATTCCACTTCCAACAGGCTAGAGACTGCAGAGAAAAGTAGTCAGAAAATGAGACTCTGATTTCCAATTCTCCTATTATCATCAGCTAATGTTCAAACTTTGTATTAGTGCCTACCACCAGAGATGCTGTTGATCTTGCCAAATAATATTCCCAACATTAACTAGCCCCAATCTTCTTTGCTTCCCTCCCTTCCCCTCCTCAAGTATGTTCCCTGAACACAAATTTTGTTTCTGGTGATATAGGAGTCTGCCATGGTAATCTTCCCCAACATCTAATTCTACTGTTACCATAGAAATTATGCCATTAACCTTTACAACTATGCCGACTACTACTGTCACTACTACTACTAAAGTGGAAGAAAAGTAGAAGGGAAAAAAGAGCAGGAAGAGAAGGGGGAAGAGGATAAAAATTTTTCAGCATTTATCATGTTCCTGATCACACAATTTGGAAGTACCAGGGCAAGATTTAAACAGGAAGGCTAATGACAAATCCCACATACTTATCCCTAACTCTTATCCCCCATACTTATCCCCTCCCTAGAAGCAACTGATAATCTCTGAGAAAGCCCAAATCAAACAGTTTGACAATGCCCAAATCAAAATGTGAAGGAGCCAGACCTCAATCCCTGGCCCTCTAACTCCAGAACCCCCACCTACTTAGCCACTACCAATCCTAGCTTCTTGCATCTTGTCTCCAAGTAATTGAATGTTTAAGCAGTCAATAAAATAATGTGACCAGCTCTCTCACTTTGTTAACAAAATCAGAAACAAAGAATTCAGTCATTAATAGTAATCGCATAAGTAGGATGCTTACCAACTCCTCTGAAGTTCTTTTCCTCCAAAAGTTTGGTTTAGAGAGTTCATTAATCCTCCCATCCCAAGAACTGGGTCAGCCAAGCTGTACTTCATCCTGGAAGAATTAGATCAGTGGATCCCTGTCAACATTAGTAAGTCAATAGCTATCGAAGCTTAAACAGACAAATATCTGAATTTTCTTTTATCCTCAAAAAATTGTAGACTATACAGCACAATTGCTGAAAATTCTCAATTGAAATGTAGCAAGTAGGAAAATGAAATGCAGAGCCTCTGATTTGATAACCCTCCCTCCAGATTTATCAAGATTGCTTGTAACAGCATGGATTTTAGAGGATAAGTTACCTCACTCTCAAAGCCTAAAAGCCTCTTTTGTCAGAAATCTTGACAATTTAACTTTGGTGGAAGTACAGGTGGGCAGGCACAGGCATGTTGGCTAATGCCAGAATTCTGAATATCCTGGTATCTAAAACAAGAATTCATTATTTCTGATCTTGATCCAGCTTTGTGGTAAGACATACCTAGAATTTCTTATCATGTGCATTCTCCAAGGTTTTAAGTCCATAGTTGCTTGATACCTACATGATTAATGAACCCTTTGGAAGCTCAGAAATCACAGTAGGTAAGGCCGGAAATAGAAAGATTCCACAGAATCACCATTCCTACCCTATTAGAACTAGGAAGATTACTTCCCTATGATCGCTACACCTCTCACCCTATTACTTTAAAATTATAACTTAATACTCTTAGATGGCAAGAAGTTAAGGAATGTCAAAGCAAATAGATTCTCAAATCCCTTCAGAAGACAAGTGTATGGATGTAAATGTGGGAAAAGGTAGGAATAAAAATTTAGGAAGTAGTGCTGCTTGTGGTGAGCTAGAGAGTACATTATTGGCCTAAAAAGCCATTCAAGTTTAAAGTTTTAGAAAAGCTGTGCCAGCCAAATACATACAAGACCACTAGTTTGTAATAGCTGATCATATTTCTAGAATCTAACTCTTGGCCAGGCGTGGTGGCTCACACCTGTAATCACAGCACTTTGGGAGGCCGAGGCAGGTGGGTCACTTGAGGTCAGGAGTTCGAGACCAGCCTGGCCAACATGGTGAAACCCCATCTCTACTAAAACTACAAAAATCAGCTGGGCGTAGTGGCACACACCTGTAGTCCCAGCTATTCAGGAGGCTGAGGGACAAGAATTGCTTGAACCTGGAAGACAGAGGTTGCAGTGAGCTGAGATTGCACCACTGCACTCCAGCCTGGGTGACAGAGCAAGATTCCATCGCAAAGAAAAAAAGAAAAAAAAGAATCCAGCTCTGTTAATCATTTATTAATTTAAATTTTCTTCATTATCAGTTAACAGTTTAGATATAGATCTTATAGTTGGAAATTATCATTTCCCCTTCCTTGTGTTGTGTAACCCTGCATATAATTGTTCAAACAGTTGGATCAAGCAGTGGAGATGCTGAAAGAAAGGGTAGAACCTCATTCCCTCACTGCCTTCTGGAGAAATTATCTGTAAACTGTACAGACGAAAATGTACTCTGACTGTCCCATAAAACCACAGGTCTTGAACATGATGGCTGGATTTAACAAGGACTGCTGGGAAGCCAAGAGTAATTATATTCAGTACTTGGAGCAAGCTACACATAAATGCTTCATGTTTCAGTCCAATCATAAAAAATTTATTTCTGTAAAAATGTGGACTACTACAGGTTTTGGTAGGAGGCCCTGCACAATAAATGTAAATTAGATCCAGTACTGCAGGCCTTTGAACAAAGTAGAGGTAAGATATGTTTCCACAGATAATAATATGGTGTCCCTTGGTTTTATAACCCTAAGATATTTACCCTATAGTTTTTAGTCCCAGAATCAGTAGTGAAATTTAGGTACCTAGCTAATTTATTGTGTACTGGAGCTCATGAGAGTTAAAAGTTTAACAATATTGCCTTTGGCTATGACTATCACTAGGCTATTATTCAAAATCAGTATGACATCATTATCAATAAAAAAATTGTTCTTGAAATAAAGTGCATCTTTGGCAAGACTTTAAGAAAATCTGGCTACAGTATTAGGATACTACTGGCATACATTTTTCTGTAGGTTTATTGGTAATTTATATATTTTTTTAAATGTCTATTCATATATTTGCAAGAGCCTGTTTTTAATCAATTAATTTTAGAGCTGTAATAGAAATGCTGCTCATGGCTTTAGAAAAAAAAATTCAAGCCATACAGAAAGTAATAAAAAATAAAGTCTCCTTTCCTTCCCCTAACCACTTCTCCACTTTGGAGATCTCTTTCCAGAAATTTCCCATGCAGATACAAGCTTAGACATGTGCATAATAAATTTTAAACAAATTTATATATATGAGCCCTAAAATTTGTTCTTTATCATTTATCACTGTGTTTTGAGAAATTTTTTTCCAAATGGGCACCCCATAATTTACTTTAACAGCATTTTGTGAATGAAAATTTAGCCTTTTTTTGTTTTTTGTTTTTTTTGCTATTACAATCTATAGCACATATGATTTACTTTAGTACCGAGTCTCCATAAGGTGAAATCTCACAGACTTAAGTGTATCAATATTCTATTACCTGTGCATAATCAAATTATTCTAACAGTTATGCTACAACTCTCATAACTCCTGATGGCGGGTATGCCCAAGTTATATTATAACAAAGGAAATATAAACATGACCATGAAAACAATATCGCAGTAGATGACTGTACTTGTTAAATGTATTCTGCGAACATATTCCTCCATGCAATTGGAATAGGGTTTAGCATACCTTGATTATTTTAAGGTGCAAGAAGAGTACTGTATACGGATTTTGCCAGTATGACAAGCATACTTAAACCCCAATGACGAAAACTTCTGGCTATTTTTAGACAAAAGAATTCAGAATCCTTTGTTAGCAGGGTCAAAGACAATTGCTTCAGCAATTAAAAGTTACTTGACATTTGACAGCCTTTTAAACAAAAGAACACTAATCTTCATTGGAATCATGATTTGATATATAATGGACAATGTTATTGTCTCTACAATCAAGTGAAAATTGATTTTTAAATATGTTTTCTGCATCAAAAATACTGCTGACCAAAAATTTCACCAAGATAAAATAATATTTCAAATATTTTTATTTCTGTTTAAGCCAGTCAATATTCTAAGCATCAATAAAATAGCTCTTGCTCTTCAGCAGTTTTTATGTGACTAGATTATAATTTACTATTTTCATCGGGTAATTAATTTTATATAACTCTCCAGCTAGATGCGAGATTTCATGAACTGAAAAGAATTTATTGACATTTTTAATCCAACCCAATTATTTCAAATGAAAATGTCATAGTGAAAATATGCAGAAAGTTCAAAGGAAATTTTCAACAAACCTACTAGGATTGAATTTTTACTAGCGTAATTACTAATGTAAGTAAAGTTATCAGAAAAAAATTGAAAAACATTTCAAACTATCTGCAAATCTGGGGCAACTCTTTATTTTTTAAATATTAAGAAATAAATGCAAGCTTTTCTGAAGTATGTTTTTCATTATTTTTTAACATTTCCTGTCACTGTGTGTGTGTGTGCACACGTGCACATGAGCATACATATGGTAGAGTGTTTTCTCTTCAAATTAAAAGTTATAAAAAATTATTTCAGGAACAAAATGAACAAATTCAAATGAGGCACTACAACTCAACAATACTCAAATGGCTAAAATAAAATAGAAACTGCAGAGAAAAGAATAATTTTGCTAATATCTAATCATGATAAAAGTGATTCTAAGCTTGCCTGACTTCATTTATAAGTTTAGTTATATCAACATTTTTCTAATATAGCACTGTTGGAATGACAATAAATCCTCAACTATTTTAAGAGGAAGTCAGTAGATAATGTCTAAAATTGCTAGACCAAAAAATAACAATGTAAGTGTATCTTTTTAGAAATATGAAGGTTAATGTCAGATAAAACCCCTCTAAGACTTGAAATGCTTCCTTCTGAAGTGGAGAACTAGACTGGGTCAGATACCCTTTTAGCTTAACTTAATTTTTTAACTATGTGCATGTATCACTTGGATAAAGAAAAAGTAATTTCAAAATAATAAAACAAAGTATTGTGCAATTGATATTATTAAGATAACACTTTTGACTATACATATACTGCATATATTTCCATTACCAAACTTTAAGATATATTTACATAAGCATATTAATACTACATATAAATATGTAATTTTATGCTACAAAAACACTTTATATAGTTATGATTTTTATTTCAAAATTAGTCATTTAAAAAGTTAGTCTTACTGCTTCATAGTTACACTTCTCTGAGCCTCAGTTTCCTTGTCTTTGTGAGTAATGTCTCCGTAATAGAATCATGGGAAAAATTAGAGGTATTTATAAGTACCGCACGCTAACCGATTGAGCCACTGGAGCCACACAATTAGAGGTATTTATAAGAGAAGCTTTTCTAATTAAAATTTAAAATGCTACGCAAGTATAGATGTTTATTCGCCTTTATAACTATGGTACCCCAAAATATGAGGATCATACAGAGCCAGCAAATTTGTTTAAGGACTTTAAAAATGAGAACTAAAAGAAAAAAACACACAAATTAAGGGTTAGAATTCTTGTTTTGTCTGAAAAACAAAGATAATAAAATAACAGTTTAAGGTGCATACACAGATGAAGAATCCGTATGCATAATGTGTTATGAATTTTTTTTTGCATAATGTATCAAAGTTTTAGGTGTCAACTGTATGCCTCCCCTTTCCTCCAACTTCCCTGTATTTAATCCTTCTGCATTAATTCAGAGACACACTACCATGAGAATGGTTTAGGATTCAAAACTTTCAGGAATCAGGTTTTTACCTCCAAAAATCAAATAGGCTTGAAAGGCAAGGTTTTTAGTTGTAATAGGTGGGCTCATAGAGTAAAGAAGAGTGGTTTATGAGCTTCAAAAGACTAATAGCCTGGCAGTCTCAGCATATAAAGTTCACACCATAAACTACACAGTGTGAAATAAGGAATGCGGATATAGAAACAGTTTTTCCCACACACACGAAAAGTTTTTTTTAAACACCACTGAACTAGAAAGAAAGGAATCTGCAAAGAGAGAGAGAAGTAGAGAATCTGGACTCGGATATGAAGCCCCAGGAATGTGGGTGAGAGGAAAATAGAAACCTCTAACAATCTTGGGGAATTATAAAGCAAAAGAACCAGTATCTTAATTCCCAGAGTATAGCCAGAGGAGACTGCAAAACTTTTAGAGAAGTCACACAAGCAGCCTAGGATAGAGTGGAACACCAAGCGAGAGGGTCAAAGGATCTAAGGACACCTCACAGGCCAGATCTGGTGTGAGAGAGTAATTCATACACCTAGAAATGGGTGGCACAAGAGGCCTGGGGAGAATCAGTGAGCCAGACTGAATCACATGGTTTTGATGAGGAGATACTGTCAGGGAATGTGATGAAGGCCATACAAACTAGAGATTATGGCAGACGCTGGACAGCAGATGTAGGGGGATGGAGAAAACTATCTGTGCAGGAAAAAGAGCAGGTGACTGCAAAGCACCTAAAGACCAATGTCGGCATGACATATGAGACCACCACCTATCTCACCCATTCTGCCGGGGCTGAACTTTATTTCCTCCTGGGACAAGGAAAAAAAAGGGGGGGAAAGAAGAACCTTAATTGATAAAGTATTTACTTTTAAAAAAAGATGAGACAAAATTCACTAATACCTACATCGACCTCTAAGTAACTAGATTACATTCTCCAACAATGGCAGGAATGGAGTCACAAGACCTAAGTGCAATTATAAAGAAAGAAACTGTCATATTTGCACAGCCAACTTTATAACTTTGAAATTTGTACCCACTACAATAGCATGATGATCTGACTCTTCATCTCCACTGAAACAGAAAAAGAAGAGAAAAATTTATGCTGATTTTCCAATTATTTGATATTTTCAGTTATCTATACTCCTCTTTTTCCCCAACTTTTATGTTAAGTTCAAGGGTAAATGTGCAGGATGTGAAAGTTTGTTACATAGGTTAATGTGTCCCATGGTTGTTGGCTACACAGAGTATCCCGTCACCTAGGTATTAAGCCCAGCATCCATTAGCTATTCTTCCTGATGCTCTCCCTCCTCACACCCTCCCACCCTCCTACAGGCCCCAGTGTGTGCTGTTTCCCCCAAGGGTCCATGTGTTCTCATCATTTAGCTCTTAAGTGAGAACATCCAGTATTTGGTTTTCAGTTTCTGCATTATTTTGCTGAGGATAACGGCTTCCAGCTCTATTTATGTTCCTGTAAAGGACGTGATCTCACTCCTTTTTATGGCTGAATAGTATTCCATAGTGTTTATGTATCATATTTTCTTTATCCAGTCTATCATTGATGGACATTTAAATCAGTTCCATGTCTTTGTTATTGTGAATAGTGCTGGAATGAACATATGTGTGCATATATCTTTATACTGGAATAATTTATATTCTTTTGGGTATATACCCAATAATGGGATTGCTGGGTCAAGTGGTATTTCTGCCTCTGGGTCTTTCAGGAATCACCACACTGTCTTCCACAAGGGTTGAACTAATTTACACTCCCACCAACAGTGTAAAAGCATTCCTTTTTCTCCACAACATTGCCAGCATCTGTTGTTTGTTGACTTTTTAATAATAGCCATTCTGACTGGTGTGAGATGGTATCTCATTGTGGTTTTGATTTGCATTTCTCTAATGATCAGTGATGTTGAGCATTTTTTCATATGTTTCTTGGCTACATATATGTCTTCTTTTGATAAATGTCTGTTCATGTCCTTTGCCTACTTTTTAATGGGGTTGGTTTTTTTTTTCTTGTAAACTTGTTTAAGTTCCTTGTAGATGTTGGATATTAGACCTTTGTCAGACAGATAGATTGCAAAACTTTCCTCCAATTCTGTAGGTTGTCTGTTCACTCTGATGATTGTTTCTTTTGCTTTACAGAAGCTCTTTAGTTTAATTAGATCCCACTTGTCAATTTTTGCTTTTGTTCCAGCTGCTTTTTGTATCTTTGTCATTAAATCTTTGTCCATGCCTATGTCCTGAATGGTATTGCCCAGATTTTCTTCTAGAGTTTTTATGGTTTTTGGTTTTGCATTTTTTACATTAAGTCTTTAATCCATCTTGAGTTGATTTTTGTATATGATGTAAGGAAGATGTCCAGTCTCAATTTTGTGCATATGGCTAGCCAGTTGTCCCAGCACCATTTATTAAATAGGGAATCCTTTCCCCATTGCTCATTTTTGTCAGGTTTGTTGAAGATCAGAAGGTTATAGGTGTGAAGTCTTATTTCTGAGTTCTATATTCTGTTCCATTGGTCTGTGTGTCTGTTCTTCTACCAGTACCATGCTGTTTTGGTTACTATAGCCTTGTACTATAGTTTGAAGTCAGGTAGCATGATGCCTCCAGATTTGTCCTTTTTGCTTAGGATTGTCTTGGCTATTTGGGCTCTTTTTTGGTTCCATTGAATTTTAAAATAGTTTTTTCTAATTCTGTGAAGAATGCCATGGTAGTTTAATGGGAATAGCATTGAATCTATAAATTACTTTGAGCAGTGTGGCCATTTTCATGATATTGATTCTTCCTATCCATGAGCACGGAGTGTTTTTCCATTTGTATCTTCTCTGATTTCTTTGAACAGTGCCTTGCTGTTCTCCTTGAGGAGGTCCTTCACTTCCCTGTTAGCTGTATTCTTAGGTATTTTATTCTTTTTACACCAATTGTGAATTAGAGCTTATTTATTATTTGATTCTGCTGCTTGCCTCTTGGTGTATAGAAGAATGCTAGTGATTTTTTCACATGGATTTTGTATCTTGAGACTTTGCTGAAGTTGCTTATCAGCTTAAGAAGCTTTTGGCTGAGACTAAGGGGTTTTCTAGATATAGGATCATGTCATCTGCAAATAAAGATAATTTGACTTCCTCTCTTCCTATTTGAATACAATTTATTTCTTTCTCTTGCCTAATTTCCCTGACCAGAACTTCCAACAGTATGTTAAATAGGAGTGGTGAGAGAGGGCATCCTTGTCTGTGCCCGTTTTCAAGGGGAATGCTTCCAGCTATTACCCATTCAGTATGTTATTGGCTGTGGGTTTGTCATATATGGCTCTTGTTATTTTGAGGTATGTTCCTTTAAAACCTCGTTTATTGAGAGTTTTTCACATGAAGGGATGTTGAATTTTACTGAAGGTCTTTTCTGCATGAATTGAGATAATCACATGGTTTTGTCTTTGGTTCTGTTTATGTGATGAATCATACTTATTTGCGTATGTTAAGCCAACCTTGCATCCCAGGATGAAGCGAACTTGTTTGTAGTGGATACACATTTTTGATGTGCTGCTGAATTTGGTTTGCCAGTATTTTACTGAGGATTTTTGCATCAGTGTTCATCAAGGATATTGGCCTGAAGTTTTCTTGCTTTCTTATATCTCTTCCAGGTTTTGTTATCAGAATGATGCTGGCCTCACAGAATGAGTTAGGGAGAAGTCCCTCCTTTTTAATTTTTTGGAATAGTTTCAGTAGAAATGGTACCAGCTCTTCTTAGTACCTCTGATAGAATCCAGCTGTGACTCCATCTGGTCCTGGGCTTTTTTTGGTTGGTAGGCTATTTATTACTGCTTCAATTTTAGAACTCATTATTGGTCTATTCAGGGATTCCATTTCTTCCTGGTTCAGTCTTGGGAGGGTGTATGTGTCCAGGTATTTATCCATTTCTTCTCAATTTTCTAGTTTATGTACATAGAGGTGTTTATGGTATTCTCTGATGGTTGTTTGTATTTCTCTGGGGTCAGTGGTGATATCCCTCTTATCATTTCTGATTGTGTTTATTTGATTATTCTCTCTTTTCTTCTCTATTAGTCTAGCTAGCAGTCTACCTATTTTATTTATTTATTTATTTGTTTTTCCAGAAAACCAGCTCCTGGATTTGTTGATTTTTTTAGAAGGATTTTTTATGTCCCTATCTCCTTCAGTTCAGCTCCAATCTTGGTTATTTCTTGTCTTCTGCTAGCTTTGGGGTTTATTCTTGGTTCTCTAATTCTTTTAGTTGAGATGTTAGATTGTTAACTTGAGATCTTTCTAGCTTTTTGATATGGGCATTTAGTGCTATAAATTTCCCTCTTAACACTGCTTTAGATGCATCCAAGAGATTCTGGCACATTATCCCTTTGTTCTCATTAGTTTCAAAGAATTTCTTGATACCTTCCTTAATTTCATTGTTTTTTCAAGAGTCATTGGGGAGCAGGTTATTCAATTTCCATGTCGTTGTGTGGTTTTTAGAGAAGTTCTTAGTCTTGAGTTTTAATTTGATTGTGCTGAGGTCTGAAAGACTGTTTGTTACCATTTTAGTTCTTCTGTACTTGCTGAGGAGTGTTTTACTCCCAATTATGTGATCAATTTTAGAGTAAGTGCCATGTGGCCATGAGAAGAATGTATATTCTGTTGAATTTGGGTGGAGAGTTCTGTAGATGTCTATCAGGTCCACTTGATCCAGAGCTGAGTTCAAGTCCCGAATATCCTTGTTAATTTTATGTCTTGATGATCTGTCTAATATTGTCAGTGGAGTGTTAAAGTCTCCCACTATTATGGTGTGGGAGTCTAAGTCTCATTGTATGTCTCTAAGCACTGCTTTTATAAATCAGGGTGTTCCTGTATTGAGTGCATATATGTTTAGTGTAGATAGCTCTTCTTGTTGAATTGAACCCTTTGCCATTATGTAATGCCCCTCTTTTTCTTATCTTTGTTGATTTAAAGTCTGTTTTGTCAGTATAACCCCTGCTTTTCTCTATTTTTCCATTTGCTTGGTAAATTTCCTCCATCCCTTTATTTTGAGCCTATGTGTGTCTATGCATGTGAGATGGGTCTCTTGAAGACAGCATACTGATGGGTCTTGGTTCTTTATCCAGCTTGGCATTCTGTGTCTTTTAATTGGCTCATTTACATTTAAGGGTAGTATTGTTATGTGTAGATTTGATCCTGTCATCATGATGCTAGCTGATTATTTTGCAAACTTGTTTATGTGATTGCTCCATAGTGTCACTGGTCCTTGTACTTCAGTATGTTTTTGTAGTGGATGGTAACCATTTTTACTTTCCATATTTAGTGCTTCCCTCAGGAGCTCTTGCAAGGCAGATCCTGTGGTAATATGCTCCTCTATTCTCATATAAAAACTTGTGAATTGACCATATTAGAAATTTCTTTGCTACTTTATTCCATGAAGAATGTTCACACAGAGTCATAATACATCCCAGATGGTTTTAGGTAGTATTTTTCTAAGGGCATGGAATACACATGACTGGAAATTGGCAAAACAATTTTAGGTCATACCTAAGTGTACACTTTTTGTCTTAATGTGTATTGAAAAACTATTGCTTGAACAACAAAATGTTATTGCACAAACATTTTTGCTTAAGACAAGGCTAAAGTAAGTATTGAATTTCAATGATTTAACTCAACCTAAAGAAGAGTAGTAAGTAAATATTAAAGTATATGAATATAGCAAAAATAGAGAAAGTTTTATACAGAATACTGCAGTTTGTAAAGCATTGTACTAAGGTGATGGATTAATTATACTTTTACTTTTATAATTTTAATTATAAAAGTAAAATTATAATTTTATTTATTGAGATGGAGTCTACTTTGTTGCCCAAGCTGGACTGCAGTAGTGTGATCTTGGCTCACTGCAACCTCTGCCTCCCAGATTCAAGCAATTCTCATATCTCAGCCTCCCAAGTAGCTGGGGCTACAGGCACACACCACCACACACAGCTAATTTTTGTATTTTTAGTAGAGTTGGGATTTCACCATGTTGGCGAGGCTGGTCTCAAACTTCTGACCTCAAGTGATCACCCACCTCAGCCTCCAAAAGTGCTGGGATTATAGGCATGAGCCACTGCACCCGGTTGATTACACAATTTTAAAAAGGAATGTGGCTATAACATCTTGTGCTGCTCAATATTTCCAGTCTTCAGTTTATTCATCTATAAATCAAGGAGACTGAATTAGATAAATCCTTAAGCTCCTTATCCTGGAATTCTACTATTTGAATAACAGTCTTTATAGCATTTTTATAGGTATCAATCTTATTTCAGCATTATCACATTCAACAAGTATCGAATGAGCATCTTCTATATGCCAAACAATGTTATGAGTCCTTAGGATACATCAGTGAACAAAACACATGAAGATGCTTGCCTTTATGGAGCTTACATTTTGACTCACATCCTGTGAGGTACGTTATTATTTCCATTTTACATGGGAAGAATTTTAAGGTCGGGTATGTAGGCAATTGCCCTAGATAAGTTAGTAGGAAGCAGAGTTAGGACTCAGACTTAGGGCTTCTGATTCACAGATTGTGCTCTTTCCATATTACATACATTGTGAAGGATATGATTCAACAGGGAAACAACTTGGAGAAAAATAGAACCTGCTGCTAACCTAGATGCCTATTAGATAATATTATCATAGGCTCTTACTTGGGGTCTTTGATGATGCTGATCATTTTTTTAAATAAATGAAAACCCCAATGGCTCTAAATAAGGAATAGGTCTTATGAAACAGATGGCCTAGCAGATGGTAGATTGCTCCTTTTCTTCTTGGCACCTCTTGTTGAGAGAATGTGATATGCACGATGGTTAGGTATGTTTGACTTCTTGGGTCTTAACTAGCAGATATTTCTGGAACTGATGCTGCTTCCTTATTCTGAGCTCAACAAATTCTTAAGTACAATCTGTAGCATTTTCTTTTCTGTCACTCTTCTCATATTATGTCCAGTTATATCAACTTTAATTAAAATATTTTACATTAAAAAATGACCTAAAATATGTCAGATGTTTTAGGATAACTAACTCAAAGTAGTTATTGGAAGCCCCCAATTTCCACCAATAAGATGGATAACAATCATAACCTTTGGGCAGGTCAAAATTACATTAAATACATCTTCCAAGGAACAGAATCAATTAAGTAACAACAATATGCAGACCACCGGGATAGGTGCTATGGGAGATGTGAGGATAGTAAGACGTGACTGTGGTCTTTAAGGATTTTACAGTATAGGAAAGGCTTAAGTGAGTGCACAAAAACTGATAATGTAGGGCAGATTGTGGTAATTATCATAAAGGTAGCTCAAAGAAAGAGTTCGGATGTTCAGAGAAAGGATAACCCCCTACTTCTGGCTGGATTGGGAGGGGCTGAGGCATGACAGAATTAGGCTGAAAGTGCTTGTTACTTTGCATGATGATGAGGATTCTTACAACTAGAAATAATAAGGACTTTCCAGATATTATGTGTTTAAGTGTAGAAGTCTGCTTGGAACATGCCTCCTGATTTCCCCCTAAATCCTCACATCTCCAGTGACACATGGCAGTTATCAACTTTTATCCAATTTACAGGGAAGTTATCAAATTTGGTGGGTTGTTTTTCTGCTTGTTTGTTTGCTTGTTTTGAGACAGGGTTTCACTCTTTCACCCAGGCTGGAGTGCAGTGGCATGATCATGGCTCACTGAGGCCTTGACCTCCCAAGCTCAAGCGATCCTCCCACCTCAGCCTCCCTAGTAGCTGGGACTACAGGCACATGCCACCATGCCTGGCTAATTTTTTTATTATTTGTTGCAGAGACGTGGTTTCACGATGTTGGCCAGGCTGGTCCTGAACTCCTGGGCTGAAGCAGTATGCCTGCCTTGACCTCCCAAAGTGCTGGGATTACAGGCATGAGGTACCATGCCTGGCCAGCAGTTATCAACTTTGACTCGAACATATGTTATATGAAGGAAATCAATTGTGATGGCCTTGCAAATCAAGGCAAGCTATCTGAGCTTAGATCAGATTGCAATAGGGAATTACTGAATAATTTTGTGTAAGAAGATGGCATAATCCATGCCATATTTTAGCATGATTAGTTTCTTAGGAGTTGGGTTAGTTTCCCCGAGACAGAAACAGAAGACAGTGAGACCAATTAGGAGGCCCTTGACATAGTCGAGAGAAGAGATAATGAGGATCTGAAATAGATCTGGCACTTGTTAGAGGAAGAAGGCAATGAATAGGAGAGATGTCAAGGAGGCCTTAATGATTATTTTCCCAGTAAGAGGTGAAAAGTCGATACCTTTTGTAATAACTGCAAACTGAAAGTTGATCAAGGCTGAAAGAGATGTTAAGTAACAAATCACTAAATTCTTAGGAGCTCTAGGGTTGATTGACTTTCTTCTTCCTAACTTCATAAATTGCTAGAAAATTTTCAAATATATATAGATACAAATATATATGAATATATATACACCCAGTTTTAGTGCCTGTTACACAATTATTAGTTAAGCACAACCTAAAAGGTGAAAATCTAAAGTAAAATTCAAGATCAAATTTCCTCAAAATATTTCATGTTATATAATATAGGGTACCCTCTGATTCTTCACTGTGATTATATATGAGCATGCAATGTCATAAAAAGCAAGTGTCATTAAATACTAATAGATTTTCCTTTAACCAATAATCTATTCAATAGAATTAATACAAATATATTGAAAATAAACTGAATTTCTTATAGTATGTGTCACCCAAGGGCCTTTATAAAAGCAAATCTCTTAGAACTAAATCTCTAAGTAAAAGAAAATATTTAAATAAATAGTGCCCACAGAATGATATGAATGGAATTCAACATGGGAAAGAATCCTTTTTTTGAGTTCTGACACAACGCCATGGAACGAACCTGGGTCAAGTTCCCCTAGAAAAAATAGAAAGGTGAGTAGTCGTGGCTGTGACTTAGAGTATGTGAAAGGATTAGATTAGGCCCATTTGCTACTAAATCATGCTGAAGTCCATACCCCAAACTTTAGACACTCACAGAGAAGGGGCCGTTTTTGTAACCCTAAATGTCAACCACCAGAAATGTTACATCATATCCCAGGTTCTAACCAAATATAATTATTCACTCTCCTTGGGACATATGTCCTGAATTCCCCATAAATCCTTCTCACATCTCCAGTGACGTAAGTAATCTTTCCTACCTCTAAGTCTTCATGGGACTATATCTGAACTACACTTTTAGATTTACCATTTTCTACCTTCTTAATATTATTTTAGATATGGGTCTCCCCTATAAAGCTGTAAGTTCCCTGAGGGCAGAGTCAAAGTCTTGTTTTCACAGCCTCGTGGTATCTAGCACCAGGCTCTTTCCACAGAAATTACACATGAAGGGCTAATGAAGAAATGTACAAGCCCTCACTTTGCAAATCACACTTCATTAAGCACTAAAAAGAAAATGAGAAAAAAATCACCAGGAGAATCCTAAAAACTTATCGACCTTGTTATGTAAAATTGGATGAAATCTTCTGGGTCTCAGTGTCAATTACCAGTCACCCAGACCTATCTCAGGCTGGATTCGTTCTCCTGAAGTACTCCTGAAGGACTGTGGTTTTTTCCATGTTATTCCTCCCTTCCTCTTCCTCATTTTTTTCCTAAGTCCTCATTATAATTTTTTAAACCAATAATACAACATAATCCAAATATTTTTTTGTTTGTTTTTACAAATTGAACTTTTCTTTTTTGATGATTTTGGGGTTTTTTTCTTTATTTATTAGCTTGTCTTTCCTTGCCTTTATCACAATAATATTTCACTTTACAAAGATCACTGACCTCATGGGAAGCAATCACTCTATTTTGAACTATAAGTGGAAAATAATATTACTAAATTGCATTATGGAGCTTCCTCTCAAATTACTGTTTCTTGGGAACTGAACATACACTGAGACTCTGTCTCTTCACAGGAACTGTTTTGATCCCAGCAAAGTGCTATAGGCCTCCATCCCACCCATTTTAAATGTGTTTGTGTAATACTTTATACTTAGTGTCTTTGGCCCAGTATAATTGCTCTGACATTGGCAGACTGTGTGGGTGATCAATGGGCTGCTACCATTTAGTTTCCTATAGACTTTGATCCAAAGGACTTTAATTTGCTTTCCAGTTCCTCTCTGACTGTACATTTGTCCACACTGGGGATTAATAACAAAGGGAAGCATCCTAAACCCTCTTTATATGATGAATTTACTGTGCATATAACATGTTAAAACAATAAACTGAAAATGAGAAATTCAAAAAAAAATTAAGTCTGGCTAAGGTCAAGGGGTCACCCAATCCAGCATCTGTTTTTCCTCAAAGCATATTTCACCACTAAGAAAATATTCAAGATATAGGAAATATCTTTCGAAGCTTGAATTACTTGTCTTTTCCATTTTTCAACTCAACTAGTAGCTGAAACACTATCCAGTTCCATTGGACGATTAGCTGATGGTTCAAATTATCTTTAGTATTCATACATGACCTTGTAATTTCTATTAGATCTTTCTCTACATCACTTAAATGTTTCAATTATATATTAATTTCTTCTCAAAACTTTCCCATGAAAGGCTTCAAGTTAGGCATGGTTCTCATTTAAACTTGAAGAAATTAAGAAACAAAGCACTAGATAACTCAAAAATCTTTCTACCATAGGTAAGAAACAACAGTGCTGAAACTTGAGACACGGCTGTTCTCGGTTGCTGATCTACCTTTTTTTTTTTTTTTCACTTGATACTTTAAGATCGTTTCACCTTTTTTTGTGTCTTAGATTTTTTTACTATGCCAAACAGTACAGTAGTACATAACATGTATAGTTATCAAGAATATTGCCTCTGGAACTAGAACACCTAGATTCAAATCCTGGCCCCACTATTTAATGGCTCTAAGAGTTTAGGCAACTTATTAATTTCTCCACAGTTTATCCTCGGTGAACCATATTCCCTGGGGGTTTTCATACAGCAACACAAACAATTTCAACTGGAATGTTAGTCTTATGTATTATTGAATAGGTATTATTGACCACCCCAAAGCTGGAATTTCCCACTTTCTTCAGAGGCTGCAAGCTTCCTGCCATGTAGTTCGGAAGCCTCTCCTTCCAAACACACAAACCTTTATCCATGTCCTTCCTTTTCCTCTTATTTTTGCTCACCCACACCTAGAAATATGTATTCATTTCTTACACAGAATGGTTTCCCTTGAGGCATCACCTTCCACCTAGCAAAGCAGTTTATCACGTACTTTTTTAAGCAAGACCATACTCTTCATAGTAGGAACTCTGATGTCAGTCAGTAAAATATTATTTTTTCTGTTACATTTATATAATGAGTTTCACCAAAAAAATTGGATTCAGTTATATACTTAATTTAATCTGTTTCACAAATATTTATCAAGTTCTTGGTAGAAGTTTTCAGGAAATTCAGACAACTCAATCATGGGTACTGCCCTGGAGAAATCTGGCTCTTTTTAGCCAGTACAAACAAATGGTCAAAAGGGTAAATGGTGTATAAGAAGTCAAGATAAAATGTTATCAGAGTTTAGACTTACATGAACTCCATATAAATAGGAATAGGAAAATGATGTAAAGAATTGCTAATTTCATGTTCAATTTTGAAATGGCTGATTGTAAATGAAACCACATAAACTATTTAGCAATACAAGGAGTACTAAAGGTCATGTCTCTTTTAAGGACTTTACAAATTGTTTTAACTTGAACTTCATACTCAGAGTAATAGCAGATAGCTTATAAAGAACTAAAGTTTTGCCATATATAAATTTCCTGCAATTCCTAGGGCATGTAAAGCATGTAAATAAGGCAAAATAATGATGGCTGTTTAAGCAAAATGTACATACTAAGAAAAAAGGCAAATATACATGCAAAGAAGTTGTTATCATGTAAAAAATTATTAAATACAAAAATGTATAAGTTTTATATTTGTTAGGTAATTTGGTTTTTCATTATTTTGGCAAAAAGATGATCAAAATGAAATGACTCTGCTAAATTAAGAGGACATCAAGAGGGGAAAAACAACTCTCTCGGTAATCAGCTTTAAGTAGAGAACGATGGCCTGTGATTACACGGCAGAAAAAAAATGGAGCCATGTGAAGCACTACTAAAGCAAATTAGGTCATTAATCCTCTGACTATTGAAATAAACAACATATCTAAGTGAGTTATCTATCAAAAAAAGTGATATCACCAATGGCTCTATGCAGATGTCTAAAGGAAGACTTTTAGATATTGAATTTATTTTTTCCCCATGTTATCAGCTGTTGGCTTTTAGGATGTCCTTTCAGATGCAGAATGCCTCTGAAGGGTTTTAGAGGTAAATTTTTCATTAGGAATAGGCATCTTTTGTGCTATAACAATTCTATCACATGGTTAATTAGAGTAAATACTTTCAACATTCAATACCTGTTTATTAAATGCCCACTCTATAAAGCCCTGTGCTAGGGGTTGGTTGGACTTTAGAGAACCAGATGGTCCTGGCCCTCCTAGAGCTCACTGTTTAGCAAAGAGGGGCCTACTTTCTTACTAAGCAGCTTTGTTTCTTTTTTGAATGACTCTAAATACTATATTAGAATTCTTCTCTTAAACTAAAATCTGCCTCCTTAAAACTTTTATCCACATTATGCCTTCTGGAATCATGCAAAGTAAATTCAATCTGTCCTAAACCTGATCTTACAGGCAAAGAAGCTTTTGAAAGATTACTTCATTAAAGTCACTAAAAAACAAAGCTAATAGGACAAAGCTAAGTACAGGATCCTGCAGCCTACCATTAGTAAATTCATTCATAGTTGACATCATTTTCCACATCCTGAAAAAATTTTATGCAAAAACACATTCATTGTTAAAAAAATGGAAATACGTAATAGTAAAAGAAAGGTTAAGGAAGATGGTACATGCACACACAAAAGAGTAACAGTGAGGTGATGGATATGTTCATTTGTTTGACTGTAGTAATCATTTATGTCAAAATATTATGTTGTATACCTTAAATATATAGATATGTAAATATAATAAAAGAAAGATGGTACATTAATTTTATGTAGTATTATGCAGTTATGTCAGAGGCATGTGAACCAGAGCAACTCCATCTTGAATAGGAGCTGGGTAAAATGAGTCTGAAACCTACTGGGCTGCATTCCCAGACAGTTAATGCATTCTAAGTTACAGGATGAGACAGGAGGTCAGCACAAGATACAGGTCATGAAGACCTTGCTAATAAAACAATTTGCAGTAAACAAGCCAGCTAAAACCCACCAAAACCAAGAAAGTGATGAGAGTGACCTCTGGTCGTCCTCACTGCTACACTCCCACCAGTGCCATGACAGTTTGCAAATGCCATGGCAATGTCAGGAAGTTACCCTATATGGTCTAAAAAGGGAGGCATGAATACTCCACCCCTTGTTTAGCATATGATCAAAAAATACCCACAAAAATGGGCAACAAGCAGCCCTCAGGGCTGCCCTGTCTATGGAATAACCATTCTTTTATTCCCCTACTTTCTTAATAAACTTGCTTTTGCTTTGCACTGTGGACTCACCCTAAATTCTTTCTTGCATAAGATCCAAGAACCCTCTCTTGGGGTCTGTCTGGATCAGGACCCCTTTCCTATAACAGTTATTTCTATTTAACCAATGTTTACACAAGAGTATGTAAGATATAGGCTTTCACAGAGTAGAATATAAATTGGGGAAAAAAAACTGTGTAGAAACAGACTAGTTCCACTACAAAACCAGTAAAGTAATTTTTAGAGTCATAAAACTAAAAGGACAAAGAATATGCAAAATAAGACAGCAGACAAGGGATGATAAAAATAAAATTTTGAATTTGAAAAATAATCAATTTAACAGAACAACAACAAAAAAATGTGCCCGGGAGAGCCAAAATGTTAGCTGATTTAAAATGTATAATCCCAGAGAGGCTCAGAACCTGGATGTAATAATAAAGGTAAGGGTACCGGTGAGACTGAAAACAGAAGGACTAGTTGGAATCTATCCATATGTATGTATACATACACACATATTTACTTTCAGTGTCTTTTATTTTAAAAGATGAGAGGATAAACCAAAACATAAAAATGCCTTCAAAATTCTGAAGGAGAAATAGTCCCTACCTAGACTTCTATTCCTGAAAACTATTAATAAAAGTAAAGTTAAAATGAGGACATTTTCAGATATATAAAGTCTCAAAATTTTACTTCAGTGAATTATTTCTTAAAAAGCTACAGAAGGATGTGTCGCACCAAAAGAAGAGAATAAATCTAGAAATGGGAAAACGTGAAATCCAGAAAAAAAGGGGATCCAATACTGGAAAAAAGTAAAGATAATCCCTAGGATACCTATGAAGAAAAGTAAATCCCAAGAAGCCAGCTGAGAAGCAGGTTCAGAGAGAAACTTATCCATTCTGGAGACTGAGGTCAGATGGCTCCAAAGATGTCGTCCAGATACATCACCAAGGAAAAGATGAAACTGAGGGATTGGCTTACATGAATGAATGACAAGCACTTTACTTAATAAAAAGTACATTAAAAACTAAGCAAATAAAAAAAACTAGGCAAGTAAAAATGTTTTACAAGAAAGGAAATATGATCAGAGTACACTGAAGAGCTGGGCTGGAAATTATATTTATATAATAATCATAATAATAGACATTATTTAACAAAAATTATTACATAATATCAAAGAAAACAAAGTGAGTGTGGGTATGTTTTCAAGTGGTTGGGGGGATGCGTGGACAAGAGCAAATTCTCATCTTCCATTATAGCAAATCAATAGATCTGAAAAGTCAGGTAATCATAGTAAAAATAAATCTGTTATTATTAATACAAAAGTAAATTTCAAAAGAAACAGCTTAAACAATAAGAGTTACTTCTGGGATCCAAAGGGATAGGGTAAGTGACTGCTAATTTTCATTACAAACCTTGCAGAACTATTTGCCAAAATCTTTTTGAAATGATATTTGTATTTTTTTATCTAATCAATATTACATTTAAAAAATGAACTCTAAATACATTACATAGAAGACCCAAAACATAAGGGCAAGAAATACACACAAATGTCAGTAAAAATTATATTTAGATTATTTGTTTTGTTATACTTTTCTGGGTGATTCAAATTGTCTTTAATGAACATATGCATCTAATATGATAAAAATTTAAATAAAAAGAAACTAAGTTTGGCATAACTCGTTCTTTGAACACTTTATGTTTCCTAATATATAAGACATCTTTTTTCTATGGACACAAAGCTACTCTTCAATATATCTTTTCCAGAATTCTTCTAGGAATATTTGTTAAATTCATAATTCTATTCCTAGAAAATATATTTCCCTACCCTCCACGTTTAATACACACACACACCCCCTTTTGATAATTGAAACAAGTATTATCTATCTCTGTATACTGTTCATCCTTGTTCTGCACGGTCCTTCAAAGATCACAAATAACTGGCCTGTGACCATAACCACAAGCCCTGTCAGTACCCTGGGATTAAGTTTAATTAAGACTCAGCATCTGAATTTAAAACAGCCCAGCACTCTCTTACCTATCTTTTCGCAGTAATCTAGAGTTGACTGTGTTTTCCATGCTGAGGACCCACCTTTTAATTAGGAGAGGTAACAATACTCATGTTAAATATTTAAATTCACACAAGATTTGAATTTTCCCTTCAAATTTAATTTAGATTATTAGATGAAGTCTGTTTATGAAGAAAGTTTCATTTTTAAAAAGTTTATCTAAGACCTTAAAATATCAAATATAGCTTTATACTGTCTTTCACATTCACCCCCTTATCTCTCCTCCTGCCACTGCCTGAGCTCAGATTCTCATCGTGCTCCTCTGGATCACTAAAATGGCCTTTAAACTGGTCTCCTGGGTGCCAGGATTTCCCTTTCCAGACAATTATCTGGAATTGAAACCCTACTCCAAATAGCTTTGTGTTTTCCTGCCTTTAGAGTCTTCCTTATGATGCTCAAATGGCTCTGATGCTTGAAAACCTCTTCCTCACTCCCAAAACTGTTAGTCAAAGTACTGGATCATTTTTCATGGCCCAACTCCAATTCCAATTCTATGAACCATATCCAACTATTACCACTTAACATTATTCTCACTCTATAGCTATCATCCCTCTGAAACATTTTGCGTACCTCTATTATTGTTCTTATATCAAACTGTTTCAAATTAAATATATTTTTGCGTTTGACTAGTATAGTGCTTTACTAACAGTAGGAGTACAATTGTTGAATTAAATTTTAGCTCAACTGGCACCATGTTGGATCAAGTCAAAACTGCCTGATAATAACAAAAGTAAGACCTATTAGAAGACTGCTGAACTTGTAGCTATTGTAACTCTTATCTTTCCATAATATTTGTTTTATTTTTAAATTTATCTTATAAGCTTTTGGCAATTGTTTAAATTTCAAAATTACACTTATTATTTGGTTTAGAGAAAATGTTGGTTCATGTGGGCACATTTATTTTCTTTGGCTCATTTTTGCTTCATATTGAAAACCTATTTTTTCTTATATCAAGATGAAAGAAAATTAATCTGTCCACCGAGGTGAATAATGCCTTAGATAAAGGACAAGTCAATGACTGTAGAGCTATAAAATTCCATTGTTGCACTCCATTTCTTCATGGAACATTTGAGGGAAATAAACAGAAATTAGCTCAAAAGGGCTCCACCAATTTATCACATATTTTAGCATTTAATAAAAACTTGTAACTAGGAGAGTAAGCCATACTTTGAATTTCAGGTTATTTTTGCAAAACTGACCAGAACTCTATCACCAAAATACTAGTGAACAAAAAGCAAGGATTAGAATCAAGATTGCCAGTAATAATCCCATAGTCATTTTAAAGCTGGGCTTCCTTAACGCTCCATGGAAAGGCCCTCTTTTCACTTCATGTATTGCTACGAAAATACAATATTTAAATGTGACAGACTTAATCCACTGAAAATTTTGCACATAAACTTATTAACAAGTAAAATTTTAATAAGAGGTTTCCTGGCTGGGTGCAGTGTCTCACACCTGTAATCCTAGCACTTTCAGAGGCTGAGGCAGGAGGATTGCTTGAGCCCAGGAGTTTGAGACGAGCCTAAGCAACATAGTGAGATAATTGTCTCTACAAAAAAAATTTTAAAATCATCAGAACATGTGGCACACACCTGCAGTCCCAGCTACATGGGAGGCTGGGGCAGGAGCCTGGGTGGTTGATGCTGCAGTGAGCCATGATTGTGCCACTGCACTCCAGCCTGAGCAAAAGGACAAGACCCTGCCTCAAAAAAAAAAAAAAAGTTTCCTGTAAAAGCTTAAACTTAAAATGTAATTAAATTGTATTCTTTTATATCCTCAAATAACAAACTATAATATGTATAGCATTTATTCAAATGATTGGAATAATGTATGTTCAGAGCATCCTCAACTTTATTAATACATTATGTATTAATCAGAGTTCTCCAGAGAAACAGAACCAAGAACCAAGAAGACACACATATTACATATAGGATTGTTATATATAACCTCTTGGTGTAGGAGAGATGACAGATAGATGATAGATAGGATAGATAGATAGATAGATAGATAGATAGATAGATAGATAGATGATAGATAGAAGAGAAATTTATTTTTAAAGAACTGGCTCACATAATTATGGGGGATGGAAGTCTAAAATCCAAAGGGCAGTCTGGCCAGCTGGAGAAAAACAAGAATTGATGTTGTAGTCTTGAATCTGAAATCTGTAGGGCAGGCCAGTTGGCAGCAAACTTAAGCAAGACTCCTTCAGGCAGCAAACTCAAGAAGAATTCCTTCTTCTCCAGGAAATGTCATTTTTTTATCTTAAGACCTTCAACTGATTGGATGAGCCCCATTCACATTATGGAGCATAACCTGCTTTACTTAAGGTCAACTGATTATAAATGTTAATGACATCTACAAAATACCTTCACATCAACATCTAGACTAATGTTTGACCAAAAAACTGCGTACCATAGCCTAGCCAAGTTCTTAAATAAAATTAACTATCACATGTTCAGTCAGCAAATATTTATTGAGCACCTACCAGAATCTTGGTGCTATGCCAAGATGCTAAGGGGGTCAGATAAAGGGCATCAAATTGAGCCACAGTAGTTGTGAATACCATTAGAATAAAGGTAATGATTGGACAAAAATTAGAAGAATGAGTAAGAGTTAACTGAGCTAGGCAGAACAAAGAAGTGGGGAAAAGGCAAATGAGAAAGTGATCTTTATGAATAAAAGCCTCAGGTGCATTTGGTTTGGAGCAAAGAATGCAGCTGCCAACAATGCAGAAAATTGATCTGAATAAATGTTCAGACACCAGAACACAAAGGATTTGATGTGTCAAGCCATAGCATCTGAACAATATCCTGAAGGCTACAGGAACTCATCTGAAACAAGTTATACAATCAAATTGGCAGGTTAGAAAAATAACCTTGTCTACAGGACTAAGATGGCAGAATTGAGAAGGTGAGAATGGGGAATGACCATTTTGGAGAGTGATGGAAGATACATGAAAAAATTGTGAAGACCTATAGCAGTGGGGTAAAAAGGAGCAGACAGAAAAGGAGATTATAGGAAGCAGAATCAGTAGGATGTAGTGACAAATTGATGTGGATTGAGGGAGACAGAGTCCTTTGTAGTGACTTCAGGTTTGGGGTGTAGATAAATGAGAGCATGCTAGTCCCATATTATAAACCTTAGTTAAAGAGGAAAAGCATGATGAGAAAGAAGGAATAAGGTGAAAAGGGGGAGAAAAGTGAAGAATACCTCAGCAGCTATGACGACACGTTTCTACATCACTAACAGATGGCGAAACAATTTCATAGATTTCTCCCTAATCTTCTGAAGTTCCTTATCCATGGCCAAACCAAGCTTTGTGCAGAACAAAACGGGTTTCCTAATAACAAAAGAAAAATTTTAGGGTAATTTTGGTCCTTAAAAAATGTATTTGCAAAAGAAATTACTGTGCTAAAGTTATCTTTGCCACCTCAAAAAATGTACAAAACACTCCATAATTATAAATAAATTCGGTGATAAGTAAGGCAACAGTTAGCTTCCTGCCCAGAACTGGAAAACAACATTTTCCTCTATAATTAATAAAAACAACACATAATAAAACATATCAGAAACATGCATAATTGTTTCAAACTCAAAAGTTTTATTATCAGATGCAAGAGGCCAAATATTACATTTCAATCAATGTCATCAGAACAAACTTAAAATAGAAAACAATTTACAGGATTCAGACAAGACGGCTGACTAGATGCAGCCAGGGGGAACAGCTCCCAATGAGGGACCAGGATGACTGGCACACCTCTAACAGATCTTCAGAGGGAGGGCACTGAGAGTAGATGGAGGGAAGACACAGAAGCTGGGCTGAAGAAGGAGAAACATGAGGACTCGTTCCCAGATCTAAAAGACTCCAGGGGAATGAATGAGTTGAACTGGCAAGGAGCAACCCGCTCTCATCAAGGGCCCCTGGAATCCTGGCAGGAGATCCCTCGACTACCATGGACACTTGAGTTGGCAGGGAGAACTCCTTAGAGAAGTGGTGAGGCAGCAAGCCAGCCAATGCGGAGCCCAAAGGTTTTAGTGTAGGAGCATCTGTGATAGAGCATGGCCAGGGACAGCCATCCCTCTACACTCAACTTGCTCCCATAGGAGACTCTGGCCTTGGGGAACTGTTGGACTTGATCTCTGTGGGGTAGTCTTGCCCATCAGAGGAGGCCAGTCTGACCATAGTAACCCTTGGTCTGCTGGCTTCTCCTGAGGCCCCAGCCTGGCTGTGCCTGCTTGCTGTGCAGCCTTGGGTGTCCTGGAGGCCTGCATCATAGCTCCTGTGCTAGTGGTACCTGACTAGCAGCAAGCTCCACCAGGGTGCCCCTGCAGCCACACACTAGCCTGACCGCTCCTTCCCCTCACTGCAGCTTCCCCTCAGGCCCACAGCCACCCTCCACGTGGTTTTGCCTGTACGTGTATGTGCGGGTAGATTTTGCCTTCCCTGCCCTGCCAGCATGTGTGTGCTGCCCTGCCTCTGCTGCCAACAAGAGTGCACTCTGCCCCCACGGTCCCGCCATTGCAGTCAGAGCCTTGGTGGGCACAAAGCCTGCCAGCCCTTCCCACACCAGTGACCTGCCCCTGCCCGACCCTGCCACCAGAATGAAACTAGGCAAAGAGAACAGCAGACTCTCCCCTGCCCTGAATGGCCACAGAGGACACACACAGACCTGGGCCTGCCAGCACCCTGCCCCCATGCTAACACCACCACCAGCATGACCACCTGCACAGTCACCAAGGGGGTCCCCTTGTGTCCCCAGCCTCACTGCCTCCTCCACTGCTATGAATTCCCACATGGAGGCAGGCACTCTGGAATCCAGTAGCATCCTGCCACAGTCAACAAATGTGCACCCCACTGCACTGCCGCTGATGCTGGCACATGCAAACAAGGATGGATCCCAATGCTATCATCCTATGAAAGGCTTTGGCTGACACCACCCATTGGAGTGTAATGAGTAGCAGCCCAAGAGCACTTTGAACTCCCCAGCACAGTGAGCTCCAAACCTAGAGGAGCTAGAGAACAAAATTGGGGCCCAATATAAGTCCCCCAGTTAGAACATGCAGTCCAGGAGTTGGGAGCTGAGCTTTGGCCCCCTAAAATCTTCCAGAAACAAAGCTAGGTGACAAAACCCACCTTATAACACAATCAACCCTCAAGGTCATCAAATAGGATTAAAAAAAAAAAAAACTCATCCAAAGGACAGAAACTTTAAAGATTGAAGGAATACCAACTCACAAAGATGAGACAAAACCAGTTCAAGAACTCTCACAACTCAAAAAGCCAGAGTGCCTTCTTTCCTCCAAATGACTGCACTACCTTTCCAGCAAGCCTTCTGAACCAGGTTGAGGTGGCTGAAATGACAAAAATAGTATTCAGCATATGAATAGGAAGGAAGATCATTGAGATACAGGAGTATCCAATGTTGAAACCCAATCCAAGGAAGCTAACAATCACAATAAAATGATATAGGAGCTGACAGACAAAATAGCCAGTATAGAAAAGAACACAACAGACCTGATAAAGCTGAATAAACACACTATGAGAGTTTCATAATGCAGTCACAAGTACTAGCAGCAGGATAGACCAACCTCAGGAAAGAATCTCAGAGCCTGAAGACTGGCTTTCTGAAATAAGACAGTCAGACAAGAATAAAGAAAAAGAAATGAAAAGGGACAAACAAAACCTCTGAGAAATATAGGATTACATAGAGACTAAATCTATGACTTACTGATGTCCCTGAAAGAGATGAAAAGAATGGAAACAACTTGGAGAACATATTTCAGGATATCATCCATGAGAATTTCCTCAACCAAGCTAGAGAGGCCAACATTCAAATTCAGGAAATGCAGAGAAACCCAGTAAGATACTTCACAAGAAGATCATCCCCAACACACATAATAACAAGATTCTCCAAGGTTGAAATGAAAGAAAGAATGTTAAAGGCAGCTAGAGAGAAAGGCCTGGTCACCTACAAAGGAAATCTCATCAGATAAACAGCAAATCTCTCAGTAGAAACTGTATAAGCCAGAAGAAATTGGGGGCCAATATTCAACATTTTTAAAGCAAAAAAATTCCAACCCAGAATTTCATATCCAGCCAAACTAAGCTTTATAAGTGAAAGAGAAATAAGATCCTTTTCAGACAAGCAAATGCTGAGAAAATTTTTACCACCACACCTGCCTTATAACAGCTCCTGAAGGAAGCATTAGATATGGAAAGACTGTTACCAGCCACTACAAAAACACACTTAAGTACACAGACCAGCAACACTATAAAGCAACCACACAAATAAGTCTGCATAATAACCAGCTAACATCATGATGACAGGATCAAATTCACACTTATCAATATTAACCTTGAATGTAAATAGACTAAATGCCCTAATTAAAAGGCACAGTGGCAAGCTAGATAAAGACCCAAGATGTAATGATATGCTGTCTTCAAGAGACCATCTCACATGCAATGATGACACACATAGGCTCAAAATAAAGGGATGGAAGAAAATCTGCCAAGTAAATGAAAAACAAAAAAAGTGGGGGTTGCAGTCCTAATTTCAGAAAAAAAAGACTTTAAAACAACAAAGATCAGAAAAGACAAAGAAAGGCATTACAAAATGGCAAAGGGTTCAATTCAACAAGAGGACCCAACTATTCTAAATGTATATGTACCCAACACAGGAACATCCAGATTCATAAAGCAAGTTCTTAGATACTTACAAAGGGACTTAGAATCCCACAAAATAATGACGGGAAACTTCAACAGCCCACTGACAGTAATAGATTATCAAGGGAGAAAACTAACAAAGATAATCAGGACCAAAACTCAGTACTGGATCAAATGGACCTGATAAACATCTAAATAACTCTACACCCCAAAATAACAGAATATAAATTCTTCTCATCACCACATGGCACATACTCTAAAATCAACCACATTATTAAACATAAAACACTCCTCAGAAAAATGGAAAAGAACTGAAATCCTAACAACCATTCTCTCAGATCACAGCACAATCAAATTAGAAATCAAGATTCTACTCAAAACCATACAATTACGTAAAAATTGAACAATCTGCTCCTGAATGACTTCTGGGTAAATAATTAAATTAAGGCAGAAATAAAGAAGTTCTCTAAAACTAATGTGAACAAAGACACATCATACCAGAATCCCTGGGACACACTTAAGGCAGTATTAAGAGGGACATTTACAGCACTAAAAGCCCACATCATAAAGTTAGAAAGATCTCAATTTAATAACCTAACATCAAAACTAAAAGAACTAGAGACCAAGAGCAAAAAAACCTCAAAGCTAGCAGAAGAGAAGAAATACCCAAAATCAGAGCTGAACTGAAGGAGATAGAGACACAAAAAAACATTCAAAAGATCAGTGAATCCACGAGGTTTTTTTTTTGAAAAGTTAATAAAACAGACCATTAGCTAGACTAATAAAGAAGACAAGAGAGAAGATCCAAATAAACACAATTAGAAATGACACAAGGATATTACCACTGACCCTACAGAAATACAAATAACTATCAGAGAATATTATGAACACGTCTATGCACACAAACTAAAAAATCCAGAAGAAACTGATAAATTCCTGGACACATACACCCTTCCAAGACTGAACCAGTAAGAAATTAAATCCCTGAACAGATCAATAACAAGCTCTGAAATTGAATTAGTAGTAAATAGCCTACCAAAGCCCAGGACCAGACTGATTCACAGCCAGATTCCACCAGATGTACAAAGAAGCGCTGGTACCATTCCTACTAAAACTATTCCAAAAAAATTGAAGAGGAGAGGCTCCTCTCTAACTTATTCTATGTGTCCAGCATCATCCAGATACCAAAACCTGTCAGAGACACAGTGAAAAAATAAAACTTCAGGCCAATAATGAACATTGATGCAAAAATCCTGAAGAAAATACTGGCAAACTAAATCCAGCAGCACATCGAAAAGCTTATCTACCACAATCAAGTAGGCTTTAGCCCTGGGAAGCAAGGTTGGTTCAATACACACAAATCAATTAATGTAATTCATCACATAAACATAACTAAAGACAAAAAAAAAACATGATCATCTCTATAGATGCAGAAAAGGCTTTTGATAAAATTTAACACCACTTCATGTTAAAAAAAACTCTCAATAAACTAGATATTGAAGGAGCATACCTCAAAATAATAAGAGCCATCTACGACAAACCCACAGCCAACATCATAGTGAATGGGGAAAACTTGTAAGCATTCCCTTGAAAACCAGCACAAGACAAGAATGCCTTCCCTAAACACTCCTACTCAATGTAGTATTGGAAGTCCTGGACAGAGCAGTCAGGCAAAAGAAAGAAATAAGGGGCATCCAAACAAGAAGAGAGGAAATCAAATGATCCCTGTTTGCAGATGACATGATTCTATATCTAGAAAACCCCATAGTTCTGGCCCAAAAGCTCCTTAGGCTGATAAAATAACTTTAGTGAAGTATCAGGATCCAAAATCAATGTATAAAAATCACTAGCATTTCTATACACCAACAACCATCAAGCCAAGCGCCAAATCGGAAACATAATTCCATTCAAAATTGCCACACACATACACACACACACACACACACACACACACACACACACACACACACACACAAATACCTAGGAATACAGCAAACTAGGAGGTAAAAGAGCTCTACAACACTTCTCAAAGAAATCAGAGATGATACAAACAATGGAGAAACATCTCTTGCTCACGGATAGCAAGAATCAATATCATAGAGAGGATACAAACAATGGAGAAACATCTCTTGCTCATGGATAGCAAGAATCAGTATCATTAAAATGGCCATAATACCCAAAGCTATTTAGAGATTCAATGTTCTTTCTATCAAACTACCAATGACATTCTTCACAGAACTAGAAGGAACTACTTAGAAATTCATATGGAACCAAATAAGAACCCGGATAGCTAAGGCAATCCTAAACAAAAAGAACAAAGCTGGAGGCATCATGCTACCTGACTTTATGCTATAGGGCTACAGTAACCGAAACAACATGGTACTGGTACAAAAACAGACACATAGACCAATGGGACAGAATAGAGAGCCTAGAAATAAGGCCACGCACCTACGACCATCTGATCTTCAACAAAGCTGACAAATACAAGCAATGGGGAAAGGACTCTACATTCAATACATGGTGCTGGGATAACTAGCTGGCCATATGCAGAAGATTGACACTAAACCCCTTCCTTACACCATATGCAAAAATCAGCCCAAGATGGATTAAAGACTTAAATGTAAAACCCAAACTGTAACAACTCTGGAAGACAACCAAGACAATACCATTCTAGACATAGGAATGGCCAAGATTTTATGACAAAGATGCAAAAGGAATTGCAACAAAAGCAAAAACTGACAAATGGGATCTAATTAAACTGAAGAGCTTCTGCACAGCAAAAGAAACCATCAACAGAGTAAACGACCTACAGAATGGGAGAAAAAATTTTCAAACTATGCATCTGACAAAATCCAGTCTCTATAAGGAACTTAAACACATCTACAAGAAAAAAACAAGCAATCCCATAAAAAAGTGGACAAAAAACATAGACACTTTTCAAAAGAAGACACACATGCGGCCAACAAGCATATGAAAAAAAAAGCTCAACATCACTGATTATTAAAGAAATGAAAATAAAACCACAATGAAATACCATATCACAGCAGTCAAAAAATAACTAATGTTTGCGAGGTTGCTGAGAAAAAGGAATGCTTACACACTGTTACAGGGAATGTAAATTAGTTCAACCATTGTGGAAAACCGTGTGACAATTCCTCAAAGACCTAAAGACAGAACTACCATTCAACCCAGCCATCCCTTACTGCCTATATACCAAAAGGAATATAAATTGTTCTATCATAAAGACACATGCACATGTGTGTTTACTGCAGCACTATTCACAATAGCAAAGACATGGAGTCAACCTAAATGCCTATCAGTGGTAGACTGGATAAAGCAAATATGGTACATATTCACCATGGAATACTCTGCAGCCATAAAAAAGAATGATATCATCTCCCTTACAGGAACATGAATGGAGATGGAGTCCATTATCTTTGGCAAATTAACACAGGAATAGAAAACCAAATACAGGTTCTCACTTAAAGTGGGAGCTAAATAATGATAACACATGGACACATAGAGAGAAACAATAGACATGGGGGGCCTACCAGAGAATGGGGAGGGTGGGAGGAAGGAGAGGATCAGGAAAAATAACTAATGAATACTAGGCTTAATACCTGGGTAACGAAATAATCTGTACAAAACAAAAAAACCCATGACACAAGTTTACCTATATAACAAACTTGCACATATACTCCTGAACTTAACAGTTAAAAAGGAGAAAAAAAGAATTACACAATGGTATACACTTATTGAAAGTGTATATATGGCAATTAAAATAATCATTTTTACAACAAATGTATGTCATTGTGCAATCATAACTAAACAAAGGATTATGAAGGGAGCACTAATTCCCCATATTGAAAACCTATAAGCTTTGTGTGACCAACATGTATAAAAATAGCGAAAGTTTTTATTGTAAAAAAAAAAAAGGGCCTGGTTCTTGTTTTTTAATTTATTTAATCTATGTTGGATTGTTGACAATGATATTCATGGGGATAATGCATATCTAAACTAGTTCTATGTACTTTTTCCTTTGTTTCTTGAGATATAATTCACATACCATAAAATTACCATTGTAAACTATACAATTCCGTGTTTTTTAGTATACCGCATTCACAATATGTGCAACCATAAGCACTATCTAATTCCAGGACATTTTCATTACCTCAAATGGAAACCCCATACATACATAATTTTAAAGAAACAGAACACTAACTATATTTACAAATTTAAGCAGTGTATTCACTCAGACTTATTAGTACTAGAGCAGGAATAAGGAAGTGGTGCAGAAGTAAACACAGTTGGAGGCCATTCAAGCATTACCCAAGGTGAAGGTTGCCCATTGAAAATGAACATCTGGTCTTCCTGGCATGTATATTCTTACTATTGAGATGCATAAATCAAGCTATGAAAATCCGATGAAATAAAAGTCGAATTAAAACTCTTTTTCTTTGATTACATTACTCTTTACTATTCCACATGCTTAAAATTTGGGTTCTGGAGTAGATACCAATTTTCAGTCTGCCCCATATTCATCTTTTCTTCTGACCAGAACTCCACATTCCCCAAACTCCCCTCCTTCTTCTTCAGGGAACTGCTCTTCACTTTACTCCAGCTATGTAATTCTCATAGCACCTGCCATGTTCTTAAAAATTCAGGCTGTAGTTACAGTAGAAAAAATGGAAGACAGAGCTAATGAGTGGAGAGAAACAGAGTCCTAATGAAACCATTTGAGAGCTTGGGCCTCAAGGTCTGCATCTACACCTGAAAGCCAGACATACCTTCTGGACTTTTTAGTTACATGAGGTATTAAATTCTTCATTTTGCTTATGCCAGTTTGAGTTTCATTTTCTGGAGCTCGCAATCTAGAGTCCTAAATGATACAATATATCATTATATAATGTATAGAGGATCCACTGTCTCTAAGCTATCCATGAACTTGAAGCTCTATATACAATGAATTGTTTCAGATTTCATAAAAAATCAAAACACCAAAATACTAACATAGAACTTCAGTATATAAAGCAATCGAATCTGTATTAGTCAGTTCTCACACTGCTATAAAGATACTATCCAAGACTGGGTAATTAATAAAGGAAAGAGGTTTAATTGATTCACAGTTCCACACAGATAGGGAGGCCTCAGGAATCTTACAATCATGGCAGAAGGCAAAGGGAAAGCAAAGACCTTCCTCACATGGAGACAGGAGACAGAAATGCAAGCAGGGGAAATTCCAGGCATATAAAACCATTAAATCTTGTGAGAACTCACTCACTATCGCAAGAACAACATGGGGAAACTTGCCCCATGATCCAATCACCTCCTTCCCTTGACACATGAGGATTACAGGTCCCTCCCTTGACATGCGGGGATTACAATTCGAGATGAGATTTGGGTGAGGACACAGAGCCAAACCATAACAAAGTCTAACTTTCAAGTCCATTAAAGTCTACAAATGGCCAAGTGAAAACCGCACACTCCTCTCAAATTATGGTAATTTTTAAACTGTGAAATAGAACTAGAGGAAGTTTTTATCTGTCTCATTTGCCAAGTTAAAGGAAATGGGAGTAACTTTAATTTTTTTCTTATCTTAATTCACACAGTGACTAATAAAGTTTAGTTTGCACCAAATATGCCTATGAGAAATCCTTGAAGTTGACTGTCAACATGCTATCCTGTAATTCAAAATGGCAGCAAAATCTCAGAATAAAATCATGCAGATTAGATAGGAGATCATGAGTGTACCCTCAATATATCTCTCAGGTGATTAGAAAAGCAAATATTTCTCAGAGTCAAGAATACCATAACACCACCTCCATGGGACATTCTTTTTTTTTCTTTGGTTTTAAGAAAATGACTCCAATGTCTCATTATTGAGTTACTAAAGCATTCATAAATGCATGTCAGACATAAGTAGATAATCTCTAAAAGTGAAATGAAATAAACCACACAAAATTTAGCTTAATTATGCATTAAAATGAGTTTCTGAATTCACACTTCAAAAACAAAATAAATTATGTATGGAACTGAGTTATGCTACTGCTTTAATGTCAAAACCAAAATGTCTCACACAGTCCACATGAAGAAAGTTGTTAGTAAACAAAAAGAAGACAAGCTTGATTATTTTTGACAATGATTATATTTTTAAATTTATCATGTTTATGAAAACTTTTATCCAATGGCAGTTATTTGTTTTCCCATCTCCTACTATAATTTGACTACTTAAATCTATGACTGGTGTTGGCCAGGGCTAGGCCAAACAATCTCAAATATTTGATTGTTTGAGGTCACACATAATGATTTTAAATCAATATTCTGTAAACCTTGGGGAACAGAAAATCTTCCTATAACCCTACACAATCCTGCACATAATAAAAATAATAATATCAATAATTAGATCATCCTAAAATTTTATACCATGTACAACCCACCTTATCAGGGTAGAGACAGAAAGAATTTGGAGAAGTTCCTAAAAATAATCCGCCTATACCCTCTTTATCAGTCAAAGCATCAGAGGACATGACATTTGAACTCTGTTATAACAGATTATCAAGCAAAAATGATGGGTAAGTGTATTATAAACAAAGGGAACACAATGGTTCTCAGTAGGGAGGGTCCTCCCTCCAGGGAGCATTTGACAATATCTGAAGGTATTTTTTATTGTCAAAATTGGGAAGGTGCTATTGGCATGTAGTGGGTAAAGGACAGAAGTGCTGCAAACATCCTACAATGCACAGGACAGCTCCCCATAACAAATTACCTGGGCCAAAATGTTAGCAGTATCAAGGTTGAGAAACCCTGAGCTAGAGAAAAGAAAGGGAGAAATAAATGAATATGTTTAAAGAACAGGGCGTACATTATCTATTAGTTACCTATTAGTTTTCAACAAATTACCACAAATTCAGCAGCTTGAAACACACATTTATTATCTCAGTGAATTTCTGTGGCTCAGCAATCTGGGCACGGGTTATCTGGATTTTCTGCTTAGGGACTACAATCTTCATAAGAGGCTGTAATCCAGGTGTTGGCCAGGGCTGGGGTCTCATCTGAGGCTTGACTGGGGAAGGAGCTGCTTCCAAGCTCACATGGTAATTGGAAGAATTCAGCTCCTTGCAGGTTCTCAGACTGAGGTCCTTAGTTTCTTGCTGCCTATCAGCCAGAGGTCATCCTCTCTTCCTTACCATGTGTGTCTTTCCTTAGGGCAGCTCACACATAATATGGCAGCTTGTTTCAATATGGCAGCTTGTTTCTTTCAAAGCCAGAAAGAGTCTGTTAGCCTCTCTAGAGATAGGCTTGCACAATGACTAGCAAGAATAGGAAATCAATAAATAGTTGTTGAATTAAGATGAAATAAACATAAGATTTTCACTGATTGATTAAGGATCTTATTTTTCTGACAAATAGCTGAGTGATCTGAAGTCTTTACAGAAAGAACATACATACTGTAAATTTGAGCTGAAGGCTCTTGATGAAATAGAGTACAAAACATTGAATCTATAATCAGCAAAAGGGTAAGCAGAAAAGAGATCTAATATCCATTCTATTACCTCTATGAACTAGGTAAATTTCAGACATCATTTGAGTAAATACCCATGACAAGCTTTATTTTATAAATGAGAAACATGAAGCACTAGGAATTTATGTGACTTGCACCTCTAGAAAAAGCTCAAAGTTGTACCTCCAGAACGCGGGAATAATAAGCTCAGTGACTGTCTCCCCAGAAAAAGGAAATAAAACTGGTAAAAACTACTTTTAAAATACACACAACAGTCATCTGGCGAGTGTCTTAAAAACATACAGCAAATGGTGAAACATTTATTTAAGAAAATCTAGTAAATCTCAGTAAGAAAAGCAAGTCTGTGGCCTTTGGGTCACGACTTGCTCCCTTTCCCCCGATGCCAACTCTGTATTATAGAAGCTGTACCCCAAGTCCTTTACTCCAGGCAGTTACAACCAAAAAGACAGGAGTTCTATTCCTTCCCCACACCTGGCTTGGGGCTACAGTTCCCCCGCAGCAGGAGTAGGCTGCCATCCTGCCCCAACCATGCCCTGTGCTGCAGAAACTCTATTCCGGATTGTAGAGAGTAGCAGGTCTCCCCATCTCCGCCCTGGCTCAGAGAATGGAAGTCTACTCCAGCCACAATACTGGGTCCCAAATCACCCTCATCTCAGCTTGCTCATAGGGCAGAGATTTCACACATGAATATGGAGACCAGGGACTGTTACCTCTTGTTTTGTGAACACTTGAAGAGTGAGGGGTTTCATTCCACGAAAAGCAGGCTTCCAACCCTAGTTCTGATACTGTGGCTCAGGTGTTCTGCCTAGGGAGAAAGGCAGGCCATAAGGAGACTTAATTTTGAAACACCACAGCTCTGTCTAAAAGGAGACTTCATTTGGAGCAGCACATAGAGAACTTTATGTCTAAGGGTTTTGTGAAAAAAATAAAAATTTTATGGAGGTGACTTTTAAAAACACTCAAATTCCCCAAAGTTTGTCTCCAAATCCCTTGCTGCTCACTGTCTGCCTTCAGGTTGAGAAAGAGGTAAGATAGACGAAAATATTAAAGTATGGTTAAGGAAGGAAAATACTCCACCAAGTAAATTTTATTACTAAAAAATGCAAAAGGTAAATAACTAGTCAGAAAAAGATAAATTCTGAAGATAATTTTCTATGAGCATTTTTCCATTTAATTTTTAAAACTGCATCTTTAGGGGAAAAAATCAAGTCTGATGTTTATATTTCATTTATTAGTTTTCATTTAATTATGAAATGTTATAATTTAATAAGCCCTACAATAGTCTTCATTTCCTACATTCCTTATTCTAGACCATATTTTGGACTGCTCACAGCCACGATAAATTTTTCTCTTATCCACATTCATCAGACCAAAAACTAAGCATGCCTTTTCTATAATATAATTTTTGCATAATATAACTAACTCAAAATGTGATACATGAAAATAAACTTTTTAATGGAAAAAAATCAATAAGGTTAGGTGTGGGAGCCCACACCTAACCTGACTTGAAGTCAGGAGTTCAAGACCAGCCTGGCCAATATAGTAAAACCCCATCTCTACTAAAAATACAAAAATCAGAGTGTGCCCCTGTAATTCCAGCTGCTGACTCAGGAGGCTGAGGCACAAGAATCACTTGAATCCAGGAGACACAGGTTGCAGTGAACCAAGATCACACCACTGCAGTCCAGCCCGGGTGATGGAGTGAGACTCTGTCACACACACACACACACACACACACAAATCAGTAGAAAATTAGAATTAAATTATTATTGGTCAGAAATAATATAATCCTTAAAATCTACAGATGATAATGATAACGAAGGACAAAGAGTGACCTAGTCAAATGGTATGAGTCTCAAAGGACTCCCAAAGTTTCCAGTTACCCAGAAGTATTTTGCAGAAGCAGCTCTAGCAACCTTTTCCTTTGGGGCTAGCAAGTAGTTGTTTCCATCCAGAAATACTGGAATCCATTTCCGTCATACCTATTCTCAAAATATGCTGATAAATTTAACTTCAATTTTAGTATCCTACCTCTCAAAAACAGGGTAAGGCATGGCACCTTAATTATTACCCAAGTTGGTATGTTTATGTACTAGGCTAAATTTGGCAACTTTCCTCGAGATCCCAGGGCTGAACAGAAGAAACCCTTGACATCTGCAAGGGATAAGTCTTGGTTTCTTGGGTAATTCCCAATTCTGGACTACAATAGCAGCAAATAATTTTCCCCACAAATCGCATTAAAGAATAGTTTTACAAGAATTATTATAAGCATAGCAGAAAATAGAAAACAAAAAGCCACAAGAAATAATAAATAATAATATCAGCTAACATTGATTTTCTATATGCTTGATATACTTTACTTGTATTAACTTTTTTAATACTTGCAAATGCTGAATTGTAGTTTAAGCTCTCCCACCAAATAAATATCTCTCTTATTCACAGCAATCATATGTTGCAGCTTAAATGTATGTGTTAGGAAAATGGCCATTTATTATATGACATTGACTTATCAGTAGGTCTCACAAATGGTTGAGACCAAGAATGAATGCCAAGGCTAATAACACTGATAACCTCCCAGCTGTGGTAGCTACAGGGCTTTCCTTCTGCTTGAGAAAAAAGCAGAGGGAAAAGTAAAGGGGACTTTGTCTTGCACCTGAGGTACCAGCACAGCCACAGCGAGGCAGAGCACCAACTGGGATCTTGGGGTTTCCAACTCCAGGACTTGACTCCTGGATGGTGTATTAGTCTGTTTTCATACTGCTATAAAGACATATCTGAGACTGGGTAATTTATGGAGGAAAGATGTTTAATTGACTCATGGTTCTGCAGGCTGTACAGAAGGCATGGCTGGAGAAGCCTCAGGAAACTTAAAATCATAGCTGAAGGCAAAGGGGAAGCAGGCACAATTTTTACATGGTGGCGCAGGAGAAAGAGAGTGCAAAGGGGGAAGTGCCACACACTTTTAAATATCAGATCTCATGAGAATCCACTATCATGAGAACAGCAAGGGGGAAATCCATCCCATGATCCAATCACCTCCAGCAGGTCCCTCTCCAACACTGGGAATTACAATTCAACATGAGATTTGGGTGGGACACAGAGCCGAACCATATTAGATGGCATTTCTGGACCTGCCCTGGTCCAGAGTGGAGCCCATTGCCCTGAAGGGTAAGTCCAAGGTCAGGCAACATGCATCACAAGCTGACTTAATAGCCTTTGGGCCTTAAGGGAACATTGGTTGGTAGTCTGGCCATCCTCCTTGTGGCCTGGGGTGGTGGTGGCTACAAGGTGAGGCTCCTCTGCCTTTAAAAAGAGAAGGGAAGAGTGGGAGGACGGCATCCTGTGGTTTTAGTGCAAGCTCAGCTGCAATACGATAGAATACCAGGTAGACTTCTAAGGTTTTTTACTCTAGTCCCTGACTCCCAGACAGCTCCTCTGGACTCACCCAGGGCCTGGGAGACCTTGCCTCCCTGAAGGAGAAGATAAAGGCATGGCTTGCTTTGCCACTTGCTGATTGTAGAGCCCCAGCGTTTTGAGTGGACATGGATAGTAGCCAGAAGGTGGCTACGGCAGACCTTGGGCGAGACCCAGTGCTGTGCTGGCTTCAGGTCTGATCCAACACAGTCATTGTGGTGGTCACCACACGGGTGCTGTGTCACTCCACCCCTAGCTTTAGGTGGGTCAGAACAAAGACAGACTCTTTTTGTTTGGGAGAAAGGAAAGCAAGGGAAGAAACAAGACTGTCTGCCCGGTAATCCAGAGAATTCTCCCAGATCTTGTCCAAGACCATCAAGACAGTACCTCTACAAGTCTGCAAGTGCCACAGCATTACTGGGGCCCCCTAAAGTAAATACAGCTTAGATCACAACACCCAAGTCCTTTTAGATATCTGAAAAGCCTTTCCAAAAAGGACAGCTAAAAATAATTCAAGACAGTGAAGATTACAATAAATACCTAACTCTTCAATCCCAGACACTGAAGAACATCTGCTAGCATCAACATCATCCACGAAAACATGACTTCACCCAATGAACTAAATAAGCACCAGGGAGCAATCCTAGAGAAACAGAGATATGTGACCTTTCAGGCAGAGAATTCAAAATATCTGGGTTGAGGAAACAAAAAGAAATTAAAGATAGCACAAAGAAGGAATTCAGAATGATATCAGATAAATTTGATAGCAGACAAGCAAAAGGATTCAAATAATTAAAAGAATCAAGCAGAAATTCTAGAGTTGAAAAATGCAACTGGCATACTGAAGAATGCATCACAGTCCTTTAATAACAGAATGGATCAAGCACGGGAAAGAATTGGTGAGCTTAAAGACAGGCTAAATTGAAAATACAGGTAAGATGAGACAAAAGAAAAAAGTAAAAAACAATAAAGTACACCTACGGGATCAAGAAAATAGCCTCAAAAGAACAAATTTAAAAGTTATCAGCCCTAAAGAGGAGGTAGAGAAAGAGATGGGGTAAAAAGCTTATTCAATGGCAGAATAACAGAGAACTTCTCAAACCTAGAGAAAGATATCGGTATCCAAGTACAAGATGGTTATACAACACCAAGCAGATTTAACCCAAAGAAGATTACCTCAAGGCATTTAATAATGAAACTCCCAAAGGTCAAGGATAAAGAAAGGGTCCTAAAAGCAGCAAGAGAAAAGAAACAACATAAAATGGAGCTCCAATAGGTCTGACAGCAGGCTTCTCAGTGGAAACCTTACAGTTCAGGAGAGAGTGGCATGACATATTTAAAGTGCCGAAGGACAAAAACTTTTATCCTACAATAGCATATGTTTTGAAACATGAAGGAGAAATAAAGACTTCACAGACAAACAAAAGCTGAAAGATTACATTAATACCAGACCTGTCCTACAAAAAATGCTAAATGAAAAAAAAAAGGACATTAATGAGCGATAAATAATCATCTTGATGGCAGTGGCTCCTGCCATCATGCCGGCTGCAGCAGGGAAGTGTGGCTGGGGCTGCCCACTCCATGGAGCTGGTGGGAGCCCCACCTCTTCTGAGTTGGGGCAGGAGTTCCCTGGGTGCCACTGCAGCCACCGAAAGGCAGCTGCAGACCCAGGCCTCCTGCTGTATGGAGCAGGCAGGAGCCACAGCCACCCAAACTGCCACTGTGGATCTGAGCCTCCCTGTCCTCTGGGAGAGGGGCTGGGAACAGGCAGGATCTGACCTCCAAGGTGCAGCTGCAGCTGCAGGACCCTCGACTGCAGACTTGGGCCTCTGGTTCCATGGATTTGGTGGGAGCCGCGGACAAGCAGGAGCCCTACCCCTTCCGAGTTGGCAGAGCGAGAGCTCCCACGTGCAGCTGCAGCCTGCCACCCAGGCACAGGAACCTGGGCATCTCTGCAGTCTGCGCCCTCGGGGGCCCCAGGAAGGACCCCCCCATCCCTGCAGGCTCTGGGGTGTCTTCTCCTGCTGCCTGACCTCTCTCCACTCCTGGAACCTGTTCCGATCTCTGAGCAGGGGATTGGAGGCAACCCCCAAGGGCCATGAATGGCAGCTGGAGGCAGATTGATTCCTGGGTAGAAGAACACAGGTCCCCAGTAAGGCCCCATCTTTAGGCCATGGAGGGCCTGAAGGCTGGGGGCTGGGGGCTGGAGTGCCAGACCCGCAGGCCTAAGTGGGGTCTCCTGGTGCCTCTTCCAGGTGCCCATGGCCACCCATGGACTAACTGGAACACACTTCCTCCTTTCTGAGGTCCATAAAATCCCTGGCTCAGCCAGAGCAGGGCAGAGGATGACCAGAGGATAAAGAGGGCAGACAGACAATGGGAAAACCAGCTGCAGAGAGAAGCTACACTCTCTGCTAAGAGCTGCAGATGACAGGACAACCAGCTGTAGAGAGAAGCTACCCGCTCTGCTGAGAGCTGCAGAGGTGACCTGCCCGCAGAGAGGAGCCACCCTCTCCAGGGCCTCATATCTGCTGAGAGCTACAGACATCAGGATGACCAGTAGCAGAGAGAAGCTACCATCTCCAGGGCCTCCTCTCTGCTGAGAACTGAACACTTGACAGTAATCTGCCCACAGAGAGGAGCTACCCACTGCAGGTCTCCTATGAGTTGTTGCAATACTCAATAAAGCTTATCTTCATCTTGTTCACTCTTCACTTGTCTGCATACCTCATTCTTCCTGGACAATGCAGGACAAGAACTTGGGCAAAAATGCTGCAGCCACAGAGGTTTCCAGCCAGAAAATCGACACCCTAAAGATCTAATAACAATCTCAGGGTACAAAACTCACTGTAAAAGTAAGTACACAGAATATTATAACACTGAAACTCTTATCCTAAGTAGAAAGACTAAACAATGAACCAATCTAAAATAATAACTACAACAACATTCCAAGACATAATCAGTACAATAAAATATCAACAGAAACAACAAAAGTTAAAAATTGAGGGGATGAAACTAAGGCATAGAGTTTTTAATAGTTTTCTTTTTCCTTGTTTGTTTAGGCAAATAGTGCTAAGTTTTTGTCTGGTTAAAATAATAGGTTATAAGATAGATTTACAAGCCTCATGGTAACCTCAAGCCAAAAACATACAATGGATACACAAAAAATAAAAAGCAAGAAACTAAATTATATTACCAGAGAAAATCACTTTCACTAGAGGAAGATGAGAATGAAACAAAGAAGGAAGACAACAAAGCAACCAGAAAACAAATAACAAAATGGCAGGCGTTAGTCCTTACTTATCAATAATAACATTGAATGTAAAACTATAATAAGATATCATCTCACCCCAGTTAAAATGGCTTATATCCAAAAGACGGGCAATAACAAATGCTGGCAGGGATGTAGAGAAAAAGGAACCCTTGTACACTGTTGAATGTAAATTAGTACAACCCACTACGGAGAACAGTTTTGAGGCTCCTCAGAAAACTAAAATTTAGCTACCGTATGATCCAGCAATTCCACTGATGCGTATGTACCCAAAAGAAAGAAAATCAGTATATCAAAGAGATATCTGCACTCCTCTGTTTGTTGCAGCACTGTTTACAATAGCTAAGATTTGGAAGCAACCTAAGTGTCCATCAACACACGAATAGACAAAGAAAACATGGTACATATACACAATGAAGTATTGTTCAACAATAAACAAGAATGAGATCCAGTCATTTGCAACAACATGGATGGAACTGGAGATCATTATGTTAAGAAAAGTAAGGTAGGCAAAGAAAGAGAAGCATTGCATGTTCTTACTTACTTGTGGAATCTGAAAATCTAAACAATTGAAATCATGGACATAGAAAGTACAAGGATGGGTTACCAGAGGCTGGAAAGGGTATTGGAGGGCTGGAGGGAGGTAAGGATGGTTAATGGGTACAAAAAAAAATAGAAAGAATAAATAAGACATATGATTTGATAGCACAATAGGGTGATTATAATCAATAACTTAATTGTACATTTTAAAATAACTTATAAAGTATAATTGGTTTGTTTGTAATTCAAAGGATAAATGCTTGAGGGAATGGATACTCCCATTCCCTATGATATGCTTATTTCACATTGCATGCCTGTATCAAACATCTCAAGTATCCCATGAATATATACACCTACTATGTACCCACACATATTTTAAAAACTGTAAAACTTAAAAATTTTTTTTAAATAAAAGCACATTAGACTGGGAGAACAGAAGGCCTGGGTCAGACATCATACAAACACAGCCCCATAAGTCCAGTCTTCTCTACATGTGTGTTTTGTTTGACTCACACTGTTTTTGCTTTTGTTTTTGTTCGTTGTATTTTTCAATTAAAATATTTTACATATAATTCTGAATTCCCAACTTTTATTTAAAAAGCAGATGAGGCCAGGCATGGTGGCTTACACCTGTAATCCTAGCACTTTGAGAGGCCAAGGAGGGTGGATTGCTTGAGCTCAGGAGTTTGAGACCAGCCTGGGCAACATGGCAAAACCCCATCTCTACAAATATACAAAAATTAGCAGGTGTGGTGGCATGTATGCCTTAGTCCCAGCTACTTGGGAGGCTGAGGTGGGAGGATCACTTGAGCCCAGGAAGTAGAGGTTGCAGTGAGCCAAGATCGCACCACTGCATTCCAGCCTGAGTGAGACCCTGTCTCAAAAAAAAATAAAAAACTTTTAAAATTTAAAAATAAAAGGCAGATGATCTGTCTATACTGAGCCCTCATTTTCACATATAAATAATCAGTTTCAACTGTGTGGCAGTGACCTTTCCCCTATGCTATTTACCACATTTCCCATGATCTCCTTTTATGTTATATTTTATATACTTGGCCTTTCTAACAGTTGACTCTGTGACCATTGACCAAACTTCTAACAAAAATTGTGCCACCAACAAGCTGATTGACCTCAAACAAGTTAATACATCTCTTTTGGACTCAATGTCTTCATATGACATTGGAGGAAGGGGTCTTAGGGTAGTTGATATCCTCACCTCTGAATTCTTCAGACTCTACTACTTATTCTAAAATTTAGAATACTCTCTTGTTAGAAGTAGACTGCCTGCTGTAACTTCTACTATCAGTGAAATCTTCTTATGACTATCATTAAAGTAAATTTTAAAATAGTTTTATTAATGCTTTTAGTCACAAGAAAAGAATTCGCAAATTTAGGAGCACTAAAAAGAAATATACTTCAATCTTAAAGCCCTCGGAACGGCTTATCTGATGTCAGACTTGATTTGGAAAATTTTGACTGAACAGCTTCTGTTTATAACTTGGGGGCTGTTGACCTCAACTAGATTACAGCTGATGTTGCCTATTTAAAGCCCAAATAAATATTAAAGAAAAGAGAAAGATGGGAGTGTATTCATTTTCTTCAATTAAATCTTCCACAAAACTGATTGAGGAAGTAATTTTCTCAGTAGTCACCCAAACTTTCTTTGCCATAATTACTCTGCATTGTCTAATTTGGATTTGTTTTCAAGCTATTATTTCAAAAAAGTCACTGAGTACTTTTTTTTACTAGTATCTCCTACTTTATATCATGTTCTCAAAGGCATGTTATATATTCACTGGATCATACCAGAACAATTGTGAACACAATCAAATTATTCCGGGATCATAAAGAATACACGGTAAGATTTTTCCAAAAAACAAAATATTTAAAAGGCAAACTGGTAGGTGTATTAATTGTGCTTCTTAAGCTTGTCATTACAGAAGTTCCTTTTTATTTCTCCAAGTGAGAAAAGTTTAAGGTCTTGTCACTCACAGTGTGGTGTGTGAACCAGCTACATCAGCTTTCCCTGGGAGATTGTTAGGCAAGCAGAATCTCAGACTCTACCCCAGACCTGCTGCATTAAAACTCACAGTTTAGAGTGAGAGTAGATGATGGCCAAGAAGAATCCCCCAGTGATAATTCTCTCCTGCCCGCCATGGTAGGAACACCAAATTGAACAACTATACACACAAGAAAGCACCTTCCTAAGAACAAAATTCACAGTACCTGGTTCTAACATCATATAAGATGAGAAAAGGAAAGAGAGTATTGAAATCACAATGGATTACAGACAAATATTAGACCTCAAACTACGAAAGTACTAAAAGAAAACATTAGGGAAACTCTCCAGGACATTGGACTGGGCAAAAATTTATTGAGTAATACTCCAAAGCACAGGCAACCCAAGCAAAAATGGACAAATGGGAACACCTCAAGTTAAAGAACTTCTGCACAGCAAAGGAAACAATCAACAAAATGAAGAAACAACCCACAGAATGGGGAAAAAAAATTTGCAAACTATCTATCTGACAAGGGATTAATAACCAGAATATATAAGGAGCTTGAACAACTCAATAGGAAAAAAATCTAATAATCCAATTTAAAAATGGGCAAAAGATTTAGACATTTCTCAAAAAAAGACATACAAATGGCAAACATGTATATGGAAAGGTGCTCAACATCACCAATCATCAGAGAAATACAAATCAAATGAGATATTATTATCTCACCCCAGTTAAAATTGATTGTATCCAAAAGACAGGCAGTAACAAATGCTGGTGAGAATGTAAAGAAAAAGGAACCCTCATACACTGTTGGTGGGAATGTAAATTAGTACAGCCACTATGGAGAACAATATGTAAGTTCCTCAGATAATTAAAAATATAACTACCATATGATCCAGCAATCCCACTGCTAGGTATACGCTCAAAAGAAATAAAATCAGTAAATCAAAGAGATATACTTCTATTTTATAATAAGCACTGCCATGTGTTTATTGCACTGCCATGCTTATTCACAATAGCCAAGATTTGGAAGCAACCTAAATGTCCATAGACAGATGAATGGAAAAATAAAATGTGGTACATATACACAACAGAGTACTATTCAATCATTAAAAAGTAGGAGATTCTGTCATATGCAACATGCATGGCACTGGAGGACATTATGTTAAGTGAAATAAGCCGGGCACAGAGAGACAGACTTCACATGTTCTCATTCATTTGTGGGAGGTAAAAATTAAAACAATTAAATTCATGGAGATAGAGAGTAGAATGATGATTACCAGAGGCTGCTAAGAATAATGCAGGGCAGGGAGGGACCCTGGTATGGTTAATGAGTACAAAAATATAGTTAGATAAAATTAATAAGATCTAGTATTTGATAGTACAACAGGGTGATTACAGTCAACAAAAATTTGTTATACATTTTTAAATAACTACAGGAGTATATAAATGGGATGTCTGTAACACAAAGAAATGATAAATGCTTGAGGTGATGGATACCGTATTTGCCCTAATGTGATTTTTTTTTAATTTTTCTTTTTTATTTCAATTGGTTTTGGGGTAACAGGTGGTGTTTGGTTACATGGGTAAGTTCTTTAATGATTATTTCTGAGATTTTGGTGCACCCATCACCTGAGCAGGTGTAGAGTAACTGTACCTGATGTGTAGTCTTTTATCCCTCACCCCCTCCTGCCCTTCTCCTGAGTCCCCAAAGTCCATTGTATCATTCTTTGCATCCTCATAGCTTAGCCCCCACTCATAAGTGAGAACATAAGATATTTGGTTTTCTATTCCTGAGTTACTTCACTTAGAGTAATGGTCTCCAATTCCATCTAGGTTGTTGCAAATGCCATTATTTTATTCCTTTTCATGGCTCAGTAGTATTCCATGGTGTGTGTGTGTGTGTGTGTGTGTGTGTGTGTGTGTGTGTGTGTGTGTATCTCACATTTTCTTTATCCACTCATTGATTGACGGGCATTTGAGCTGGTTCCCTATTTTTGCAATTGCAAATTGTGCTGCTATAAACATGTGTGTGCACATATCTTTTTTGTATAATGACCTCTTTTCTTTTGGGTAGATACCCAGGAGTGGGACTGCTGGATCAAACGGTAGATCTACTTTTGGTTATTTAAGGAATCTTCACAGTGAAAAGGAAACTACTAATGGTGGTACCAGTTTACAGTCCCACCAGCAGTGTAAAAGTGTTCCCTTTTCACCACATCCACGCCAACATCTATTTTTTTTTTATTATGGACATTCTTGCAGGAGTGAGGTGGTATCACACTGTGGTTTTGATTTGCATTTCCTTGATAATTAGTGATGTTGAGCATTTTTTATATGTTTGTTGGCCATTTGTATGGTTTCTTTTGAGAATTGTCTATTCATGTCCTTAGCCCACTTTTTGATGAGATTATTTTTTCTTGCTGATTTGAGTTCCTTGTAGATTCTCGATATTAACTCTTTGTTGGATGCATAGTTTGCGAAGATTTTCTCCCATTCTGTGGGTTGTCTATTTACTCTGCTAAAGGTTTCTTCTGCTGTGCAGAAGCTTTTTAGTTTAATTATGTCCCATTTACTTATCTTGGTTTTTGTTGCATTTGTCTTTGGGTTCTTGGTCATAAAGTCTTTGCCTAAGCCAATGTCTAGAAGGGTTTTTCCAATGTTATCTTATAGAATTTTTATGGTTTCAGGTCTTAGATTTAAGTCTTTGATCCATCCTGAGTTGATTTTTGTATAAGGTGAGAGATGAGGATCCAGTTTCATTCTCTACATGTGGCTTGCCAATTATCCCAGCACCATTTGTTAAATATGGTGTTCTTTCCCCACTTTATGTTTTTGTTTGCTTTATTGAAGGTCAGTTGGCTGTAAGTATGTGGCCTTATTTCTGGGTTATTTATTCTGCTTCATTGGCCTATGTGCCTGTTTTTACACCAGTACCATGCTGTTTTGGTGACTCTAGCCTTACAGTATATTTTGAAGTCAGGTAATGTAATCCTTTCAGATTTGTTCTTTTTGCTTAGTCATGCTTTGGCTATGCAGGCTCTTTTTTGATACCATAAAAATTTTAGAATTGTTTTTCTAGTTCTGTGAAGAATGATGGTGGTATTTTGATGGGAACTGCATTAATTTATGATTGCTTTTGGCAGTATGGTCATTTTCACAATATTGATTCTATCCATCCATGAGCATAGGATTTGTCATTTGTTCCATTTGTTTGTGTCATCTGATTTCTTTCAGCAGTGTTTTGTAGTTTTCCTTGCAGAGGTCTTTCACCTCCCTGGTTAGGTCTATTCCTAAGTATTTTGATTTTTTGCAGCTATTGTAGAATGGGTTGAATTCTTGATTTGATTCTCAGCTTGGTCACTGTTGGTATATAGCAGGACTACTCATTTGTGTACATTAATTTTGTATTCTGAAACCTTACTGAATTTATTTACTGAATTTGCCCTGATGTGATTATTCTGCATTGTATGCTTGTATCAAAATATCTCATGTACCCCATAAATATATTCACGTACTATGTATCCACAAAATTTAAAAATAATTTTTTAAAAACTCTACAGTTTAACCAGACCCCCTGGTGATTTATGTGTAGATCATAATTGGAGAAGCTAAGGTTTGAGTATGTCCCCCAAAACTCATGTGCTGGAAGCTTAATCCTCATTATAACATTGTTGGAAGATAAGGCCTAATGATTAGTGGTGGTTAGACCATGAGGGCTTTACCCTCATGAATGGACGAGTGGTGGGTGAGTTATCACAGGAATGGTTTCCTTACAAAAGGATAATTTTGGCCCCTTTTTCTCTCATGTGCCCTCTATTTGTGCTTCTGTCATGGGATGATACAGCAATAATTCCCTTCCCAGACGATCTTGGACTTCCCAGCCTCCAGAACCCTAAGCTAATACATTTCTGCCTATAAATTATTTAGTGTGTAGTAGTATGTTGTAGCAACACAAAACAGAGAAGCACTGGTTTGGGGCACAACGGAAGAGTAATGTGTAAGCCTGAGCTCTAATCCTGATTCTGCCACTTACTAACCTTACTAAATTTCACCTTAGTTTCTTCATCTTAAAAGTGAGATTAAATAATAACTCCCATGGATGTTCTGTGATTTTATTTTATTGCATCTGAAGGCCAGAGTAATCCCTCAATAAAATTTGTCAAATCTAGCTACCAAAAAGGTTGGAACCATTTAGTAACCCCCTATTAAAAACCCCTAAAATATTTGTCAAATCTAGCTACAAAAAAAAGTTGGAACCATTTATTAAACCCTTTAACTTCTACTTTGAAGTTCAAACTCAAATGTATTTTTACGTATCATTTTTTCACCATGAGCTGAATCTGTTCATTTTTATTAAAATGTAGAATTAGTTTCTTTGATGATTCTTCTTAAATTCTCAAATGGAGATTTAAAAAGAAATGGTTTCCTAGGTATTTTATTCTCTTTGAAGCAATTGTGAATGGGAATTCACTCATAATTTGGCTCTCTGTTTGCCTGTTATTGGTGTATAAGAATGCTTGTGATTTTTGCACATTGATTTTGTATCCTGAGACTTTGCTGAAGTTGCTTATCAGCTTAAGGAGATTTTGGGCTGAGACGATGGGGTTTTCTAGATATACAATCATGTCATCTGCAAACAGGGACAATTTGACTTCCTGTTTTCCTAATTGAATGCCCTTTATTTCCTTCTCCTGCCTGATTGCCCTGGCCAGAACTTCCAACACTATGTTGAAAAGGAGTGGTGAGAGAGGGCATCCCTGTCTTGTGCCAGTTTTCAAAGGGAATGCTTCCAGTTTTTGTCCATTCAGTATGATGTTGGCTGTGGGTTTGTCATAGACAGCTCTTATTATTTTGAGATACGTCCCATCAAAGCCTATGTGAAGGACCTCTTCAAGGAGAACTACAAACCACTGCTCAATGAAATAAAAGAGGATACAAACAAACGGAAGAACATTCTATGCTCACGGGTAGAAGAATCAGTATCGTGAAAATGGCCATACTGCCCAAGGTAATTTATAGATTCAATGCCATCCCCATCAAGCTACCAATGACTTTCTTCACAGAATTGGAAAAAACTACTTTAAAGTTCATATGGAACCAAAAGAGAGCCCACATTGCCAAGTCAATCCTAAGCCAAAAGAACAAAGCTGGAGGTATCACACTACCTGACTTCAAACTATACTACAAGGCTACAGTAACCAAAACAGCATGGTACTGGTACCAAAACAGAGATATAGACCAATGGAACAGAACAGAGCCCTCAGGAATAATGCTGCATATCTACAACTATCTGATCTTTGACAAATCTGACAAAAACAAGCAACGGGGAAAGGATTCCCTATTTAATAAATGGTGCTGGGAAAACTGGCTAGCCATAAGTAGAAAGCTGAAACTGGATTCCTTCCTTACACCTTATACAAAAATTAATTCAAGATGGATTAAAGACTTAAATGTTAGACCTAAAACCATAAAAACCCTAGAAGAAAACCTAGGCAATACCATTCAGGACATAAGCATGGGCAAGGACTTCATGTCTAAAACACCAAAAGCAATGGCAACAAAGGCCAAAATTGACAAATGGGATCTAATTAAACTAAAGAGCTTCTGCACAGCAAAAGAAACTACCATCAGAGTGAACAGGCAACCTACAGAATGGGAGAAAATTTTTGCAACTTACTCATCTGACAAAGGGCTAATATCCAGAATCTACAGTGAACTCAAACAAATTTACAAGCAAAAAACAAACAACCCCATCAAAAAGTGGGCAAAGGATATGAACAGACACTTCTCAAAAGAAGACATTTATGCAGCCAAAAACACATGAAAAAATGCTCATCATCACTGGCCATCAGAGAAATGCAAATCAAAACCACAATGAGATACCATCTCACACCAGTTAGAATGGCAATCATTAAAAAGTCAGGAAACAACAGGTGCTGGAGAGGATGTGGAGAAATAGGAACACTTTTACACTGTTGGTGGGACTGTAAACTAGTTCAACCATTGTGGAAGTCCGTGTGGTGATTCCTCAGGGATCTAGAAATAGAAATACCATTTGACCCAGCCATCCCATTACTGGGTATATACCCAAAGGATTATAAATCATGCTGCTATAAAGACACATGCACACATATGTTTATTGCCACACTATTCACAATAGCAAAGACTTGGAACCAACCCAAATGTCCAACAATGATAGACTGGATTAAGAAAATGTGGCATATATACACCATGGAATACTATGCAGCCATAAAAAAGGATGAGTTCATGTCCTTTGTAGGGACATGGATGAAGCTGGAAACCATCATTCTCAGCAAACTATCGCAAGGACAAAAAACCAAACACCGCATGTTCTCACTCATAGGTGGGAATTGAACAATGAGAACACATGGACACAGGAAGGGGAACATCACACACCAGGGACTGTTGTGGCGTGGGGGGACAGGGGAGGGATAGCATTAGGAGATATACCTAATGCTAAATGACGAGTTAATGGGTGCAGCACACCAACATGGCACATGTATACATATGTAACAAACCTGCACATTGTGCACATGTGCCCTAAAACTTAAAGTATAATAATAATAAAATAAAATAATAAAAATAAAAATAAAATAAAAAAATAAAAAGAAATGGTTTCTTCCCCTTCCTTCTATATTCCTTCAATTTATCTTTCCTCTCAACACAAAAGAAGGGGAGAACCCTAAAGAGAAAAAAATCAAATGAGCACAATAGTAATTTTTCAGAACTTCAAAATGAATGTAAGTAAATTAAACTCTTTCAAAGCTGCACATGTAGCCCTGAAGAGGCCCTTCTGTTAAATGGTTAAATAAGAAGACAAGAACGCAGAGCAAACTTATCCATAGCACGTATCCAATGTCTGTGTAAAATCCTTGATCTGTTCACAGGGAGATGGCAGCAAGATAGCCAAAGAGCAGAAGGTTGCCAAACTAAACAAAGAAAATCAAGACAAAGAGCAGGAATAAATGTAACAAAGATACCATAACGATATCTTGGAGTTATGGTCAGGTGGAATAATCCTTATCTGTTTCTCCTTTTGAAGGGCAGATTAGAACATTATAATTGGAGTTCACATGATACATGATTAAAGTCTCTGTGTAATCATGACTTACAATATCCTGATTATTCCTATCTTATTCTTCCTGAAAAAAGTATATATTAGAGGTTTATGGCTAAAATATGGGATGTGGGTGATCAATAGCCGCAAGGAGCACCTGATGACCCTTTGATTAACCTGGACCCCAGGTTTTGAGATATGGACCAAAGCTATAAATTGTGAAATAGTCAATTATGTCTGTAATATGAAAGAAACTGCTCTTCCAATTTTGGTTAATGATAGGTTTTTTTCTATATAAATGATGATCTTATCAACCAAATTAGGGGGATTTTTAAAATTCATTTTATAAAATATAGTTTAACTCAAGTGACTCTCTAGTTACAACCTGCTTGTGGATCTTAAGTATAGCTACTTCAATCCTTTTTGCCAATGCCACTAGATTAATAGTTCTCACCTATCAAATGGCAAGGCTTCCATCCTTTCTGATGTCTCTTAGATACTCCAAAGTGGATGGGGACTATCTCACATAGAATTTCCACAGCTTCCTGTGTCTCTGCTATCCTTATGCTCTGGCGCTTTACATTCCTCTTAGCTAATTCTGCTTAGCATAGAGCCCACATGGTGTCAATGGCCTTTGACATCCTTTGGAGTGTCTATCTTCTCAAATTCTGATGCTTGGGATGACATCCTACCTGCCCCCAAGTTCCTGTCATAAACACCACCTGATACTTTATTCTGGTCACCAATACCTTGGTGTTAACCCAACCTTGACCTCCAGTCCTCACCTCTCTCTGACTGGTAGAGAAATGATTTTCATCCCTTCCATGAGAAGGGAGAAGGAATCTGACAGCAGAAATGTTTGGGCTCATAGTAATAAACTGCTTTTAACTTCAGCACATAACTATCTCTTTTCCAGGGTCATAAGTGACCACAGAAGTCTGAGCTGTGTAAATTTAAAAGCAGCCTCACATTTGTACCCTACATCAATTCTCTCTTCCCATTGTGACAGACGCTTTCATTTGTTGTAGTAATTCTTTTCTCTAAGGAACCCCTTTGTCTCTTATTTTACTCTGGTTTCCTTTGAAGATTCTAATGAAGCCACTTTCTATCCTTCACAAATGTCAGTAAGAGTCTGACCCTGATGTCAGACAAAGCCAGAGGTGGAGTTAGAAGCATGAGGTAGACTGACAGTAAAGTATTTGATACCTTGATATGTTCAGTCCTGACTTTGCTAGTCTGAAATTTTAAAACCAATTAGTAGCATATTTTGAATTATTAGAGACATAACTTCATATTAAAATGGTCCTAGTCAGCATTTTACATGAAAATATTTTCTCAAATATTGAGAGCACTTGTTTCAAGTCTCGGATCAATCTCAATGTTACTTGCTAAAAATGTGAAGGTAGGATATGATCCCAATAATCAGATTACAAAATTCACACCTACCATTAATTCTACTTGCAAACTAACATATGAAATAAAAATGCGCTCACAGTCTTTAACTTTCAATAATATACATGTTTCAAATAAAAGAATCTTGGTAAATATAAAGGCCAATAACTTCATTTTATTTTATTTTTTAATGATTTCAACTTTTATTTTAGAAACGGGGGTACATGTGTAGGTTTGTTACCTGGTCATATTGCATGATTCTGAGGTTTGGGGTATGATTGATCCCATCACCCAAATACTGAGAACAGTACCTAATAGGTAGTTTTTCAACCCATCTCCCTCGCCCTTCAAGTAGTCCAGAGTGTCTATTGGTACCATCTTTATGTCCCTGAGTGCCCAGTGTTTAGCTCTAACTTACGAGTGAGAACATGCAATATTTGGTTTTCTGTTCCTGTGTTAATTTGCTTAGGATAATGGCCTTCAGCTGCATTCATGTTGCTGCAAAGGATGAGATTTCATTCTTTTTTACAGCTACATACTATTCCATGGTACGTATGTGCCATATTTTCTTTATCCACTGGTGATGGGCGCGTAGGTTGATTCCATGTCTTTGCTACTATGAATGGTGCTGCAATGAACATATGCATGCATGTGCCTCTTTGGTAAAATAACTTATTTTCTTTTGGGTATATAACCTGGAAGGGGATTGCTGAGTTGAATGGTGGTTCAGTTTTGAGTTCGTTGAGAAATCTCCAAACTGCCTTCCACAGTGGCTGAACTAATTTACATTCCCACTAACAGCGTGTAAGTGTTCCCTTTCCTCTGCAGCCTCACCAGCATCTGTTGTTTTTTGACTGTTTAATGATAGCCGTTCTGACTGGTGTGAGATGGTATCTCATTGCGGTTTTGATTTTCATTTCTCTAGTGATTAGTGATGTTAAACATTTTTTCATATGCTTATTGGCATTGTGTGTCTTCTTTTGAGAAGTGTGTTCATGTCCTTTGCCCATTTTTAATAGGGTTGTTTTTGATTGTTGATTTAAGTTCCTATAGATTCTAAATATTAGGCCTTTATTAGAGGCATAGTTTGCAAATATTTTCTTCTATTCAGTAGGTTGTTTGTTTACTCTGTCGATAGTTCTTTTGCTGTGCAGAAGCTATTTACTTTCATTAGGTTCTACTTGTCAATTTTTGGTTTTGTTGCAATTGCTTTTGGGGGCTTTGCCAAAAATTATTTGCCAAGGCTGATATAGAGAAGGGTATTTCCTAGGTTTTCTTCTAGGATTTTTATAGCTTGAGGTCTTATTTTTAAATATTTAACCCATCTTGAGTTAATTTTTGTATATGCTGAAAGGTAGGCATCTAGTTTCATTTTTCTGCATATGGCTAGCCAGCTATCCCAGCACCACTTATTGAATAGGGAGTCCTTCCCCCATTGCTTATTTGTGTTGGCTTTGTCAAAGATCAGATGGCTGCAGGTGTTCAGCTTTATTTCTGGGTTTTTTATTCTGTTCCATTGGTCTAGGTGTCTTTTTTTGTGCCAGTACCATAATGTTTTGCTTAATGTAGCCTTTTAGCATAATTTGAAGTCAGGTAGTGTAAAGCCTCCAGCTTTGTTAACATCCTGGACCCGATGGAGTCACAGACAAATTCTATCAGATATACAAAGAACTGTTATCAATCCTACTGAAACTATTCCAAAAAAAATTGAGGAGGAGAGGCTCCTCTCTAACTCATTTTATGAAGCCAGCATCAGCCTGATACCAAAAACTGGCACAGACACAATGAAATAAGAAAGCTTCAGGCTAATATTCCTGATGAACATAGATGCAAAATTCCCCAACAGAATACTAGCAAACCAAATCCGGGAGCACACCAAAAAGTTAACACACCCTGATCAAGTAGGCTTTATTCCTGGGATGTACAGCTGGTTCAACAAATGTAATCAATAAATGTAATTTACCACATAAACAGGATTAAAAGAAAAATCCATATGATTATCTCAATAGATGCAGCAAAAGCATACAATAAAATCCAAAATCCCTTGATAATAAAAACCCTCAACAGACTAGACATAAAAGGAACATATCTCAAAATAATAGGAGCCATCTATGAAAAACCCACAGCCAGCACCATACTGAACAAGCAAAAGCTGGAACCATTCCCCTTGATAACTGGAACAAGAAAAAGATGCCCTCTCCCACCACTCCTATTCAGTATAGTACTGGAAGTTCTAGCCAGTGCAATCAGGCAAGAGAAATAAATAAAATGAATCCAAATAGGAAAGGAAGAAGTCAAACTATCTCTTTTCACTGATGATATGATTCTATACCTAGAAATCCCTAAAGACTCCACCAAAAGGCTCCTATAACTGATAAATGCCTTTAGTAAAGTTTCAGGATACAAAATCAATGTATAAAAATCAGTAGCATTTCTATATATCAATAACATTCAAGTTGAGAGTCAAATCGAGAACAAAATCCCATTTACAGTAGCCACACAAAAAAACTGAAATAACTAACATATTTAACCAAGGAGGTGAAAGATATCTACAAGAAGAACTACAAAACACTGCTGAAAGACATCAGAGACAACACAAATAAATGGAAAAACATTCCATGCTCATGAATTGGAAGAATCAATATCATTAAAATGGCCATACTGTCCCCCAAAATTTACAGATTCAACACTATTCCTATCAAACTGCCAAAGTCATTTTCCAGAGAAACAGGAAAAAACTATTCTAAAATTCCTATGGTACTTCATCTTAGAGATAAAGAAATGAAGACCCATAGAGTTGAAATGATTTCAAAAGTCTCTAGGCTTGAGTTCAAACTGAAACCTCCTTATTCTCAGTTTGGTTATCTTACCTTTACATCCATTACCATGTAAAAATAGCCTGTGATGTTAAAGTATTTTGCCACAATGACGCATTCATTTAGCCAGTAGATATTATTAGAGTATCTTCTATGCATCAGACGATGTGAAAGAAAAGTGATCTACTAGGAGTGAAAATATTAGTTCAAGCTTCAGGTCTTCCAAACCTGATGTGTGTATAAATTATACCAATGAGTGGTATAACCTAATTAATTGAAGGATGAGGCACATGCTACAAGGAGGGGTTACAGTGAAGTCATTCATAAGATCTCTTTCAGTTCTCAGCTTCTGTAATTCAACTAAACAGCTATACGTGTGTTTAAAGAAGAAAAAAACTCATGAATGAAGATTTACAGCTTCACCTGAGACCAAAGAAAGATGTTCACCTGGCAGATTTAAGTCGCTGGATAACATCTGACAATTTTTTTTTTTGTAAATGAAGAGACTATGATAGATTACTACCTGTCACTTTGTTCAAACAAATCAAGCATCTAGTAACTTTAAAAGAAACAGGTATACTGCATGCCTTATGTATTCAATAGTATATTTTTAGAATCTAGAAAGATAAAATGATTTTTACCAATGCTTCTCTTTTAAAGAAGAGCTGTTTGATAGACCTAAACATTTAGAATTACACTCCCAAATTCATTTTATGTACACTCTCCAAAAGAAATCATAAACTAAATTTGGCACTCCATTGAATTGGATCAGATCCAACAGATAATCTCCAAGGTCAACCTAGGTTTTAGATTTCATATAAGTAAGGTTGAAGGGGAGGAATAAGTTTTCACAAATCATTTAATATTTTAAGAAATGGCAGAGGGTTAGATTTTAAGAAAGAAGCCTAAATATGTTTAAAATCAGTTACTATAGATAAATAGTATGGCTGGCCATTTTTTTCTGATAAAATAAGAGACTATGTTTAATCCTGGTTTTCTCTTATAAATTTATTATTGTGGATCTCTATTAACCAAACTTTTCCTTGTTACAAATAAGAAAATCCCATTTTAGAGAGATGAGTATTTTTCAGGTATTCACACAGTAGGGCCAGAGCTCAGATTCTGTATTCAATTCTATTCCACTTCACTGCTATCTCCTTTTTGGTCCCTTGGCTCCCTCTCAGTTTGGGGGATGGTTTTTTAAATATGATTCCAGGTTTTTCTCATTAAAATTGGCATTGTGAACAGGATCTGAGAGACCAAATGGTGAGTCAGGGAGGAGTATCTATGGAGGAAATCTCAGAGTTGGCAACGTGCATGTGAGGTGGACTAGCCCAATTGTTCAAACTTTGTGGGCCACCACATAAGTATGGGGACACTTGGAAAACACTGGTAGAGACTGAGCACCTATTGCAAGAAGCTAAGATATTAAAGTACAATAAAGATAGTAAATGCACTGTTGTTGCAATATGGCTAGCTACTAAGAAATCATTAGAGCAGGAAAGGGAGAAAGAGTAAAAACTCCTGCAGAGGGTCAAAGGCATATCAGGTTTTCTAGGACTCCAGCTTGTTACATATCATGGTCCCTTCTTGTGCACATTTGAAAACTGATGGGCAAATTACAAAAAAAAAAAAATCAGAGCTCAAATGGTTAACCCACAACTATAAAGTTAAGCAGAATCTTCTAACACTTTCTATTTCTCTCTCTCTTTTTCTGCCTGCTTTGAATCTGCTATTTTTAAGTTGCTAGTGTTGAAATAAAACTCACTGTTTATGGTAACACTAATTCAAGGTTATTTAGGGATTTTGTTTTTCTTATACAGTTCAGCCAGTTCTAGCTAAAATGTAAACAATGAAATTCATTTGAAACTGAAGAAAAAAAAGGACAAAACAGGTTTTTAAAAATCAAACTGCCATGGAAACTGCTTTACCCAAAATTTTGATCCACAACTTTCCTTGGATTATCTATCAGGGCAAATAAAGTTTAGCCATGTGAACAGGTCCCAATTTTATAAAAAAATAATTTGAATCCAGCTGTCTTTTGTAATATAATGAGTTTATGATGCTGTCTCATGGCTAGAATTCCAAGGTGAAAGCCATTGGATCTCTGTATGTGTGCATACATGTTTAAATGTGTTTATGTGTATGTACATGTATTATGTGTTATATCTAGCATTCTACCACATTAACTTATAAATAAATGAGTACTCATAAATAAGTTCAAATGCTTTCCAAGTTTATATAAATTCAATAATCTTTGGTAAATAAACTGGCTTTAAAATTACTGGTAAAATAAAAATGTATCTTCAAAAGTGTCAGCATACATTTTTGTCTGAGTTTGCTAATAGATACATTTTATATTTGCTTCTGCTAGATACTTTATGGTGTCAGGGTTTGACATGAAGGTTATAAGACTGTAAACCCAGCCAAAAACAAAATGATCTTTGTTTGTGTGATTTTTTAATAAGCAAGATTAATTTGATATTGTTGGTTTAATGGAAACAGCTGAATTTTTCTGAGTTATCAGCAAAAATGCCCATGTTTAACTTGAAGGTTCTTGCTTAGCTGAATACCTGATATTCACAAGCTATGAAAATAGTTAACAGAAAAATAGTTTGCAATGATATGTAGCTTTACATAATGTCTTGGTTCTCACTAGTAACCCAGATAAACTGCTAAAAGTGAATAGATTGAGTAAATGTAAATGAGATCAATGCTTGTGGGTAAAACTTTCATGTAGTTTAAACTCTTAAAGTTATTTTAGGCACTCATTGAATGTCTTGATCACTTCCAGTTTAAAAAAAGTTGTAATATGGGGGAAGCATTGGTGGACTTCAGTGAGCTGGATAAAAACAAAGACCATGTCCAAAAAGTAATTAAGGAACAAAAAAGGGATGATGGGACAAATGGGTGTCTGTACACTTGCCCCGGCCCAAACAGGCAATATATATGAAACAATACTGTCTGCCAGGGGGACACTCTGAAATCACCCAAACAGTTCAGGAATTACATAAAGTACAAATAGTCAGTATGGCCCACAACCCCTGTAGCAGCCCTATGTGTCCTGTGAAGACACCAGATAGCACCTGGAGAATGACTGTAGACTACCGTGAGCTGAACAAAGTGGTGTCCCCGCACGTGCAGCTGTACCCAATAGTGCTCAACTGCTAGAGCAAGTGGTTTGTACGCTGGGAAATGTCCATGCTGTGACTGACCTGTCTAACACCTTTCCTAGTATTCCTTTAGTGGAAGATTCACAAGACCAGTTTGCCTTCACTTAGTAGGGCCAACGATAGACTTTTTAGGTGCTACCACAAGGGTACCTGCACAGCCACATCATATGTCACAGTATGGTTGCAAAGGACCTGTCTAGACTCTTTCTGCCTGCCTTGGTCTCCCTGTTTTACCATATTAATGATGACATGCAAACCTCAGAGCCTTTTACAGATTTGGAGACTGCCCTACAAACTATCTTAGATGGCTCAAAGGACAGGGAATGAGAAGTCAACCCCAAGAAGAAACAGGGGACCAGTATAGCCATCAAATTCCTGAGAGTCACCTGGTTGGAGAAGATGTAAAACATACCTAAAACTGTCATCAATAAGGTATCACAGTAGCCTGTTCCCCAGATGGTAAGCTAACTCCAGGTTGTCCTAGGTTTACTGGGCTATTTCTTCGTTTGGTACAAACCCTTCACCTTTCCTTCAATAAAGGAAAATTTAAAATGAGACTGTACACATATAGAGCAAGAGGCATTTGACAAATCAAAAATATTGGTAAAACAAGCCAAAGCATTAGGTGCCCCACTGCCACAGCATCCTTTTGTATTAGAAGCCACTAGAGATGCCACAGGGATGAGCTGGAGTTTGTGGCAAAAGCAACCAACAGGAATTGTTACCTGTTGGGCTTTTATCTCAATTGTAGAGGGGGTCAGAATCCTACTATACAGTCCTGGGGCAATAACTCTCAGCCCTGTATAGGACATTGCAACAAGTGGAGGCTATCACCAGAAAGCAGACCACCACAGAAAAAAACTGCCTACTCATAAAAGGGTGAATGAAAGGTCTCCTAGCCAAGCCCACCCCTAGAGTGGCACAATCACACTGCATAAGTGGCATCCCTGTCTACAACTTAGGGGTGCCTTGTCCACTAGTCCTTTAAGACAGGCACTATAGGAGGCATTAAGATCCATCCACTTTGAACAAGTGGAGGTAGCAGACATGGCAATGGAGCCACCTATCAGGTCAACCACATATATGAGGAGTCCCAGGCGATACTCACTAGGCTTGATACACTGATGGGTCTAGCAAAGTTACCTAACACCAACAGTCAGCAGTTTGTGGTGCAAAGGGATACTGACACCATACGGAGAGAACGGGGATTAGGACAAAGCAGTCAATGGGCTAGGTTACAGGAAGTTTGGATACCCATCACCTATGAGGCTTGGCTGCTAATCATCTATCTACACAGATAGTTGGGCTACACAAACAGGACTTACCATGTGAATCAATCAATGGGCCACAGACAGTTGGCAGGTTTGGGGCAAGCCCCTTTGGGGAATGTCCATGTGGCAGAACATTCACATCAAGTTATAAGAGAAGGATGCCCAACTTAGGTGTACCATGTGGATACACACAGCCCCAGGTTGCCTCTGAGAACTCAGGAGGCAGATGCCCTTACTCATGTTTGGGCACTTTGCCAGAGCCCATTGGAGGAGGCTGCCATATGGGTACATCACAGGAGCAGTCACCAAGGGGCAGCGACAGGTGGGCCATACGAAAGGCGGCAGGCATCCCAATCCAATCTGGAGATGCTTTGGCAGCTGTTCAGAACTGTGAGATCTGCTCATAACTGCGACCTGGAAAAGTTCCCTCCACACCAACTCACATACATTGAGCCATACAACTGTGCAAGACTGGCAAGTCAGTTATATTGGCCTCCTGTCCCCAGGTAGAGGGAGAAGGAGAAGGTGTGCCTTAACTTGTACAGACACAACAATGGGGCTACTACAGGGGCCTTCCCAGTAAGACATGCCACTCAACTGGAGACCAAGAGTCTCACTGCTCTTGGTGTCATGTATGACATGCCAAAAAGGATAGTGATCAAGGCCCCCATTTCACAGGTCACGATATCCAACACGGGGCATTGGAACAAAATATAGACTAAAGATTCCACTGGCCATATAACCCAACAGGGTAGGCCTCATAGAAAAAAAAATGGCCTGTTAAAAACTCAATTATGTGCATTGTCTCAGGACAGTTCTTAAGGGTACTAGACTAAGGATCTCCCTGAAGCTATACAAATTTTAAATAAGTCACCCACTACCACACATGGCATCACTCCCTGTGAATGGTTGGGCAGGCCTATAAAACAGGTGTCACAAATTCTCAGGATTACCTGAGACTCCAAGTCATGCTCCTGAAACAGATGGGCAGACTGTGCTCCTGAGAATAGCAGTGGATCTGCCAAGTGGCAATGGCTACGTGGACCTGAAGTTGAGCTGGAAATTGCTCCCATACTGGGTCAGTTTTATGGCACTGGGGGGCACTATGAAGACTGATGGAGGAGAGGCGATCCAAGCTATGCTCCTTTATAGAGGTCTGAGAGCTTTACAATATCAACACACGGCAGCACCAATACCTACAGGAGTAGGCATAGTGCTGATAGTGTGGGCAAGGCTGGAAACTTACCAGTTGGCTACTGTGCCCACTCTTAGGGAAGGAAACCATGTATGGTACTATAAGCTAGGCATGAAGTACATGGTGGCCTCCCTAATGGGGCCAATGGGAGATAATATAGCAGTAATAATGTTACAAGGAGTGGATACACCCATGAGGGTTCCTACTAAACACCTGTGTTTATGCCAATAGGCTGTTGTTCCTGCTACCCATGGAAGCTGCACTGGAATGTAACTACAGTAGCAGTCAGCAACCAGTCCAATTATTGGGTATATGGATACCTCCCACTATCAAATTATAACAATATGCCTCACAACAGTCTGCCTTTCTCCCTACAGAACTGGAGTGCCAGGTACATCAGCACCAATAGTGCAACCCAGGTTCACTGGGGATTGTCTCCACCTGGAAGCCTAATGGCCAATTTGATGGAGAACCAACAACATTTGCTCTTATACACAATACCTATTGTTGTACCTATACCCCTGATAAAAAGGATAATGTCACAGATGCGTTGAATAATTTGTCAACTTAGTTCCATGATACAGCCCAATTAGGTTTCTTTGACTCATGCTCAAAATGGTTACACACCTTACCTACTCATTGGAGTTATGCTTGCTAATAGGCGTTATAATTATAGTTAGCTTCTGTTTTTTATGCTGTTATGTATACTGTGGATGTGACTTGTACACACAAGCCATGTCTATATGTTACACATCTGTAGAGTTCTTCCCCTCATACCCCACTCAGGGACTCTTACACAAGATTTGTGGAAAGAATGTAAGGGCTGATGGATTGCAGTGTGACAGGTCCCTCACCATGTTACTTAAGGGTGTATGTCTGCTGCCTGAACCCTGGAGGCCAGGCTGCGAGCCAAGGCCATGATGCCTAGCCAAGGAGCAGGTGTCCCTAAGAACCCAAATATCTCGGAGAGAGTATATGAGAAGCTAACAAGGAAAACAGTCCCATCACACACACACACACACACACACACACACACACACACACACACACACACACGGCAAAGAGCCAGAAAATTAGCTTAAAAGCAGCTTAGAGATGGGAGGCAGGACAGATCTCTAAAGATGCCCTGCTGCCATCCAGGAGTGCCTCATATGCAAGTACTAATAAACTTACGTACTCGCCATGTTGGACTTGACTGAGTCATTTTTTGGTCTCTTAGTTCCCTTCCAGTTTGGGGGATGGTTTTTTAAATATGAGTCTTGGTTTTTCTCATTACAGTTATTATCACCACAATGGTAAAATACTTTGATATCTGTACTTATCAACAATTAAAAATTGACTCAAGATGTACATTAACATTCTTATTCTTTTTTAAAGCATATTTGAAGTTGCTTTTTATTTAATGTCTTAATTCCTCTTTTGCTAAACAACAGAGTGCAGAAAATAGTCATGGTTGAAAACACAACTGTCCAAAGGACAAAAGCAGAATAAAAACAATAATAATTATTCAAGAAATAAAATGAGATATTTCTTGTGTATCGAACTGGCAAAGTTTTTGAAATGATAATGCCTAGTGTTGGCAAGGGCAGGTGTGGTAAAATAGTCATGCTCATTTATTACTCATGGAACAGACTTTTTAGAAAGTAATTTGACCTTAACAGTGCTCATATCATTTGACATAGTAATATCACTTCTAGAAATGTTAAAATTCAAAATAAAAAGTTTCTTGAAAAATTTCAGCATTATTTATAATATTAGGAAATTGGAAATAATCTAACTGTCCAAGAACAGAGTAATAGCTAAATCAAATATGATACACATGTGATATGGTACCAGTAAAAAATCATTAATTTGAAGAATATTTAGCCACATAAATAAATGCTTCCCATGTAATGTGTAGAGAATGAGGCAAAAATATCACAATTTTATAAAACAGTGAACATTAAAAAGCAAGAAGGAAAGATACAAGGTTAACAGTGATATCTCTCTGTGAAGAGTTTACACTTAAGTTTGTAGATATGAGTTGGTAGACACATTACTTTTATCTATTTAGTAATGTGCAGATAATATACAATATACAAATAATATACCAAAGAACAGAGTCTTGATCAACTAATTATCTTTGTTCAGGGAATATCCCTTGAACTAAATCTGGAAGAATGAGTAGGTTTCTAGATGGAGAACTAGTAGCGGCATTCTTGAAGGAAAAAATTACATATGCAAAGCCACTGAGTTGTTTGTATTTCCAGTATCTAGTTCAAGAGCGAAATGCTCAATTAATGTTTGTTGATGAATAATAAATAAGTTATAAAGAAACATGATTTCTTTCTCTCTGAATGTCCTCTGTCTTCTGTATTTCAGTCACTAAAGGTTAACTATTACAATACAATGCTATATTTCTGTCTTCATTTGGGCTGCTATAACAAAATGTCTTAGACTGAGTAATTTATAAATAATAGAAATTTATTTCTCATAGTTCTGGAAGCTGGAAAGTCCAAGATCAAGACACCAGCAGATTCAGTGTCTGGTGAAGGCTCACTCTCTGCTTTATTGATGGTACCTCTTGCTGCATTCCCACATGATGAAAGGCCAGGAGCACATCCTTCAACCTTTTTTATAAAGGCACTGCTATGGCTTGAACGTGTCCTCCAAAGTTCACATGTTTCAAACTGGAACCCCAATGCAACAGTGTTAGGAGGTGGGGCTTAATGAGAGGTGATTCAGCTATGAGGGCTCTGTTCTCATGAATGAATTAATGCTGTTATCATGACAGTATGTTAGTTATCATGGAAGTGGGCTCATTTTAAAAGGGGGAATTCAGCTACCTTTTCTGTTTCTTGCTCATGTGATACCTTATGATGCAGCAAGAAGTCCCTAAACAAGATGCTAGCCCCTCGATCTTGGACTTCCCAGCCTCAAGAACCATGATACATAAATCTGTACTCTTTATAAATTACCCAATACTCTTTATAAATTACCCAGTACTCTTTATAAATTACCCAGTACTCTTTATAAATTACCCAGTCTTGGGTATTCTGTTATAATGGCAATCCCATTCATGAAGGCAGAATCGTCATGATTTAATCATTTTTCAAATGGCCCCACCTTTTAATACTATCACATGACTATTAGGTTCCAACATATGAATTGTGGAGGAACACCAACATTCAGAACATACAAGTTAAAAAATTCCAAGTTAATTAATTTTATATCAGTTACATTTTAGAATTTTGCTTTCTAAAATCATCTTTAAATTCTTTAATCTCATCAGTAGTTGATCTCCAAAAAGTTTGTGTAGGATGAGTGAATTCTGGACAACCTCACAGAGAACCAATCAACACCTCTTAAAAGTATTAACTCGAGCCTGAGGCTAGCAAGATGGCCAAATAAGAATAGCTCTGGTCTGCAGCTCCCAGTGAGATTGACGCAAAAGGCGGGTGATTTCTGCATTTCCAACTGAGGTACCCATTCATCTCATTGGGACTGGTTGGACAGTGAGTGCAGCCCACGGAGGGTAACCTGAAGCAGGGTAGGGCATTGTCTCACCCAGGAAGTACAAGGGGTCAGGGGATTTCCCTCCCCCAGCCAAGAGAAGCCGTGAGGGACTGTACCAGGAGGAACGGTGCACTCTGGCCCAGATATTGCACTTTTCCCATGGTCTTTGCAACCCACAGTCCAGGAGATTCCCTCTGGTGCCTATACGACCAGGGCTCTAGGTTTCAAGCACAAAACTGGGTGGCCATTACGGCAGACACTGAGCTAGCTGCAGGAGTTTTTTTCATATTCCAGTGGCACCTGCAATGCCAGTGACAGAAAACCATTCACTCCCTTGGAAAGGGGGCTGAAGCCAAAGAGCCAAGTGGTCTGGCTCAGCAGGTCCCACCCCCATGGAGCCCAGAAAGCTAAGATCCACTGGCTTGAAATTCTTGTTGCTAGCACAGCAGTCTGAGGTCGACCTAGGATGCTTGAGTTTGGTGGGGGGGAGGGGCATCCGCCATTGCTGAGGCTTGAGTAGATGGTTTTACCCTCACAGTGTAAACAAAGCCGCTGGGAAGTTCAAACTGGGTAGAGCCCACCGCAGCTCAGCAATGCCACTGTGGCCAGACTGCCTCTCTAAATTCCTCCCCTCTGGGCAAGGCATCTCTGAAAAAATGGCAGCAGCCCCAGTCAGAGACTTATAGATAAAACCCCAATCTCCCTGGGACAGAGCACCTGGGGGAAGGGGTGGCCGTGGGTGCAGCTTCAGCAGACTTAAGCATCCCTGCCTGAAGCTCTGGATAGAGCAGCAGATCTCCCAGCACAGCATTCAAACTCTGATAAGGGACAGACTGCCTCCTCAAGTAGGTCCCTGACCCCCATGTATCCTGACTGGGAAACACCTCCCAGTAGAGGCTGACAGACACCTCATAGAGAAGAGCTGAGGAGAGCTCTGGCTGGCATCTGGCAGGTGCCCCTCTGTGATGAACTTTCCAGAGACTGACAGACACCTCATAGAGAAGAGCTGAGGAGAGCTCTGGCTGGCATCTGGCAGGTGCCCCTCTGCGATGAACTTTCCAGAGGAAGGAACAGGCAGCAATCTTTGCTGTTCTGCAGCCTCAGCTGCTGATACTCAGCTGCTGATACTCAGGGTCTGGAGTGGACCTCCAGCAAACTACAACAGACCTGCAGCAGAGGGGCCTGACTGTTAGAAGGAAAACTAACAAACAGAAAGGAATACCATCAACATCAACAGAAAGGATGTCCACTCAGAGTCCCCATCTGAAGGTCACCAACATCAAAGACCAAAGGTAGACAAATCCACAAAGATGGGGAGAAACCAGCGCAAAAAGGTCGAAATTCCAAAAACCAGAATGCCTCTTTTCCTCTGAAGGATCACAACTCCTCATCAGCAAGGGAACAAAACTGGATGGAGAATGAGTTTGATGAATTGACAGAAGTAGGCTTCAGAAGGTGGGTAAAAACAAACTTCTCTGAGCTAAAGGAGCATGTTCTAACCCAATGCAAGAAAGATAAGAACCTTGAAAAAAAAAGGTAAGATGAATTGCTAACTAGAATAACCAGTTTAGAGAAGAACATAAATGTGGATGGAGCTGAATAACACAGCACAAGAACTTCGTGAAGCATACACAAGTATGATACACAAGTATCAATAGCTGAATCAATCAAGTGGAAGAAAGGATATCAGAGATTGAAGATTAACTCAATGAAATAAAGTGAGAAGACAAGATTAGAAAAAAAAGTAGTGAAAAGAAACGAACAAAGCCTCCAAGAAATACAGGACTATGTGAAAAGACCAAATCTATGTTTGATTGGTGTACCTGAAAGTGATGGGGAGAACAGAACCAAGTTGGAAAACACTCTGCAGGATATTATCCAGGAGAACTTCCCCAACCTAGCAAGGTAGGCCAACATTCAAATTCAGGAAATACAGACAACACCACAAAGATACTCCTCGAGAAGAGCAACCCCGAGACACATAATCATCAGATTCACCAAGGTTGAAATGAAGGAAAACGTGTTAAGGGCAGCCAGGGAGAAAGGTTGGGTTACCCACAAAGGGAGCCCATCAGACTAATAGCAGATCTCTCAGCAGAAACCCTACAAGCCAGAAGAGAATGGGGGCCAATATTCAACATTCTTAAAAAAAAAAATTTCAACCCAGAATTTCATATCCAGCCAAACTAAGCTTCATAAGCAAAGGAGAAATAAAATCCTTTACAGACAAGCAAATGCTGAGATATTTTGTCACCACCAGGCCTGCCTTACAAGAGCTCTTGAAGGAAGCACTAAACATGGAAAGGAAAACCAGTACCAGCCACTGCAAAAACATACCAAATTGCAAAGACCACCAATGCCATGAAGAATCTGCATCAATTTACTGGCAAAATAACCAGCTAGCATCATAATGACAGAATCAAACTCATATATAACAATATTAACCTTAGGCTGGGTGCGGTGGCTCACGTCTGTAATCCCAGCACTTTGGGAGGCCAAGGTGGGCGGATCACTAGGTCAGGAGATCGAGACCAGCCTTGCTAACATGGTGAAACCCCACCTCTACTAAAAATACAAAAAATTAGCCGGGCACAGTGGTGAGCACCTGTAGTCCCAGCTACTCAGGAGGCTGAGGCAGGAGAATGGCGTGAACCTGGGAGGCAGAGTTTGCAGTGAGCCGAGATCATGCCACTGCACTCCAGCCTGGGCAACAGAGTGAGACTCCTTCTCAAAAATAAATAAATATATATATATATATATACCTTAAATGTAAATGAACTAAATGGCCCAATTAAAAGACACAGACTGGCAAATTGGATAGAGTCAAGACCCACTGATGTGCTGTATTCAAGAGACCCATCTCACATGCAAAGACATACATAGGCTCAAAATAAAGGGATGAAGGAAGAATTACCAAGCAAATGGAAAGCAAAAAAAAGCAGGAATTACAATCCTAGTCTCTGATAAAACACAGTTTAAACCAACAAAGATCAAAAGAGACAAAGGCTATTATGTAATGGTAAAGGGGTCAATGCAACAAGAAGAGCTAACTATCCTAAATATATATGCACTCAATACAGGAGCACCCAGATTTATAAAGCAAGTTCTTAGAGACCTACAAAGAGACTCAGACTCCCACACAATAATAGCGGGAGACTTTAACACCCTACTGTCAATATTAGACAGATCAATGGGACAGAAAATTAACAAGGATATTCAGGACTTGAACACAGCTCTGGACCAAGCAGACCTAATAGACATCTACAGAACCCGCCACCCCAAATCAACAGAATATACATTCTTCTCAGCACCACATCACACTTATTCTAAAATTGACCACATAATTGGAAGTAAAGCACTCCTCAACAAATTTAAAATAACAGAAATCATAACAAACTGTCTCTCAGACCACAGTGCAATCAAATTACAACTCAAGATTAAGAAACTCTCAAAATTGCGCAACTACATGGAAACTGAACAAACTGCTCCTGAATGACTACTGGGTAAATGATGAAATGAAGGCAGAAATAAAGATGTTCTTTGAAACCAATGAGAACAAAGACACAATGTACCAGAAACTCTGGGACACATTTAAAGCAGTGTGTAGAGGGAAATTTATAGCACTAAATGCCCACAAGAGAAAGCAGGAAAGATCTAAAATCGACACTCTAACATCACAATTAAAAGAACTAGAGATACAGGAGCAAGCAAATTCAAAAGCTAGCAGAAGACAAGAAATCACTAAGATCAGAGCAGAACTGAAGGAGCTAGAGATACAAAAAACCCTTGAAAAAATCAACAAATCCAAGAGTTGGTTTTTGAAAAGATCAACAAAGTAGATAGAACCCTAGCCAGACTAATAAAGAAGAAAAGAGGAATTAACATTGAAGATGGCCGAACAGGAACAGCTCCAGTCTACAGCTCCCAGTGTGAGCGACACAGAAGACAGGTGATTTCTGCATTTCCAACTGAGGTACGTGGTTCATCTCATTGGGACTGGTTGGACAGTGAGTACAGCCCATGGAGTGTGAGCCAAAGCAGAGCTGGGCGTCGCCTCACCCAGGAAGTGCAAGAGGTCAGGGAATTCCCTTTCCTAGCCAAGGGAAGCCATGACAGATGGTACTTGGAAAATCAGGATACTCTCACCCTAATACCACGTTTTTCCAATGGTCTTAGCAAACAGCACACCAGGAGATTATATCCCGCACCTGGCTCAGTGGGTCCCATGCCCACTGAGCCCTGCTCACTACCAGCACAGCAGTCCGAGATTGAACTGCAAAGCAGCAGCAAGGCTAGGGGAAAGGCATCCGCCATTGCTAACGCTTGACTAGGTAAACAAAGCGCTGGGAAGCTCGAACTGGGTGGAGCCCACTGCAGCTCAAGGAGGCCTGCCTGCCTCTGTAGACTCCACCTCTGGGGTCAGGGCATAGCTGAACAAAAGGCAGCAGAAACTTCTGCAGACTTAAACATCCCGGTCTGACAGCTTTGAAGAGAGCAGTGGTTCTCCTAGCATGGAGTTTGAGATCTGAGAACTGCCTCAGATCTGACAGACTGCCTCCTCAAGTGGGTCTCTGACCCCCAAGTAGCCTAACTGGGAGACACCTCCCAGTAGGGGCCAACTGACACCTCATACAGCCAGGTGCCCCTCTGAGACGAAGCTTCCAGAGGAAGGATCAGGCAGCAACATTTGCTGTTCTGCAATATTTGCTGTTCTGCAGCCTCCACTGGTGACACCCAGGGAAACAGGGTCTGGAGTGGACCTCCAGCAAACTCAAACAGACCTGCAACTGAGGGTCCTGACTGTTAGAAGGAAAACTAACAAACAGAAAGGAATACCATCAACATCAACAAAAAGGACACCCACACCAAAACCCCATATGTTGGTCACCATCATCAAAGATCAAAGGTAGATAAAACCACAAAGATGGGGAGAAACCAGAGCAGAAAAGCTGAAAATTCTAAAAACCAGAGTGCCTCTTCTCTTCCAAAGGATTGCAGCTCCTCGCTAGCCATGGAACAAAGCTGGATGGAAAATGACTTTGAGAAGTTGACAGAAGTAGGCTTCAGAAGATTGGTAATAACAAACATCTCCGAGCTAAAGGAGGATGTTCACACCCATTGCAAGGAAGCTAAAATCCTTGAAAAAAGATTAGAGGAATGGCTAACTAGAATAAACAGCATAGAGAAGACCTTAAATGATCTGATGGAGCTGAAAACCATGGTACGAGAACTACATGACACATGCAGAAGCTTCAGTAGCCAATTCGGTCAAGTGGAAAAAAGGGCATCAGTGATTGAAGATCAAATGAATGAAATGAAGCGAGAGAAGAAGATTAGAGAAAAAAGAGTGAAAAGAAATGAACAAAGCCTCCAAGAAATATGGGAATATGTGAAAAGACCAAATCTATGTTTGACTGGTGTACCTGAAAGTGACAAGGAGAATGGAACCAAGTTGGAAAACACTCTGCAGGATATTATCCAGGAGAACTTCCCCAACCTAGCAAGGTAGGCCAACATTCAAATTCAGGAAATACAGAGAACACCACAAAGATAATCCTTGTGAAGAGCAACCCCAAAACACAATTGTCAGACTCACCAAGGTTGAAATGAAGGAAAAAATGTTAAGGGCAGCCAGGGAGAAAGGTTGGGTTACCCACAAAGGGAAGCCCATCAGACTAATAGCAGATCTCTCAGCAGAAACTCTACAAGCCAGAAGGAGTGGGGGCCAATACTCAACATTCTTAAAGAAAAGAATTTTCAACCCAGAATTTCATATCCAGCCAAACTAAGCTTCATAAGTGAAGGAGAAATAAAATCCTTTACAGACAAGCAAATGCTGAGAGATTTTGTAACCACGAGGCCTGCCTTACAAGAGCTTCTGAAGGAAGCACTAAACACGTAAAGGAACAACCGGTACCAGCCACTGCAAAAACATGCCAAATTGTAAAGACCATCAATGCTAGGAAGAAAATGCATCAACTAACAAGCAAAATAACCAGCAAACATCATGACAGGATGAAATTCATACATAACAATATTAACTTTAAATGTAAATGGGCTAAATGCCCCAATTAAAAGACACAGACTGGCAAATTGGATACAGAGTCAAGACCCATCAGTGTGCTGTATTCAGGAGACCCATCTCACATGCAGAGACACACATAGGCTCAAAATAAAGGGATGGAGGAAGATCTACCAAGCAAATGGAAAACAAAAAATAAGCAGGGGTTGCAATCCCAGTCTCAGATAAAACAGACGTTAAACCAACAAAGATCAAAAGAGACGAAGAAGGCCATTACATAATGGTAAAGGGATCAATTCAACAAGAAGAGCTAACTATTCTACATATGCACCCAATACGGGAGCACCCAGATTCAAAAGCAAGTCCTTAGAGACCTACAAAGAGACTTAGACCCCATATAATAATCATGGGAGACTTTAACACCCCACTGTCAACATTACACAGATCAACGAGACAGAAAGTTAACAAGGATATCCAGGACTTGAACTCAGCTCTGCACCAAGCAGACCTCATAGACATCTACAGAACTCTCCACCCCAAATCAAGAGAATATACATTCTTCTCAGCACCACATAGTATTTATTCCAAAACTGACCACATAGTTGGAAGTAAAGGACTCCTCGGCAAATGTAAAAGAACAGAAATCTTAACAGTCTCTCAGACCACAGTGCAATCAAATTAGAAGTCAGGATTAAGAAACTCACTCAAAACCGCACAACTACATGGAAGCTGAACAACCTGCTCCTGAATGACTACTGGGTAAATAGTGAAATGAAGGCGGAAATAAAGATGTTCTTTGAAACCAATGAGAACAAAGACACAACATACCAGAATCTCTGGGACACAATTAAAGCACTGGGTAGAGGGAAATTTATAGCACTCAATGCCCACAAGAAAACATCTAAAATCGACACCCTAACATTAAAATTAAAAGAACTAGAGGAGCAAGAGCAAACACATTCAAAAGCTAGCAGAAGGCAAGAAATAACTAAGATCAGAGCAGAACTGAAGGAGACAGAGACACCTGCACATTGTGCACATGTACCCTAAAACTTAAAGTATAAAAAAAAAAAGAATTAAGGTTTATTCTTGAAACAAGAAAAAGAACATGTGGCAAAAAAAGTAACTATTGAACATATCTTAGTCCAAGATAAACACATTTAAAAATGCATAAGAAATACGAAATTAGACAATAAAAGTGAGACATTGCTTGGGAAACTACTTAGCCATTGATCAGAGAGACTCTTTTCTTGATAGGTCAGAAATTAACCAATCAATATTTGTATAAGGCAGTGAAGGAAAGATTTACAGCTTGTATAAACAGACATCAGTCAGAATGGTTTTTCAGTAATTTTTGTTTTCTATTCAAAACAATATTGACACATAATCAAATATCACTCACACTGTTTGCATGGCCCTTTCTTGTGAGAGTCCTTTTCTTTTCTTGTTTCAAATTTCCCAACAGTGGCAACCCCTGACCCACATCTAATTACAGGAGAGATGGACAAAGAAGGGCTTGTTCACAGTTAATGCTTCACTGGAGCTGAGATGATCTTCCTCACTCTTTCGTACAGAACGTGATTGTTAGTGACAATATACAAATGCTACTTTTCCGGTTTTATTTGGGGCAGTGAAATGTGCATTACACTTTCCTCCAATAGAAACGATTCAGCAGCAAGCAGAAAATCTCATGATGTAGGGCAAGATGTGCAGAATCTGAAGAACGCTTCATGTTCTCGTTACTTCCCGTGTTTAATGTTTATATTTCTTAAGAGAAAAACACCCCAAACCTTGTGTGCAGTAGCTCCATGTCCATTTCTTTTCCCAGATGAAGGATTATCCCTTGACAGGCCAATGAAACTTGGCCTGAGAAACAAAATATTCCAAGGCTTCCTTGGCATGATGCAAAGGGCTGAGATTAAGAAAGAGCATACATATTCACAAAAGAAAAATGTTATATGCTGGATCTATGAAAAAGAGCTAGGTAAAATTATAATAAATTGTAAAATATTCCTGAGATCCTGTGATACTAAAGTTATTCACTTTTCTTTCATTTAATAATAATTCATAATAATCTATTATATATAAGGTACTGTATTAATATTACGTTGGTTCAAAAGTAATTGTGGGTTTTGCCATTACTTTTAATTGGCATTTAATGGCATTTGCCATTACTTTTAATAGGTATTTAATATTGGCAATATCTTAATTGGCATTAATATTACATTGGTGCAAAAGTAATTGTGGGTTTTGCCATTACTTTTAATTGGCATTTAATGGCATTTGCTAGTACTTTTAAAGGCAAAACCCACAATTACTTTTGCACCAACCTAATATAAGTAACTAATATTTATTGAGCGTTTACTGTGTGTGAAGCACTACACTATATATTTTACACACATTATATCAAAGATATTATGAATAATAATTATAGGTATTATTATTATTATCCCCATCTTACAGAAGAAAAATAGGAAGCTAAAGAGGTTAAATAATTTGTCATATGAGGCAGTGCTGGGATTTATTTTTTTCTATTATACCACAAGAACCACCTAAAAACATTTCAAGATTGAAGGAATACAGATATTGAGAGTGCCAAACAAAGCATAAATCAATACTTTGTTAAGGTAAATATAAATCATTTTTTAATTAGCCACCTAAATTTCATTTGAGGTCAAAAGCATAAATATTAAAGTACTTTTGCTGTTGACAGTAATGTTTCCCAGTCTCATCTGTAGCCCCTGCCAACAGCCAACGTCATGATAAATTTTACAGGGGGTAACAGGAAAACTATCATTGTTTTGGTCAGTGTGGAAATTTTCCTGCTGGCTCTTCAGTTGCAGCCTTTGACAGTGAAGTTACCTCTCAAGTCTAAAAGGCCTAAAGTCTGTAAAATACCCCAAACTGGGATTTTTCCTGTGTTTGACAAACAATAGCTAGGAGTTGCAGCTACTCAGTTCTATTTTAACTTCTGTGGTAGTGAACTTAACTGTGATCATTTCATAAAAACATTTGATTATTGACTTATACAATAAACTCTTACTGAGTACTTATTCATGTAATTGACATGACAGGGTATTTTGTTCATTTCCTTAAATATAGTCATATATAACCAAAGAAAATATAACCAATAGTAGTTTGCATATTTACCTTGGGCAACTATAGCATGTTTAGGACCATTTCTATGACTCAGTTCACATATGCTCTAAGGAAGACATGTGAAGAGTATCTGTAACTATTCCCAGGTCCTCTGGATAACTCAGACATTACTAAAGAGGGTTAAATGCCTTTTTCACTATGTTTAACCCTAGTCCCATGTGCATGCTTCGTATAGTTTGTGTTAAAAGAATAATAATAAATCTGTTGGATAAATGAGCTTTATATCATTTCAAACTTTTATAGGACATCTTTAATAAAAGAATAGTATTCTGTGGATCAGAGGTTCTGATTCTACTACTGACAATATGCCAACCCCACCATCTGTCTATTTAAACAAGCCATAGTAACTGACTGCTTCCATGAGAGTCAGTGGAACTGAATGGATGGTAAGAGTGTTAAGGGATAGTACCTGATGTTCGTTAGTATAGCCCCAGTGACTTTCAGCTCATTTCTGAAAATAGAATGAACAAATAAACCAGGCCTTTCACCAGATAGCCCATGATGAAGAAGTAGGCTTTTAGAGACAATGCTGGGAAGTGTTGGTAAATGGTCCAACCCCTGCAGACCCAGGAACTATGGAGAAGATTAAAAAAAACTCTGGGACCCTGCTTCAGAATGGGTTCAGAAGTTCCAGCAGGGATGACAGAGTCCAGGGACTAGATGGCTCCATCTAATGAGCAGACTGAGAGATAAAACTGACTTTGGTCAGCAAAAGAAAGTACAATAATCACAATGTACCTGTGGTCCTGGGAGAATAAAGATAGATGGGCCAGATGGAGGCTTCCAAAAGAAGTAAATAGTTAAGGCCCCCCACTTCATGAGCAGTTGAAGTATTCTTAGAGGGAGTCTGACAGCAGTGCACTTCATGGACCTGTGCAAGCAAATAAAGTCTTAGTCTGGGCTTGGGAGGAAAATGCCAGACTTTAGAGGCATAACTACAAATAGCACACAAGGTCAGGGCAGGACACAGCAAGGATAGACTAATGTTGAGTCTGATAGTCACGAAATTTCCCAAGAAGAGCTCTTAAAATCACCCTGCTGTTCACTCCTTATACTAGTCCTCAGAGTCTGTGACTGCCTTTTGCTCAGAGAAAATCCATTTATTTAATTCTATTTTTAACACTTTCCTTCAACTCCTAAGCTATCTATAGCCAATATTTTCAAATGGTTCTACATATGACTCCTTTGAATAAGACTCAATGAACAAAATGTAAAATGGTGACAAGATCACTTAAGCCTTACCTTAGCAGTCTAGTGATGGCACAGATCCCAAGATCACCTGGCTCCTTCCCCTCATTTTACATGCAAAACACTAAGGAACTGGGAGGTTGAATGACTTCTTTGACATAGCACAACTGGTTAACATTTGAACTAGAATCTATGTCAGGAACTCATGCCTAGTAAGTACTTTCTGTTTCCCTGCACAGTGATTCCCCCATTTTGCTCTCCTTACTTACTATTTCCTATGTTGCTCAAGACTTCATGAAACAATATTCTTATGAGAGTGTACTTCCCAAATAGCTTGCTTACTAGTTCTCTCTTAATGAAATCAATGTCTTACTTGTTGGACTTCTGAATCTTGCTTGTTATTGCTAAAAACAAAACAAAACACAAATGTAATGTCCAATGGATTTATACATTTATAAGCCTATATGACTCAAAAATTGCCAAATATGATTTATGTGTGATCGACACTATTAATGACCAATGACATTTCAAAAATCTTTAAGTGACCTTATCAATAAGGGATATGAAATTTGATAGGATACAGAAAACTCAAGAAATTCAAATTAAATGAAAGGCAGAGATGTAAAAATGCAGTGAAAATGATCCAAGTAGGCATTCCAGCTCAGCCGCTAATTAATTCTGCGACCTCTGTCAACTCACTTAACTTCTCTATGGCCTAGATTACATACCTGTCAAAAACAATTTTTTAACAAGTTGAAACTGTTGAATTGAATAGCCTAAAAAATTCCTGAATAAATGAAGCCTCCAGAGCTCCATATAGACTGTACTCCAATTATTAGCAATAATAAGGTCTAAGATATAAGCATGGCTTATAGACAGAAAAGTCTGTGTGATAACAGCTAACTTAAAGAACAATAACCATATGCCACATTGTTGAAGAGCTATATGTAAACTCATACAATAACTGCCACCCAAACTAAATGAGGTAAGCACCATTGTTTTCATCCCCACTTTCCAGATGAGTATACTGAGTCACAGACAAGTTAGTAACTTGTTAATGTTACACATATAGTAAATAGCAGAGCTAGGATTTGAACCCAGTCTCACTCCAGAGCCATGCCCCTCTGGGGATGGGTAACCTGACAGATTTAGGTAGCTGGTCATGGCAGAGATTAAGAGACCCTGATGGTCTTTTGAGGTAAAGTGGATAATAAGTTCTGACAACAGCATCTTTCCTAAGGCTGGTTTCTCAGTTTATACTAGTAAGTTGCCAATATTCACCCAGGTGCTTAAGCTAAAAATCAAAGAATCATTATTGATGTTTGCCTTTCTTTCACCCCATAGCCCATTAGCAGGTTTTATTAGGTTTGCCATCAAAATAAATCCAGAATCCAACCATTTCTCACCACTCTACTACTACCACTTAGTGCATGTCCATCTTCATCATCACCAGGAATATTGCAATTGCCTCCCTATTGGCTTTCCTGCTTTTCTACTTACCCTTCTATAGTCTCATCTCCTTATAGCATATGAGTAATCATTTTTAAAACATGGGGTAGATCACATCACCCCTCCGCCTACTCAAAATCTTCAGTGACTTCCCGTCAAATTTTGAATAAAATACTACATGATCTAGCCTGACTACCTCTCTCATCTCATCCTTACCCACTCTCCCTAACTTACTCCACTAGCTTTCTGGCTGTTCTTCAAATATGTGAACTCACCCCCACCTCAGGTCCCGTGAACTGGCATTTCTATTTGCCTAGAATGTTCTTCCCAAAGACATTTATACATTTGACACCTTCACATCATTCAGACCCCTGACTAAATGTCTCTTCCACAAAGAGCAATTCCTGACTACCCTCTCTAAAACAACTCAGCCCTTCAGTCACAATCACCACACCTCAGACTTCATTTCTCTTCACAGCATTTGCAGTTACCTGAAATTACATTCAAAATGTATTTGATAATAACCTTGAGGATACAGGCCTAGGGTACCTTTTTAACTGCTTTACCTTCAGTGCTTGGACAGTGGCAGCTATAATAGTAAATGCTCAATTAACCAAGTGAATTAATTCCTCCGAGCTCCATCATTTTTTGATACCATGATATTCACAGGACCTGACCCTGTCAGATTCTGAATAGACTTCACCACTCATCTATCTTAGGGCAGATTGCTTGGAATTGGTGGCCCATAACAGCACCTTTCTTATGGAGGTAAATGCTCCACCTGCAGTAGCACTCCTCTCTCATTTTCTCTTTTCCTGGTATGGTGTGAGGAGGCTTTGCTGTTTTCTCTTTCCTTTGAGGTAGACACATTTTTTCATTTCTCATTATTCAGTTTGTTTTTGTCATGGAATATATTTTGCTATCTAAATAAAGCTTCCTGAAGTCTTTGAACTTCTGTGGTGATGTTCTGTATTCTTTCCTACCAAAATATAACTGCTATATATCTGTTAGATGAGAGTTAACTCATTAGCATTAAACACTAAGATAATTACTGCATTAAAATCTCCTGCCATGTGGAGATGTAGAAATGAAAGCTGCCCCCTGCTTCCTCTGATCATCACAACCTCTGGATACTTTTCTAGGCTTCCCTGAGAATTTTTGTTAAGTAACAAACACAACCTGTGCAGCAGTCTTTTATTCTCTATTCATCATTAAAAGTGAGAAGTTGCTGGCTAAGACTGAAGTTTGTTAGCTCAGATGGAAACTTTGGAATAATTACTGATATCGTGTATTGTTAAAACCTGTGCTAAATTAGGTGGCGTGCATACATAATGTATGGAAAGGTAAGGCTGCTGCTTCCACGAACCTGACTTCTTCATAAAGAAAAATCAAATAGATTAAACACAGCTAACAGAGAGAAGGTGAAAAAGAAGCCCTTATTTCCAGTGATCATTCAGGAAAGGGCCTTAGAAGATTCCGTTCACATGCTAAAAGCATCCATTCCTCACTTAGACATCTACAGAAATAAGGAAAATTTAGTGAGTTAAAGGACAATATAGTGGATGTAACCCATTTTTCTTTTTATTAAATATCCCACTGCAACATCTAGGATTTGACATCCATATGTACAGGCAATAATAAAACTAAAATTTTCTACACTGGCTGATATCTCAGTTCAACCACAACAGTTAGCTCTCAATTTCCAAAGCAGTATGAAAAGCAATAGTCTTTTTATTTGCTAACCAGAACTGTGAATTTAATCCTCTAGAAATAGATTTGAAGTTGTGCTCTCTTGCTTACCTTCTACTGTGATTAGATCTATACATTTTAAACTGTATTTGGAGGATAGAGTAAAATTTCTGTGACTCTGTCATTAAAATAAGTAACAAAGGTAAAATATGATCACAATGAGCCAAGGAATTAAAGTGAGATACGTAGTAATTCATGCAAAGGGCAAGATAGTTTCTCTGCTGTTAGCTTCAAAGGTTGTAGGTAATAAATTAAAAACTATAAGCAAATTTAAAGAATTAAAAGAAAAGCAAATAACTCTTGAGACTGATTTAGGTAGGTAATTTATCACTTCTTTATATCTCTCCCAGGAGATTAACTAGAGAAACTGTGGATATTGTATCAACGAGTGACATTCAAAATATTTTACAACGAACATGGCACCAGCACCAATCTAACACAGCAGACTCCAGCCCGAATGAGGAAGTAGGTCCCCGAGTGTGTGCCTCTTTTGCAGCAGGCATCAACCATTTAGTTGCTGATTATGGGGGGCTCTGGTGGGTTCTGGGAAAGGGTCTAGGGCAGCCAAGGCAGAGGGAAGACTAGGGAGGACCCACTCAGAGATTTTGCTGCAGAAACTCTTTACCAACGTAATCAAAGATTTTCAGTATTTTTAACACTTGGAAGAACCATACAGTGCATTACCCCTGGTGCTGTCATGAGCTTTGAGGAACTGAGGAAGGAGGAAAGGAAGAGGAAGGAGGAGCAATGAACATATCGTTTCCTCTAGAATAATTTACCTTTCACTTCTCTTCCCTTAGTGAGATCCTACTCATCTTATGGATCTCAATTCACGTGTCATATATGAAGTCAAAGTCCTCACTACCAACAGAAACCTCTGCCCTACTTCTCATTCCCCTCTCTCTGTAAGTATACATGTATGTGTGTGGTCATTTGCTTACTCTCTCTTTTTCACACTAGACTCTAAGGCCCTGAGCACAGGGACCTTCTCTTTTTGCTCAACATTTTCTTCCTAGCAACTAGAAAAATATTCGATGCCAGCACTTTGGGAGGTTGAGGTGGGCGGATCACGAGGACAGGAGTTCAAGACCAGCCTGACCAACATAGTGAAACCCCGTCTCTATTAAAAATACAAAAAGAAATTAGCTGGGTGTGGTGGCGTGCACCTGTAATCCCAGCTATTCAGGAGGCTGAGGCAGGAGAATCACTTGAACCCAGGAGGCAGAGGTTGCAGCGAGCCAAGATCGTGCCACTGCACTCCAGCCTGGGTGACAGAGCAAGACTCCGTCTCAAAAAAAAAAAAGAAAGAAAGAAAGAAAGAAAAATATTTGATGCACAACAAGAATTCTTAATAAACGAGTGAATGGAAAGCTTAGTTTGGTTTTTTAAATTTACATGCTACATAAGGCAAAATAAAAGATCAATTAAACTGACTTCGTTACTATTAGTCCACTCACAGTAAGGGAGAAAGTTCTGCAAGTAAAAAAAAGATAATAATAAAAATATCTAGCATTTATTGAGTTTTCCTATAGGTTAATCACTGTGCTAAGTGTTTCAAATACTGTCTGTCAAACAGCAGAGGCTGAACTCTTAATCTCTACCTATTTTTCTTCTCATGTTGAATCCATTTTATGTGGGTAAGCTGGCAGATATTTTGTGCTTCTGTACAGGATTGGATTAGGTATGCATAAGAACCAAAGTAATGCATTATAAGAAAAGAGATAACTTAAGAAAAACTGCGTCAGACTTTTTCAGGTTATCTATTCCATGAGCAGATGGTATACTTCTGAGGAAATATCAGGATATATTAAAGAAAACGTTTAGGCAACTGATGTTTATGTGGGTGCCGATTTCTGGCTACAGCAGATGCCTGTTGCTTCCTGACATCTGCCATATTCCACTCTTAAGTACCAAAAAAACATACAGCTGACAAAGTTGCATAGATAGTGGCTTTGCATATCAATAAGTTGTGCTAGCTAGTCCTATAAGGCATTATCTAACCAGGAACTCAAAAGCTGAAGTTGATCTCTCAGATACTGTATAACAATAGAAAGAACACAGACATTGGAATTAAACAAGCCTGAGCTCACTATCTTGGGCCTCCCATTTACATGCTAGGTAATTTTGAAAAATATTTTTAACCTCACAGAACTTAAGTTTCTTTATTGGTAAAATAATTTAGTAATGTTTAACCTGCTGGTTGCCACAAGATTCAAATAAACATAAGTGCCTGAAAAATCCTAGGCACTTAATAAATGCTAGCTAAATGTCTAAACTACACCAAAATTTGATCTTGTAGAAATGTGTGTTGATGGTCTGATGAAACAGAATAAAATAAATTTTAAATCTGGAGGTTTTGAGGGTAGGACTGGGCCTATGAGCGGCACAGGCTTGAAACCGAAAGAGGAATAGAAAGAGTTGGCATCTATTCTTGGGGTTGAAATATCCATAGACATAAAGGCAATCTCACTTTGCAGCACTCCCTTGGAAAACGGCTCAGAGGAGATGAACAGTAGAGTCAGAAGTGGGGCTGCCAAGAGAAAAGCTGAAAAGGGAATTGTAGAGGATGGGCTCTGAGGCTAGTTTGACTACTGCTTCTTTTGTGGTATAAAACTTCAAGTTACAAATTGTAGTGTTATAATTAAGGCTCACAGGAGAAAGCGGATTAACTGAGACAATGGCCCATTGAGTGGTAAAACCAAAGGAATTCTCTAAGAGGCCTCTAGTCAGAAAGGATGGAAGCTCCCCTTAGAGGTCAACCCTCAGAGAAAGTATGGGAGCTCAAGTACATTTCCTCCCCACACCAAACCCCCAGGCTCATATGGCCAGTAATCAGAGGTCTGGGAGCATCTACTGGAAGGCAGCAAGTCCCTACTTCTGCTAGATGGACAAAGTCTTGAGGTTACACCTCCTGAAGCCTGGAGGAAATTTCATTTTCTTCTTGTCTTCTAATTGTCCAGGAAAAAACTCTAAGGAAATTCAGATCACTGAGTTAACGCCTCTGCTAAAATCTCCGCTTGGTTCAGAACCATATTGTTTGCTGCAACTGATTAATTGTATATGCAGTCAAGTTTTCCCTTTTATGAATTAGCATACCATGTTTAAAAAAAACCCCTTAATTAATTTTGCCCCACACCAATTGATTATTATTGGGTTCACTGTCTTCATCCATCCCAATCATTAGACACTTATAAATAAGAGTTTTGCTTAATACTCTGGGGATCATATGTCTAAGATCTGTTAAGAAAATGTGACGGTTAATTTTATCTGTTAACTTGCTTAGGCCATGGTACCCAGATTTGGTGAAACACCACTCTAGATGTTGCTGTGAAGGTATTTTTTTAGACAAGATTAACATTTAAATGAGTCAAGCAGATTACCCTCCATAATATGAGTGTACCTCATCCAATCATTTAAAGGCCTCAAGAGGAAAAAAAGACTCATATCTCACAAGGAAGAGGGAACTCGGCCTCCCTATTGCCTTTGGAGTTGAGTTGAAACATCAACTCTTCCCTGGGTGTCTCCATCTTGCCAATCTGCCCTGCAGACTTTGGACTTGCCAGCCCCCACAATCATGTGAGCCAATTCCTTAAAATAAACCTCTCTCTCCACACACACACACACACACACACACACACACACACACCCTATTGGTTCTGTTTCTCTGGAAAACTCTAATACAGAAAGCTTTTAAAGTTGGGGACTGGTAGTGTTGCAAAAAGGGAGTCTTTTAAAGTGTTATAATCCAGGCCAGGGGTTAGTCAACTTTTTCTGTAAAGGGCCAGATAGTAAATATTTAAGGCTCTGCACATCATAAGATCTTTGTAGCAACTACAAAGCTCTGCTATTGTAGCACAAATGGGTATGGCTGTGTTACAATAAACTTTTACTTATGGACACTGAAATTTGAATTTCATATAAGTTTCACATGTCACAAAAAAGCTTTCTTTTTATTTATTTTTTGAAGTTTTAAAACGTAAGAATTATTCTTATCTCACAAGCCATAAAATAACAGCCCACGGGCCACAACTTGCTCTCCCTGGTCTAAGGTGACAACTCTTAAACTATAATCTTTGGCTTCCTGAGAGCTGCAAGGTTCCCTGTGGTAGGATCTGATTCAAAATTGTGAGTTCTTTCTTTGGTGGTTAAGGATTGAATAAATGAGACAAGTGCTATATACTTATTTTTATGTACTATAAACTACTTATTAGTAATCTAATAATGTTTAATAAAACTAAATGGTTTATTAAGCATTACTTAAATTTGGCTATAAAAACTAAAACCAACTTAATGCTAGAATTTTTCTCCACCTCTGAGCCTGTTTAGCTTTAACAGTACAAAAATTACATGTTATATTCCCTAAATTACTTCACAGACATTATATACCATCATAACCATAACATACTATACTTTTATTCCACATCACTTACCATAGTTGTAATTAATTAAATTGTTTAAAGTCTGTTGCTCTCAGTAGACTCTACACTTCATAAGGTCAGTAACCATGTCTTTTTTTTCACCAACATGAACCCAGCCCATAGTATGTCTTGTACATTATGCAAATACATATATATGTCTGTGTGCATATATATACATATACATGTCTATACTTGTGGGCTAAAAGAATGAGTGAATGAATTGCTTCTGGTGTTAACTGCTGCAATTCTTACTTTTTAATTATATAGAAGTTATTACATAGAAGTTTTCACAGCCAGGCGCTGTGGCTCACGCCAGTAATCCCAGCACTTTGGGAGGCCGAGGTGGGTGGATCATTTGAGGTCAGGAGTTCAAGAATGGCCTGGCCAACGTGGTGAAACCCTGCCTCTACTAAAAATACAAAATTAGCCGGGCGTGGTGGCAGGCGCCTGTAGTCCCAGCTACTTGGGAGGCTGAGGCAGGAGAATCACTTGAGCCTGAGAGGTGGAGGTTGCAGTGAGCCAAGATCACACCACTCCACTCCAGCCTGGGGCACAGAGCAAGACTCTGTCTCAAAAACAAACAAAAATAGTTTAAAAATAAAAAAAATTTAAAAAAAAGTTTTCACTTAGGTTCAACATGATCAATCCAGTTTATTGGTGATTATTTGATTACCCTATTGTTTATAATGATGAATGTTTGTACCAGTAGTATTTGGGGTCTTTAAGAAAAGTACGAAATATGTTTCTGAGTTATTCATATTTCCATTGTTAAAACAGCCATATAAAATTTACTCCTGGGATGTGGGAGGAGTAGTAGCAGTTAACAGAGATCTTTATTGTTACCTCCAACTTCTTATCCCACTGGAAAATAGGCAAAAGTTTGACAGCATTGTATTTGCAAGAAGTGTTGATGACAGAGGCATATCTCACTTAGTTGAAACCCTTTGATTCAGGGGTCCATGGACGTTTGGTTTTTATAAATTGTTTCTTCTTTACCACAAGGCTACACATTTGGAACACTTCTGCTAAGCCTCACCTCAGCTCCACTTAAGGTGATAGAACTTATGCTAGCTGTTTCCAAGGCAAAATGTGAGAAGACAGGAGTCCCAAGATAATACTTCCAAATCATTAGGTCTCTGTGTGTTTTGTTTTTACAGACATGCATGTACAAACAGGAGCTCCAGGGGTAATGGTGCAGATCTTCGTGTCTTAAAATCTGGGCCTACTGTGAGATAGGAGAAAGGCTTCCGTGGAAAACGTCAGGACCACTGATCTGTACTCAACAGCTCCAGATACAGATTTGATCTAATTAACCTCAGTATTTCTATCACTTAATCAAGAAAGATCCAATTCCAGCAACTCTAATTTTAAACTGTTTCACTAAGGGCAGCATTAAGGTAATTTAGGTAAAAACAAAATTTAAACAAAACGAGGAAAGGGAATGTTAATTACTTCAGGGAAATGTATTAACTCCCTGTTCATTGAATGTTCAATGGTTATTTGTTGTAATTGCTCTTTAGTGACTATTTATTGTGCACATTACACAAGCTGCTCTTTAGAATTGCTGATTTGGAGATAAGAGGAAAACTGCAAAACTACCAACAAGTTCACCAGACATAAAGATTCCTGAAACCCTTTATGTTCTTTAGGCTTTTAGCAACTTCTGCACAAAGTTATCAATGAATCTAATGACCCAGTTCTGCCAAACCCCAATCTGCTACTCTGATATGTACTCAGAATTTAACCTGCAAGTTTTGCAAAGGTTGGCCCAATTTGCAAAGTTCAAAGAGGTGGCTAAAATTGTTCCTGAGTCTGTAACAACTCTTCCAAAAGAGATAATCTTGTCAAGCTGTGATGTCTAGTTATCGCAAGAAAAAACTTAAGGAAAGGAAGCTTGTGTGTGTGTGTGTTATAAGTGTGCAAGTGTTTGGAAAAGGAAGTGCTGCTTGAATTAAAACTGTTTTTGTATTTTCCTTATTTTAGAGGAAGAACATTCTAGTATGTCCCTTCCAACCCCCACACACCCACCCCACACACACACACAAAAAAAGCCTGCTCAAGTCTTGCCTTCTGTCTTTAGCCTAGCTTCTACAACATAACATCTCTCAGAGAAGCTTTCCGCCTCTCCACTGATCCAGAGCCTATCTGTTTTTTCAATTCCAAATCAAGCCCTCCCCCATCCAACTTCTTCCTGAGTTGCCTTCCAAATGTATCAGTCTATATCAATTCCCCTTTTCTCTAAAGCAACATTGTCTCTGTCTCTCATATATCTTATTGCTTGGCTGTTTGCTTTTACTGAGCTGTTTCACTTCTCCACTTCTCCATAATCAAGAGTATAAACTCCAGGAAGACTAGGAGAGTGCTTCATTTCCTTTCAAACTAAGGAGAGAAGTGTTATAGGAGCTATTCATAGGGTCTTGTAAGTACAGTAACAGAAATGGGGGAGTCAGGAAAACCTCCATGGGAGACACCCCAAAGCGACATTCTCTCATACGTAGCTAGGCCTCTCTGTTCAACCCAATGTTCTAGCAAAGGCTCTGGCTCTTTTTGTCTTCCTTCTGCCTATACTTACCTCTTTTTCTGAAAGCAGATTCCCCTAATACTCAATCATTTTGCTTTTGCATCATTGATGAAACTTCCTTCCTTTCTTTCTTGCAAGAGCAGAAAGAACTGAGCTACAAACAAGTCTGCTGTAGGTTTAATGATCTCTGCTGTATTTTTATTTTTCTCTTATATGTCTATATTATATATGCTGTGGTACTATTGCATATGGATTGGTTCCAGGTCACTGGTTGGCAAACCTAAACTCCAATTTTCAAATGGTATTTTACTTGCAGACTTCACCATCTGTTGAACAAGTATGTTATTTGTGTCAGAACAGATAAATAAATAATAACACAGCAGACCTACCACCTAGGGGTTTGTGTGTTCTGCAAGCAAGCGGTAGCATTATACCTAATTTATGAGTAGGCGGCTGAGGATGTAGAAATTTTGTGTATCTAAAAAGCATAGAAATGACCTTTTAGGGTTTTTTTTCTAAATTAGAAAAGGGGCTTTCTCACTCGAATAGTACATCAATGTTCACAGCAGCATTATTCACAATAGTGAAAGATGGATGCAACCCAAGTGTCCATCAATAGATGGATAAATAAAATATTGTGCATACATACAATGATATATTATTAGCCTTAAAAAAGAAGGAAATTCCAACACACACAACCTAGATGAACCTTGAAGATATTTTGTGAAGTGAAAATAAGTCAGCAACAAAAGGACAAATACTGTATGATTTCATTTATATGAGGTACCTAACGTTGTCAAATTCATAGAGACAGAAAGTAGACTGGTGGTTGCCAGGGGCTGGGAAAAGGGAGGAATGGGGAGTTAGTGTTTAATGGGTCTAGGGTTTCAGTTGGAGGAGATGAAAAAGTTCTGCAAATGATGGTTGCACAGCCATGTCAATATACTTAAGGCCGTAAACTATACACTTGAAATGGTTAAAATGGTAAATTTTGTTATGCACATTTTACCACAATAAAAAGGGGGGCCTTTCTTGATCAATGTCAGTAATACTTTTTTTTCCTCAAAAATAATGGAAAAATGAATGAGCAAGTAAACGTGGGATCCTGCCCATCTCTTCACTTGGCTCATCCTAGCCTCACTGTTTCACTGATTGGTTATATAAATAATTTCTACTTCAGGTATTTAATAAAAACAATAAGTAAGCCATCTAGAGGAAATGGATTTCAACACCATTTTAATACTTTAAACTTTTCTTTAAATTGGTGTTGGGAACAAGCCCCCAAAATCTGGCCATAAACTGGCCCCAAAACTGGCCATAAACAAAATCTGTGCAGCACTGTGACATGTTCTTGATGACCATAATGCCCACGCTGGAAGGTTGTGGGTTTACTGGAATGACGGCAAGGAACACCTGGCCCGCCCAGGGCAGAAAACCACTTAAAGGCATTCTTGAGCCACAAACAATAGCATGAGCGATCTGTGCCTTAAGGACATGCTCCTGCTGCAGTTAACTAGCCCAACCTATTCCTTTATTTCGGCCTATCCCTTCGTTTCCCATAAGGGATACTTCTAGTTAATCCCATTTCCTATAAGGGATACTATTAGTTAGTAGAATATCTATAGAAACAATGCTTGTAAATTTTTTTGACCAGCATGGCACATGTATACATATGTAACTAACCTGCACATTGTGCACATGTACCCTCAAACTTAAAGTATAATAATAAAAAAAAAAGAAACAATGCTAATGACTGGCTTGCTGTTAATAAATATGTGGGTAAATCTCTGTTCGGGGCTCTCAGCTCTGAAGGCTGTGAGACCCCTGATTTCCCACTTCACACCTCTATATTTCTGTGTGTGTGTCTTTAATTCCTCTAGTGCCACTGGGTTAGAATCTCCCTGATCGAGCTGGTCTTGACAAATTGGCATCACCTTCACATACCAAGTAGGCTTCTACTTGCTCTGTTCCTAAATATTTCTCACACCATTTGTCATCTGAAATTCCATGTGCAGGGACATAAAACTTGTGTTCCAAAATGAAAAACAGGAAATAATATGCACACAATAACTTAGGAATGAGAAGAAATTTTCTCAAATTCACTATACCTGTGTTGTTCACAGTATGATCTTGCAGCATATTGCATCACAATAACTACAGAGAATCTAGTAAAAATCTTATCCCAGGCCTACTGAATTGGCATCTGTGGAACTAGGGACTTGTAACCTGCATTTCAAATTAGCTCCTCCAGTTACACTTATGCACGCTAAAGTTTGAGAGTCAGTAAACTAAAACATAAGTGAATGATACAAGTATAAGGAATATTTCTCTTTAAAAATGCATGAAAAGATGAAAAACCATAAGCGTAATGGGAGTCTGATTGAAGGGCAGAAACATGACACTGGGTACGTCAAAATAAAAATAACACATCCTTGCTCAAGCCCAGCTTTGTACTCACTGATTCTTTAACTAAGATAAATAACATCAGAATGATGTCACAGACTTACACAACAAAGAAGCAAAAGTTTTTATTGGGAGATACACTAAAAGTAACAATCTGTCTTAAGTGTTTTTGGAGAACTTGAAGGATCCGCGTACTGTGTCATGCGTCTCTAGTGTGTCATAGTAGGAACAAAAAAAGGCACACAGTCTCTTCGCATTGTCATCTCTGACCAGCCTGCCCAAACTCAAATACAACTTTGTATTATATAGTGTTTTTATTTCATTTGAATTACCTAAGTAACTTCTACCTAGGGCTACCCAAAGACCCTTACACTTTGCTTCTTTGCAGTTTTCTGTCTCATATCTTTGAGAATTATAGAGTGTCTTGTGGCCATATCATATGAAAGGTGTCAAACAATTAAAGAACGCATGGAGTGGCTTTTGTCTCTTCAGGAACCACTTTTCCATTAAAAAAAAAATAAGAGAGAAAGAAAGAGAGAGAGAGAAAGGAAGGAAGGAAGGAAGGAAGGAAGGAAGGAAGGAAGGAAGGAAGGGAAGAGAGCTCAAAAGCCAAAGCAACAAAATGGGTAAAAATATTGTCAGTGCTGCAAAAGCCCCAGTGTTCACACAGCCTTTCTGACAATCTCAATATGTATCCTACAATAAGAATTTCAGAACAGTATGACTGCAATATGTTTCAAAGTCAGTGTGGTTTGCATGATAAGGCTCATTTCTCTTCAACTCTTCTAATGTACATACTGTGCTTTCATGCTGGTTTTTTTCCTGCCTGTATGTCTACATTTAACTCTTTACCTCCAAATAAAGAATTTCATCTCTGACCATGACTATATAAGAACAGCTCTTTTTTTAATCACTAGTTTCATTCGTGTTCTGTCAGCAACTTCAAAATGTACTGTGAATAAATCACTTTGGAGCATTTATCTAAGGAACTGCCATTCTCACTCCCCACCCCATACCTTGTGTTTCATATCCATGTCATAGTCCCAAATACTCTGGGTTCAGAAAGCAGCAGCTGACTGTGTAGCATGTGAGGACACCTATCCATGGGACCAGAGAAAGGGAATGGATACAGGGACATTGGGAGGGAAGAGTCTTTAGGTTTTCATGACTGGAGGAATGGGAGAGGCTAGGGAGAAAGGAAAGAGTTCAACTTAAATCAGAGATTTCAAGCTGGGTGATAAAGAGAATCATGATACCACCAGCAGAGACAGAAAAGAAAAAACTGGTTTTGAGAGCAAGATGATGCATTTCATTTTAGATATAGAATTTTCAAACTGATGACAGGATGTCCAAATAGAAACATCTGGCAGAAAACTGCAGATGCAATACTGCAGCTAAAAAGAAGCGTTGAGGCTGGAGATGGTAATGTGATCATTTTCATTTATGTAATGGTTATGTCATTACAATAGATGAGATAGCTGAAGAGGAGGAAAGGGAGACAAAGCAGAGCATGTGGCTAGATCTTTAAGGTATGAAGAAGAAGAGAAGCCAGTGAAAGAAAGAGGGAGGGATAAGGTAATCAGAGAAATTGGATAGGAACTGTAGTAGCTCAGAGTTACAGAAGTCAAAGGAGGAAGATAATCAAGAAAGTAGAGATTCAGTTGCATGAAGCAGTAGGAAAAAAAGACCAATGAAAATGAGGATCACAAAAACATTAGGTGCTTGCTTCATCAGCACATACACTAAAATTTGAATGATACAGAGGAGATTAGCATGGTCTCTGTGCAAGGACGACATGCAAATTTATGAAGTGTTCCATATTCATTAGGAGGCTATTGGTATGTTTTAGTAGAGCCAGATTTTAGGGTAATGAGGGAATGGGAAGATGGGTTATGACACCACCAGCAGAAATAGAAAAGAGAAGAATTGGTTTTGAGAGCAAAATGATACATTTCATTTTAGACATGGAATTTTCAAACTGATGACAGGATATCCAAATAGAAACTGGCCAATAGAAATATAACGTGAACACATATGTAATTTAAAGTTTTCTATTAGCCACGCTATTGTTTTTTTAAATCACTCTTCCCTTTAAAATCCTTCCACAGCTCTCCATTTATCCAGAATAAATCTAAACCCTTTAGTATACAAAGTCCTTCTAGGATAGTCTCTTATGCTTCCTCTAGCCCAGCTCCAGCCTGCATGATGACACAGCCATATTGGGTTTCTGCAGTGCCTTACATGTGCCATGCTGTCTCACATCTCTGTCTTCTTTCTCCTCTACCTATAGTTCCCTGTTCCCCTGACCCCTGCCCCAGTATACCTTTCTATTCCTACTAATCCCTCAAGACTCAGCTTGTGTCACCTCCTCCATGAAGCCTCCTCTAAACGCCAAACTCATTCTTCATTTTAACACCCTGCATATCTTTCTTACAGCATTAATCACTCAGCACTGTGGTTTCTGGATGCAACCAAGCTATCCTTCAATAAGTGAATGGATAAACATACTGTGGTACATCATACAATATACTATTATTCAGTGATTTTTAAAAAGATAAATAAGATATCAAGCCACAAAAGACATGGGGGAAACTTAACTGTATATTGCTAAGTAAAAGGCAGTCTAAAAAAGCTACATACTATTTGATTCCAACTATATGACATCCTGGAAAAGGTAAAACTATGAGGACAGGAAAAAGATTAGTGGTTTCCAGGCTTAGGGGAGGAATGGAGGGATGGTGGAACATAGGAGATTTGGGGGGTGATGAAACTATTTTGTATGATACTGTAATGGTGAACACATGATATTATACATTTCTCAAAACTCAAGACTTTGTAAAAGTGAATCCTAATGCAAGCCACAGACTTTTGCTAATAATAATGTGTCAATATTGGTTCATCAAGTGTAATCTAATTTAAGAGAGGTGAACTATTAACACAAGGCAGTATAAGAAGCCATAACATTTCAGAGGGCTGGATTACTAGAGGGCTTGTGTTAATAGTTCATTTCTTTTAGATTAGATTACACTGTCCTTAAGAGCAGGAATCATATTTCTTTGTACTTTTGAATCAACAAAGGTGCCTGGCAGAATTCTACACTATAGGAATTATCTATCTATCTATCTATTCACTGACTTATGACTGAGAAGAAAAAAACCCTACCATGTTTGTATTTGTCAAGTTTGAGCTTTTCCTTTATTTGGAAGGTGAAAATATGCTACTTATCACCACCTTTTGACTTTCATAAACTGAATCCCTAATTCCTATTACAGAACTCTTATGTAATGTTAATTATAACATTAATATTCTTATCTATTTTATCTATTATATTTCCCTGAAGACTGGCACATATTTTTTAAGCTTGCTGTTGAAATGGATTGAAAGGAAGTATGCTACACGTATGACAGGATACACCTATCAACTTTATGGCTTAAATTTTTTTTTCTTAGGTTGGGGCAATCCAAATATTTTGTTTGATTAGCAACATTAATAGATATTGTGGTTCAGAAGAATATGGCAATCATATATTTATTACTAGTTTGAACTGTTGTCCAATATAAAATACTGCTACTATAAGTGAAGAGTCAGGGAAAGGAAGATGAGATGAGAAAGTGTCTTGACTAATTTAGTATTCTCCATTCAAAGCAGAAATAACATTTTGCTTCATGTTGACGACTGAATATACTCCATAGCCTCAAGCTAATATTGAATAGACACTGCTATTAATCCATTACATATGTTCAATGTAGTTAATCTTTTAAATATTGTATCACTAAAAAAGCTCATCAGGGCTCATGAATTCAGACTAATTGAAGAAAAGCCTAACACGGTAAAAAGTTAGAGTGATAAATCATCTTAAATTAATCTTAACACCTAAAATATACAGAGTAATTACATGATACCTAGTTGACTTCTTCAGAACTTGCTTCAGTGAATAAATTTGAAATTAGCATACTTGTTGCTGTGTCCTTCTGAACTATATAAAGACCTAAGGAAAGTTCGTTCTTATAAATCATGAGATGTAAATTCACTGAGTGTAGATTTCAGTGTGCGTCTTAAAATTATTTCCTTTATTCATTTATTCACAAAAAATTCAAGCAGTCCTCTTTTTAAGACCTGGAGAAGTGAAAATATAAATTTATAAGAGCATAGTGATGCTTACCTAGAGATACTATGGCAGGGTTCCACCGTGGTTGCACTAAAAGGTAGTTTCTGTGAGTGGTAGACTAGAAAATAATCCAAAATCTTAGAGTAAGTCCCCACTCATGTAGATGCCAACAGCCTTCAGTTCCCTTCACCACCGACTTCCTAAAATTCCATGTATTGCAAAAATTCTAAAATCTTATCATGATACTAAATTGGGCATTCACTATCAAGCAACAAATTGTTCAAACGGCTAATCTGATTTTGTCTTTTAAAATTACTGCATTTTCCACTTATTTTGAATACCAAAATGAAAGGAGTATGTATCACTCTGGCTCCTGGCAGAAAGAGACAGCTCACTCAAACTGTATAATTGAGAAGAATTTAATAGAGGCGCTATTTACAGAAATATGGGAAGGGCTAAGGGAAACCAGTTAGGGATAATGTTTTATTCCAGAGCTTGCAATTGTGAGAAGGTATAACACCCCTGGATCTGACGTGTACAGGGAGAAGATGGCTACTCAAACCTGGAGAGGAAAGGGAACTTGACAGGATCAATAGCCTTTAAAAGAAGAACCATTCAACCTATTGTGATCTAGCAGGGAGAGCCCCTAGAGTATATGTGTTCTGACCTCCCTCTCTAGGGAGATAGCCACTGGCTGAACACAATCAGAAGCCAGAGGGCAAATGTGTTGTTTGATAAAATCCTTACAGGTAAGTCCCCAGGCACAGAGAAGGTTGGAAAAAAAAAATAGAGAGCGAATCTGGAGAGCAAGTGTGAAATACTCAAGATAGTAGGACTCTTGCTGCAGGTAACAGAAAATATAATCAAGCTAATCCAAGCAAACAAGGGAATTCATTAACTTACGTATCTTAAAAGTATAGGAGTAGCTCTATCTTCACGCCCAGCTCAGCTTGATCCGACATCTCAAAGGACGTCACTGGGATTCAGTATCTTTCCATCTCTCAGCTCTGTTCTCCTCCATGCAGACTTCACTCAAAGCCTCTATGTGGTGGCAAGATATCTGATAGTAATTTCAGCTTGATATTCAGAAGTTAGCCAGGTGTGGTGGCGCAGGCCTGTAGTCCCAGCTACTCAGGAGGGTGAGGCAGGAGAATCGCTTGAACTCGGGAGGTGGAGGTTGCAGTGAGCCAAGATCAATCGTGCCACTGCACTCAAGCCTGGGCAACAGAGCGAGACTCTGTCAAAAAAACAAAAAAACAAAAACCAACAACAACAAAAAAACCAACAAAATTTAAGTATCCCTAAATTAGATAGCATTTTATAATAAAATCTTGTATAAATGTAAGTTCATGTCCCAAAGAAATTATAGTATGATGAGGTAACAATGGTAGAGCTATTTTAACCAGGTATACTACTACATGAACTTGCAACCCACAGTGAATTTTTCCAAGTGAGTGGCAAGGAACTATTAGAACTGAGCTTAGATTTGTATTTTCCTTAAATCGTCCTGATGTTTAGAGAAGAAAAGCTTTAACCAAGTAGACATAGTATTCCGTTCTCTCAGATCACACTGATAGGGTAGATGGAGCTTTTTATTGCAGCTGTGTATGTGCAGATAAGACAAAGTGAAGTATGCAAGTATTTAATCATCACATCTTTAAAATGATAGAGAAGATCATTTCTTTTTAGCTGTCTATGATGCTTTTTTTACCTTTCCTTTCAATAAGATACCTACATATTACTTTGTAAACTGCTTACCTACACAAAGTGCATTAGCTTCACACGAATTTGTTGGCTGGTTTCATATTTCTCTACAGAAATAAGTACATTTCTAAACTTATTCAGTAATGAATCTAAAGCTACATGTTTAGAAAAGCAATTGGGGAGCAGGATATCATTTTATTTCAGCCTGTTTAACAAGAAACAAACTGAGATGTACCAAAATGAAACAAACTGAGATGTACCAAAATAAATAGTGCACTTAGCACTATTTAAGATTGCCTTCTTTTTGCCCTCTTCCCCCTCCCTAGTTGTTGCTGGGATGGGAGTCTTAACTAAATGCCACCATGCCATCCTGATAGAGGTTGTGTACTCTGAATTTTAACTGGTCTCATTCTTAGGAGCTGGTATCTTTGGAGATCATGTCTCCCCACTGTTTTGATAATCTACTGAGATGTGGCAGCATTTTCTTCTGATCTTCCCACGTCTTCCCTAGGGGTTTCCTCATCCTGGCTGAGGACACGAATAGGTCTCCTCCAAGTCTGTTGAGTTCCCCTTTCTCACCTATATTCTGTGCCCTTTCTTTCTTGTGGACACAGAGAAACATTCACTGCTTTTTTCCATACCTCTTGGACTCCACAGTGTCCCAGGGTTGTCAGCAGGTATTCATTGTTCTAAAGCATCCCTTATGCATTTTCTGATTCATTTCTTTCAAGTCGCCACAGCATGGTAAACCTCGGCAAACCTACTAGAGCTCCACAGAGAAGGTGTAAAACACAGAGACTAGACCCATCAGAGGAAGATGGGGAGAAGAAATTTACCTCTACTGTCTTCCTTCCTTGTACTTGCACCAGAATTTATTCCAAGGCAGAAACCGAGAGAAAAAAACAATGCCTAAGTTATTTTTCCTTTCTTCCATCTCCATTCCTACTTTTTTTTTTTTTTTAAGACAGATTCTTGCTCTGTTGCCAAGCTGGAGTACAGTGGCGTGATCTCGGCTCACTGCACCCTCCTCCTCCTAGGTTCAAGCGATTCTCCTGCCTCAGGCTCCTGAGTAGCTGGGACCACAGGCGCACGCCACCACACCCAGCTAAATTTTTGTATTTTTAGTAGAGATGGGGTTTCACCATGTTGGCCAGGATGGTCTCAATCTCTTGACTTCAAGATCCGCCAACCTCGAACTCCCAAAGTGCTGGAATTACAAGCGTGAGCCACCGCACCCAGCCTCAATTTTTACGCATATTATAATAGCTCTTTAAAAGTCCAAGTCCATTAATTTTGCTTGTTTGTAGAACTGTTTCTATTAATGGATTTTTTAAACCTGGTTAGGGATCACATTTTCATGGGTTTTTTTGCATGTCTAGTAACTTTTGATATCTATATATATATTGGATATGTTGAATTGCATTGTCTATTTTGAAACTTCCTTTTCAACTTTGTTAAGAAGGGTCTAGAAGAGATTTTACTATAAGGCTAGTTTTAGCCCTTCTTCTTAGGACTAAAACCAAAAAGGGGTATGGCCTTTTGGGGATCTCTAATGAATTGCCTGAGTGTTCCACAGGGTCTTTCCACCCTAGTTGTTCAGCCCTGTGAAATTCTGATACTTGTTCAGCTTATAGCTTCCCAGTAGTTGCTCTTTCCCTGGTCATTGTTCTTTGGTCTTGTGGAGTCTCACCCTATATTTGTGCAGATTAGTAAGAAAATACTCAAAAGGAACCTATGCAGATTTCTGGAGTTCTTTCCCTGCTTAGTTCTCTCCTCTTTGGTCTTCTACCCATACATTTCAGCTGTTTGTGCCTCTCCAAACTCTAATATCTGTCTCATCATCTCAGCAAGGCTGCTATGCTCTGTCTGGGTTTCACCTCTCTGCACCTTTGCCCAATAAGTGCCTCTAACCAGAAAACTCGACAATAATAACAGTTATCTAGTTTATTTTTTTTTCTCTCAGACAGTGAAACCCTTCATGACCTGTTGTCCGATATCTGAAAGCAGTTGTTTCATATAATTTTGTTTCCTTTCTGTGGCAGGGGATTTGTTAATGGCGAAGGGTTAGCCTTGTACCAGTTACTCAGTCATAGTTGCAATCAGGAGTCAAGGCTTTTGATTTTCTTCATGTATACTATTATTGACAGTCCCTAAAGCAATAGTTACCTTTCTATGGTAAGTGCCCAACTGAGAAAAGGATCACCATTTAATCACGCAGACCAGGAAAAAAAATCAATAATTCCTAAGTCATGCCACCATACCTTATCTCCAGTTGCCATGCGTCTGCAAACCAGATTTGTCAAATTTTATTACTACTGCAATGACTTTAATCCAGGTATGTGACGTGGTAAGATAGGGCTGGAAGACTGATTGGCAATACAGGACAAAAGATAACTTACTGGAACAGAGGAAGAAGATGGGTACAGGAGCTAGAAACGACTTCCAGAAGAAAAAAAAAGGAACTAAATACTGTTCTTTTCTAATTAAACTGAAAAGAGTTCCTTAGGGAGCTGGTATTTGATCACTTCATGGTCTCTGGGAAAATAAAACATAGTGTGTGGAAAAGAGTAAATGGATGCTAAAGTGAGGAAGATCTAAAAGAATTTTCATCCCTCCCTCCAAGACCTAAGATGTGACATGGTAGGGCTAGCCTTAGAGAGGAAGCATGTCATATGCCCCAAGTGAACATGAGTCTTGCATGGATCTTAGAGAAACTGAAATGAACACCTATGATACAGTTTTAGGAAAACTGAAAGTTGCATACAACCTAAATGGACAAGTATGCCAAAAATATCACATATGAGTTCTCAGAACAGATAAGGCATCAATGTTTGAAAAAGACAAACAGTTTTGTAAAAGACAGACTTCCCAGAAAAATCTCAGCAGCAATATGCTGTCAATCCACTTAGTATTATCTATATAAAACATATTTTTGTTTAATCATTTCTAATAGAATCGATCATAAGAAAATCTGTATCCCAGTTCAACTCTCTTGCTTCCATGAACGCTGGGAAAAGAGTTTATGTAAACCAAGACTATTCCGTAAAACAAATATTCTAGTAAATGGTACAGAAATTTCACTGATATAGTTTGCACAACACTAGCTCCAAGGGTCCTACAGAGACTATTTTGTTATGTAATTTAGAAAATGAGTTATCTTTAATTCAGCCTGAAATAAAAGGTAATGGCAATGGCTTAGAAATATTTTAATTATACAGATATAGTCAAGGTGATATTTATTATTGTGAAATTATACTATTTTATTGTGAATTTTTTTCTTCCCTAAATCTTTAAATTATAAAAGGGTACTAGTTATTTTATTCTGTGGAGCTGATGGAAGCTATAAAAAACAGAATACTTTTCCTTTCATATCCAAGTCCATAGGTTTAGAATTAAGGAACATTTCTCAGGATGAAAGCAAAACATCAGCAATAACCACTCACATTATCTTTTTTCAACTGGGATTTTTCTATGATTTGTTCATTACTGAATTCCCAGCACCTACAGCTATTTGGAACAAGGAGATAGTCAAATAAACGTTAGGTGAATTTCTGAGTTACAATTCTCATATTGATGCTTGTCACTACGATTCCAATGAAAACGGATACAATAAATTCTGGATTATTGGCTAATAAAAAGTCTCAGGAAAAAAATAATAAAAACATAGCCAAACAACTTTCCTAACATAACGGTGTTTCTTTTGTTTGTTAGAAGTGAAATGTGGCCACAGAAATAGACATGAAATGGGTAACAGCAAAAATCTAGGCTGCCACAATTAGGAACCATCTTCGATAGCTCAGAAAAGGAAGTCACCTGGAGTCAATGACCCACGCAAAATCAGTCATCGCATGACCCCAAATTTTTTACTCAGTGCTCAACACATATTTTTCAGAAACCACCATGGAGGATAAGGAATATCTTTAAGTTCTAGAACTTGAAAGTGAAAAAATAAAAAAGCATTATAAGCTTCGAAATTTTGTTGATAAAGGCCTTTAAATGAACTTAAATCAATTTTACACCAAAAGACTATGAAATCTCTACCATTCATATTATAACTCTGATATAAGTAAGAAATGATGATGCAACTCAGATATTGGCTGTGTATAAGTGTGAAACCCAGTAGATTAAACGAGGCAGAATTTCTATACATTCCTAGTTACTTCAGCTGTTCCTCAAATCATGTGATTTCCAGCTGCTTCACCATCATGGGGTTGTAATGCTTTAAATAGGCTTCATTGTCTTAAAATATGGCATTGAAGTAGGACATAATTGCAATGGTTAATTATATGTCAACTTGGCTGGGCCACGGTGCCCAGATATGTAGTCACAAATTATTCTAAATGTTCTGTGAGGGTGTTTGGGGGGTGAGATTAACATTTAAATTGATGAACTATGAGTAAAGCACATTGCCCTCCATCATCTGGGTAAGGCCTCATGCAGCTAGCTGAAGACCTGAATAGAACAAAAGATTGACCTCCACCAAGAAAGAGGGCCATCTACCAGCAGATAGCCTTCAGACTTAAACTGCAGCATTAGCTTTTCCTTGGTCTCCAGCTTGCCAACCTACTCTGTATGTTTTGATTTGTCAGCCTCCTAAATCACATGAGCCAATTCCTTAAAATAAATTTCCTTCTAAATATACATATACCCATCGTATTGGTTCTGTTTCCCTGAAGAACCATAATACAAGAAGTATGCAGATTTTTGTCCCATAAGCATGGACTACCACAGAGAGACTATCCCTGGTCACAGATACCAATTTTCCCCACTGGGTCACCACAACCAGGATGTGGCTGCTGAAGGCCGTGCACACCACCTCTGTCTTCCGTTTTGATATCACCAACGGCGTGTCTTCCATGGTGGGGCTCTTCAGTGGCAGCTTTAATTTAGGTTAAAAAGAGACGGGGAAAAAAGGAGTCAAACAGTACAGCCTTGGGGCTCCCAAAAAAGTAGCACCAGCCGTTGAAACAGAAACGCAAGGAGGCCCATTCAAAAGAGGCCAGGCGCAGTGGCTCATGCCTGTCATCCCAGCACTTCGGGAGGCTGATACAGGACAATCGCTTGAGGCCAGGAGTTTGAGACCAGCCTGGCCAACACAGCGAGACACCCCCCCATCTATACCAAAAAAAATACCAAAAAAAATTCCAAAAAAAATTAAAAATCAGCCGGGTGCATCTGTGGTCCCAGTTACTCAGGAGGCTGAGGGGGGAGGATCACTTCAGCCCGGGAGGTCGAGGCTGCAGTGAGCTGTGATTACACCACTGCACTCCAGCCCGGGTGGCAGAGCGAGACCCTGTCCTGAAAAAATAAAACAGGAGCAGGGCCGCCCGTATAGACCACACCTGGGGCTTTCTGGGTTAGGGGATCGACTTGCACATTCACACTGCCAGGCTGGGCAGTGACTTCCCGCCCCTCGGCCTCGCCGGCGCCCCGGCCCTGCAGCGGAAGGCCTAGGACCCCCACAGCACGCGGTGCCAAGGCTATGTGGGCTACGGAGGACGCAGTTGTCTGGGGAGGCCCGCGGGTACCCCCGCTTACCAAGCCAGCCGGCATCAGATTCTTATAGGAGTGAATACCCTACTGTGAACTGCACACGCAAGGGATCTAGGTTGCATGCTCCTTATGAGAATCTAATGCCTGATAATCTGTCACTGTCTCCCATCATCCCCAGAGGGGACCATCTAGCTGCAGGAAAATAAGCTCAGGGCTCCTACTGATTCCACATTATGGTGAGTTGTATAATTATTTCATTGTATTTTACAATGTAATAGTAATAGAAAAAAGAGCACAATAAATGTAATGCACTTGAATCATCCCAAAACCATCCCCACTGCCCCAGTCCATGGAAAAATTGTCTTCCATAAAATCGGTCCCTGGTGCCAAAAAGGTTGGGGATTGCTGACTCAAAGGTAACCTCTCCAGCCATCATTTGCTGTGTATGAGGGAGAGGGGGCTGGAAACAAAAAGGAAAATATATTACTTGGTTGAGTTCTCAGTATCTTCCTGTCTATTTTATATATTGGGCTTCCATTTTAAGAAAGTTAAAACAAAATTGAAAGCAGTTTTCAAATATACACACACATAGCAGCAGTCATATTCTCAATATATTTGCTATTATTCAGTTACATATTTACATATGCATACATGTATATTTTACATATTATGTACGTGTGTGTGTGTGTGTGTATAAAGAAAGAGAGATTAAAGGGAGAAAGAAAAGGATGACAGGTAAGCAGAGTTTTTTATTGTCTTAGAAGAAATACACATGCAGAGGAAATGAATGCATAAGATTATATAGTTTGATGAAATTAGTCATTAAAAATACCCAACAGGCTGTTTTTGTTCTTATTTTGGGCTCACAAACAAGCTTCTGACTGAAGTTGGCTTTCCACCGGAGAATATATTGATACTTCTACGAGTTTTTGATTCACATAACATTTACAGTTCACCCTTAATACATTGTCAACGTGATTTCTAAATCAGTGTTTAATTTGGTTAGTGTGTATCAGTATGTCGAGCCTTACTTGAATTTCTGCACTTGAAAAACTAAGGATCAGTGTCCAGAACTCAATCTACCTCATGGAACTGCCACACTGAGACTTCCAAACAGTGATCAGCCAATCTCTCCCTGTGACTTCTGTGGCTGGTCCCTTTTCTAACTACAGCTAAAGGAACTGTAAAGAATCTCATTCACTTAAAGAGACCAGCCACAGTAGGAAGCCACACTTACCAGTACTGCAATACAATAGGAAAATAACTTCATACAGATTTCATAGAAAAAGAAGCACACTGACTTAAAGAGAGACATGCAGTTTTAGCACCTGAACTGTTCATCATAGAACAATGAATGTTAAGGGTTAGATCTCAAAGTTCATCTCATCCAATCCCTTAGTTTTAAAGGTGGCAAGAGAGGCATGGAAGATTAGATTATTTACTCAAAATACAGCTGGGACTTCTGGGCTAAGCTCTTTCCACTATGATAACTCCCTATTTCATAATTGCTCACATTCTTTTTTTTTTTTTTTTTTTTGAGACAGAGTCTCACTCTGGTTGCCCAGGCTGGAGTGCAACGGCGCGATCTCAACTCATCGCAATCTCTGCCTCCTGGGTTCAAGCGATTCTCCTGCCTCAGCCTCCCGAGTGGCTGGGATTACAGGCATGCGCCACCATGCCCGGCTAATTTTATATTTTTAGTAGAGATGGGGTTTCTTCATGTTGGTCAGTCTGGTCTCAAACTCCTGACCTCAGGTGATCCGCCTGCTTCGGCCTCCCAAAGTGCTGGGATTACAGGCGTGAGCCACAGCGCCCGGCCCTACACTCTTAATCTTCTTGCAGCTGTTGAAACTTCATATTCTTATTCTATGCAATGATAGGTAAATTTTAAAATGAAATTATGTTTGCTAAGAAATAAGAAGACATCCTACAAAACTTTCTCCCTTTTATTATGAGCAATGGGTATTTAATCAATTCCTACCTAGATAACAGCCAAAGTGATACTTTTATAATGAAAGTCATAATGTGCCCTCCTCCTTAAAACCCTGAAGCTACTCCCAACCACTAACAGTAAAAGCCAAGTTCTTGCAATGGCCTACAAAGCCCCATACGTCCATCCTCCATGCTCACTCTGTTCCTGCCACACCGCCTTCCTTGCTATTTCTCAAATACATCATATACCTTCCTGTCTCAGGACCCTTGCATTGGTTGTTCCCTCTGCCTGGAACTCTTTTCCCTCAAACAGGCTGAATGACTAACTCCTCATCTACTTCAAATCTTTGCTCAAATGTCACCCTCTTAATGAGATCTGCTGTAACTATTTAAAACTACCACACCCAGGCCAGGCGCGGTGGCTCACGCCTGTAATCCCAGCACTTTGGGAGGCCAAGGAGGGGGGATCATGAGATCAGGAGATTGAGATCATCCTGGCTAACACGGTGAAACCCGTCTCTACTAAAAATACAAAAAATTAGCTGGGCATGGTGGCGGGGCGCCTGTAGTCCTAGCTACTTGGGAGGCTGAGGCAGGAGAATGGCGTGAACCCAGGAGGCAGAGCTTGCAGTGAGCCAAGATTGACCCACTGCACTCCAGCCTGGAGCAAGACTCCATCTCAAAAAAAAAAAAATTAAATAAATAAATAAATAAATAAATAATTAAAAAAACTACCACACCCACCCCCCTGTACTTCCAATGCCCCTTACCCTGACTTACTTCTTTCTGTATAGGATCTATCACCTTCTAATACATGCACTATATCATTTACTTATTTATTATATTTGTTACTCATCATATGTCTCCCTCCAGAATATAAACTCCATAGAGGCAGGGAGGTTGGTGTATTTTTTTCACTATTATATTCCTAACACCTAAAATACAGCCTAAGCCTCAAATATTTATTAAATGAATAAATTAATGCATTTGGCAACTTGACCATTATGTCTACAGATAATCAAAGGCTATGTCTAATGTGGTCCAGATCAAGGTTAAATCATTTCCCTGATATACTGGATCTTCCAATGAATTCCATTAAGAAGGGCAATATACTAAGCCACTAATATATTTCTACTCCCCGAAATTCTCCTTTAGTGCTGCCGTCAATAAAACAAAAAAGAATGTGTTTAAAAATTAGAAGATGACCAGTTGCTTTCATTTTACAGGAATGTCTAAATTGCATTTAAAAAATCGAAGCAATCCAGAATGTACTGACAAAGAATACTATTTATTAAGCATTAAACTTTCAATTCTTTTGATGATAATCCTGACATGTTCTCTGATATAGCATTCTGAGAAATTGCTGCAAAACAAGAATCTAAGAATCTAAGAGGTGTGTGTGTGTGTGTGTATGTGTGTGTGTCTTTATAAGCAGTCATGACCAAGAACCTGATGACAAACACCTTAACCTATTCCATATCAGTATTACACACATCTTTCGACTTTTTTTCTAACAATCATGATAGATTTAATCTGAAATACCTTCATTCTATTTCCTCATCCTTTTTGTAAACAAAGACAAACATGAAAGAAATGCTAGCTGAGACTAGCACTGCAGATGGTCACTACAACTGATCAAAAGTTGCACATCTCCAGGAATACCACATACACTGAAGATGGATTATAGTGTATCACTACTCTGGCCTCTTGTCCTGGAGTTGTGCAATATTCACCTCTGGGTCTGTTTAGAACCATGCTGAATTGAAACTGAAATTGGTAATCTTTCTTCTTAGAAAAAAATAACTCAAGATTACTAAGTTAATCAATTCTAATGAGATATGAACTGATTTAAATTAAAATAATATCCTCAAAACATTTATCAGTCACTAAAAGGTGGAGACAGTGTTAGAGATAAAATTATCCCAAAATGACTGTATATAATAGGGTCACAGTTCCCCATCCCTAAATCCTTGTTTAGTTAGCAGGTTTTCTGGTGAAGGACATAAAACTGGATACTATGATGATCTTACAGCACCCTCAAGTGGATTAGACAGACAATGTTTCTTTTCTTGAAGAAAGGTGTTGGTCTGTGATATGAAAAAGAAATAGAAGCTGGGAGAATCTTTTCAAACAAAAACTATTGGAATGAATGAAGATGTGCCAACTCTTATCAGAAGGGCTTGCAGTTTGAATTATTCCTCTAACAACAGGGATAGACATTTGGCTGAGTTTGCCATATTTTCCATTTAGTATTCCTCACTCTTTCTTGAGTCACTTCAGGACAGCTTTGAATAGAGTGTTAAACACAGATGGCTACCTTATATGGTAGCAAATTTGTAATCTAAACCTTTTACACCATGTGCTTAGGAATGAAATCAAGGGGCCCCATTATGGGAAAAAAAAGAGTTCAAGGCGATCTTTAGACAATAACATAATAACGGACATTTGTATTAGTCAGAGTTCACCAGAGAAACAGACAACAGGAGATACACATACATATACATACATACATACATACACACACACACACACACACACACACACACACACACAATGAAGACTTAGCTGATACAATTATAGAGGATTATGGAGGCTGAGAAGTCTTGGGATCAGCCATCTGCAAGCTGGAGACCCAGGAAGGCTGCTGGCATAATGTAGTCTGAGTCCAAAGGCCAAGGAGAGCCAATGATATAAATCCTACTCTGAGGGCAAAAGATTTCATGATGAAATGAGATGTCCCATCTCAAACAGTGGGGCCAAAAAGGGGCACATTTTCCCTACTTTTGCCTTTTATTCTATTCAGGCCCTGAATTGATATATATATATTTTTTGAGACAGGGTCTCACTCTGTTGCCCAGGCTGGGAAAGGCTCACTGCAGCCTCAACCTCCCAGGCTCAGATGATCCTCTCACCTCAGCCTCCTGGGTAGCTGGAACTACAGGCATGTGACACCACACCTGGCTAATTTTTGTATTTCTGGTGGAGACAGGGTTTTGCCATGTTGCCAATGCTGGTCTCAAACTCCTGGGCTCAAGCAATCTGCCCTCCCGGCCCTCCCGAAGTGCTAGGATTACAGGCATGAGCCACAGATCCTGGCCCCTCAGTGGATTTGATGATGACCAACTACATTGCGGATGGCAATCTACTTTACTGAGCCCACCAATTCAAATGCTAATGTCATCTGGAAACACTCTCACAGACACACCCAAAAATAGTCTTTAACCAACTATCTGGACATCCCCTGATCCAGTGAAGATGACACATAAAATTAACTACAGGTTGAGCATCCCTACTCCAAAAATCCAAAATCCAAAATGCTCCAAAGTTGGAAACTTTTTGAGCACTCACATGATGCCACAAGTGGAAAATTTCACACCTGACCTCATGTGGTAGATCCCAGTCAAAATGTAGGAACGTGACACCATGTTTACTCAGCGTCCCAAGGGGAAAATAAAATTACCTTCAAGTTGTGGGTATAAGGTGCATACAAAACATAAATGAATTTTTTGTTTAGACTTGAGTCCCCAAGGTATCTCATTATATATATGCAATTATTCTAAAATCTCAAATTCAAAACACTCTGGTCCCAATCAGTTCAGATAAGGGATACCTGACCTATGTCATAATTTTTTTAAATAAAATAAATTCCATACATATATTTTAAAGCTACATCCTTAAAGAGCATGGTTTCACTGACCCTCTAAATGGCATGGTATGGTAGAAAGAGTACTAGATACACAGTTAGACAACATGTATTCTAAAGTTAGTTTTTGAAAAACAAAAGCATGTATTAACCTCTCCATATTTGTTTCTTCATTTTTAAAATGGCAGAGTAGAAAAAGCAGAGGCTACTAGTTGGTGGCTTCTTAGTGTATTAGTCAACACCTTTGGTTCCAAACTACAGATTTCCTCCATCTGGCTTAAGCAACAAAAAGGGACTATTTTCAGGAAAATAAAGACAGTAATTGGAGAAGAACAAAGTTGGAGAACTGGCACTACTTGACTTCAAGACTTACTATAAAGCTATAGTAATTAAGACAGTGTGGTATTGGCAAAAGAATAGACAAGTAGATCAATGGAACAGAATAAAGAGCCCAGAAATAGACTAACATAATACATAAGTACTGTCAACTGATCTTTAACAAAAGTAAAAAGGCACTACAACGGAGAAAAGAGATACTCTTTTCAGCCAGTAGTGCTGGAACAACTGGACATCCTATGCAAAAAAAATGAATCTATACACAGGTCTTATATCCTTCACAAAATTAACTCAAAATGGATTATAGATCTACATGTAAAATGCAAAACTATAAAACTCTTAGAAGATAACATAGAAGAAAATCTAGATGACTTTGGGTTTGGTGATGACTTTTTAGATACAATACCAAAGTCATGATCCGTAAAAGAAAAAAAAACTGATAAGCTGGATTTCATTAAAATTAAAAATTTCTACTCTGCAAAAGATACCACTGGGAGAATATAATCCACAGGCCAAGACAAAATATTTGCAAATATATTAAAATATTTTAATAAATATATAAATTAAAAAATGGGCCAAAGACCTTAACAGACACCACACCAAAGAAGATATACAGATGGCAAATAAGCATATAAAAAGATGCTCCACATCATATATCAAGGGAATGCAAATGGAAATAACAATGAGATACCATTACACATCTATTAGAATGGCCAAATTTCAGCACCCTGACATCAAACACCAGTGATGATGTGGAGCAACAGGAACTCTCATTAATTGCTGATGGGAATGTAAAATGGTACAACCACTTTGAAAGACAGTTTGGTGCTTTTTCACAAAACTAAACATACTCTTACCACACAACCCAGCATTTGCACTCCTATGCAAAAGAGTTGAAAACTTATGTTCACCAACAATATGCACATGTATGTTTATAGCAGCTTTGTTCATAATTGCCAAAACTTGGAAGAAACCAGTATATCCTTCAATAGGATAATGGATAAATTGTTTTACAAATCCAGCAAATTGAATACTATTCAGCACTAAAGATAAACAAGCTATCAAGCCATGAAAAGACATGGAGGAAACTGAAATGCATATTACTAAGAAGCCAGTCTGAAAATGCTATATACTATATGATCTCAGATACATAACATTCTGGAAAAGGCAAAAATACGGACACAGTAAAAAAATCAGTGGTTGTCAGGGGTTCCAACGAGAAAAAGAATAGACAGAGCACAGAGGATTTTTAGGGTGGTGAAACTACTTTGTAATACACTATAATGGTGAATATGTCATTACACATTTGTCCAAGCCCACAGAATGTATGACACCAAGAATGAAACCTAAGATAAACTATGGACGTTGGATTATAGAGAGGTGTCAGTGTAGGTTCATCAATTTAACAAATGTACCACTCAAGTGGGGGATATTGATAATGAGGGAGGCTATGCATATGTGGGGGCAGGGGATACATGGGAAACTTTTTACTTTCTCCTAACTTTTGCTTTAACCCAGAATTGCTCTAAAAAATAAAGTCCATTTTTTCCAAAAAGAAGAGAGCCTTTAAAAGATACTGAAAAATTAAAGTTAGAAGTATCATAATAGATTTCTAGGACCTTATTTGGTACCCACCATCCCTGACACACACACTCCAACCTTAACCCCAGCTAAAGCTGAGGCCTTGTTGAAACTGTTGGCATCAGGATCAAGAACCAGAAACAATCTGTCTATAAGTATTTCTCATAAAGTCATGGATTATTTGTAGATTGTTAACAATTGGTTATAAACGTTTCCGAGATGTAAAAAAAAGACTTTATCTTTTGCAGATTATGTCACTAGCTGCAGAAGTTATTTGTGGAAACTTGGGAGATCCAAGAAAAGCTACAATGAGATATGCTGCTTCTCCCACTTCTTTATGTGGCTACCTTGTTTCACCTAAGTATCTGTGTTCTTTGCTAAAGAAATCAGGAATTTACTCTGTGTGTGTGGGTGTATGTATGTGTGTTGTATCCACAAAGAGGCACCAGGGGTTTCTTCCCACCAATCTATAGCCTACCTGAAATGACACGCTTACATAACCAAATGTCTATAATTAAAATATCCCTACCTACCTCCATTTCACACTTGCTGTCTCCAGAATGTATCTTGCTTTTTCACACCTCTACTTCTTTAATTATATTGCCCTCTGTGCCTGGACTGCACATAGTTGCCTCCCCCTCTCTCCTCTTACCCCCAGCAACTCCCACTACCTCACTTCACAGAGAAGAGGAATCTATGCAGACACCCTAGTAGGTGTCCACAATAGCACTTACCACTGTGCCATATTTGTTTCTTCTTATGTCTAATCCTGTGTTGCACTGTGAGCCACTCAAGAACCAGAGTTATTTTCTTCACCTTTATATCTCTAGGGTCTAGAGTGTTTATTAAATAATGTACATATGTGTTTATTTAGAAATTGAATATAACATTTACAATAAAAATAGGCACAGGAACCAGACATCAAAGATCTGACTGCTTTAGATGTCCTGCCTTCTTCCCCCAACCCCATCCCACACTTTCCCCTGTCCCTCTCCTCAACATATTCATTTAGTTATTTATGTTGCTTAATCTGGAAAAGTTTCTCGAAAAAGATATTTTTTAAGGTAAGGCAAGAAGTAAAGAAGAAAAACAGTATTTTCTTCGTCGCCCACTTGAGAGGCCCCACATGTGGGACTAGTTTTTCTAAAATGAGAAGCAAACCTAGTCCCATTTCCTTTCCTCACTCCCTCCAATCCCATGTCAAAGATCCAGTGCCCTGTCCCCTTCAAAGTCAAAGGGGTGTCTGTCTCAAAAGAAAATGAACTCAAATACACCTGTAATTGTAAAAGGCTTTATCCTCTGCAATGGGAGTAGTATTCTGGAAGTAAAGAGTAAGACTGCCTTTGGCACCCAACTAATGTGGCTACTTTCACATAAGGAACTAACCAAAGACAGAAAATCCCACGCTGAGTTTTGAGTACATTGCTTAAAGTTCATTTCTTCTGTCACTACTATATGAAAAACATCACTCTTGACAAATGCTGTTTACCCTCTAAAAGGAGCTGCTTTCTATGTTCACGGCCATTTCAGATGTTCAAGGTATGAGGTGGGGGAGGATTATCCTAGTGTTGGAATTAGGAAGAAGTCTAGACAGATCCCATAGTGATAAAACCATGTGCTACTAAAGAATGGCCTCAGAAGGTGACATTCCCAGGCTAAGTAACACTATTTGGTGTCTGGTTCTCAGACACTGGTTTCTTAGTCCCTCCAAAAAATGAGGTCCTTGATCACAGATGGACTCTAACACAAATCACATACTTATCAAGATGTCTATAATAATTTTTAGTGGTCAGCCTTCCTTTTCAGTGACAGCACTCTTTCCTAAAAACAACCATTCTCTAGAGTTATGGCTTAAAACAAGTCAGTCTGTACCATTTATTAAAGTTGATATGCCTATAGAAGCTTGAAATTTATTTATTTATTTATTTATTGAGACGGAGTCTCCCTCCAGCGCCCAAGCTGGACTGCAGTGGCGCGATCTCAGTTCATTACAACCCCCGCCTCCAGAGTTCAAGAGATTCTCGTGCCTCAGCCTCCCGAATAGCTGGGACTACAAGCATGAGCCACCACACTCGGCTAATTTTTGTATTTTTAGTAGAGACGGGGTTAGGCCATGGTGGCCAAGCTGGTCTCTGAACTCCTGACCTCAAGTGATCCGCCCTCGGCCTCCCAAAGTACTGGGATTACAGGTGTGAGCCACCGTGCCTAGCCCAAATTTATCTTTTACAGTTGCATTCTTGTTTGTTGCATTTTCTCAAGTCTCAAACTGTTTACCTATTTGCCTGGGTTTTCCACAAAACAGTGTGGCAGTATCGATTATGTTCTGGGCTAGATCTCCCATACAAAAGTGGTAACACAGTGAAGGGCAAGTTGATTTCCTCAAAGACACATGGTGGGAAGTGGGGAGACTAACTGTCACCGTTTATTTCTGTTCAAGAGGACTATACTGAACTATTTACACTGAACATATTTAAATGGTACAAATTTTATACTGGAATAAAACGAAGCTACCTGATCTCAAAATTAGGGTTAGTTAGACCTTCCGTATAAAATACTCAATCCAGCAACTCTGCCTGAGAAGACCAATTAATACTTCGTTTGGAACTCTAGCCTCTTACTAGCTGTGTGCCATTGAGCAATTTACTGGGACTCTCTGAGCATGTTTCCTCGTTTTCTAAAATGAAAAAGTACAATAGCTACCATAGTGGTTAGGTTCTCAAGTCAATAAGTAAGGGGATGGGGGACCTAAGTTGAAATTCCCTTTGAAAATCACTTGAATTGTCCATAAGAACAGTATATTGACTTTTGCGTACATATCACTATACAGTAAGTCCCACAGACACTAAATTTGGAGCAACCATTGAGATAAACTAAATAAGAAATGCATGTGTTCATTAGTTATTGTAAAACTTGAATGGCATATGCACATGTGGAGACATTAAAGCCATCCTGGTTTTAGAATTCACAATCACTAACAGTAAATGGGGTATGGATGGAGAACACCACTCCAGGTGCTTAACAAATGTCCGTGTCCTTCCTTTCTTCTGCCCTTTAAACCACCTGGAAACCTTCCCGGAGCAGCCGGTTGAATGGGGTTACGCCAGAGACACAGGTATTGATTTACGCAGAGAGTACGTCGAGGGAAGAAGCTTGGAAACTCGTATTGGGTTCTTACCCTGGCACTGGCACTTAGAAGCACCTTGATGAATACGAAAAGGAATTATTATTTACCCTAGGTTACAGCTCGAGCTATTTCGACGTAATAACGATCCCACGTACACTTTAAAAAGCAAACTTCTCACATACATCACTTCCTGGAAGCCCTAGTCAGCCTTTAGCCCAAGCAATGCTGCGCCCAATCCTTCGGCCTTCCGTAGTCTCGCTCGGTTTCGCGAGATCGAGGCTGAGCTCCGCCGCGCCGCCGTGGGGGCGACCCCAGAACACTTCCGGGTGTAACTGGTTGTGCTGTCTGTGTACTTCCGGCAGCCTCCAGACGGTTTCTTCCGCTTCCTGTACCACCTGGCTCAAGTAGCGGACACGAAACCGGGGACTATCAGCCCGTCGGCCTCCGGGCCCTACAGTCTCTAGCCATGGACCGGGACCTTCTGCGGCAGTCGCTAAATTGCCACGGGTCGTCTTTGCTCTCTCTACTTCGGAGCGAACAGCAGGACAATCCACACTTCCGTAGCCTCCTGGGGTCGGCCGCCGAGCCAGCCCGGGGCCCGCAGCCCCAGCAGCAGTTGCAGGGCAGGTAATGAGACGTTGGTGCCACGGCGCCACGGAAGAGGGGACGCAGCTCTGGCAGCCACTACCGCAGCCCCGGGTTTGCGTCTAGAGGAAGTGGAGCCGCGGCCATGAGCACAGGAGGATCGCGCGCTGGTGTCTTGGGCTGGGTGACGGGGGGCGCTCCTGGGTTGTGCAATGCGGGATGCGGGCTGAACTTTTTCTCTGGCGCTGCTTGGTAGAGGCGCAGATTCCTTAGCTAAAAATCCCTTGAGCTTTCCTATCTGAGTTGGAGGCGTCACTTTTTAAGTTTCCGCGCTCTCCACCTCCAGGTTGGTTAATGAGGGAATGCCTAGTTAAAACTTTTTGTCTGAGGTTGTATTGTCTGCAGCTTAGGATGGAGCGGAATAGGCGATGAAAGCCATAAGCAGAAGGTTAGAAGTAAAAAGGCTTTGCAGATAACCCAATTTTCATATATATTTTTTTCTTTTTAAGAAAAGAGAAGAGAGTTGACAACATCGAGATACAGAAATTCATCTCCAAAAAAGCGGATCTGCTTTTTGCACTTTCCTGGAAATCAGATGCACCTGCAACTTCTGAAATTAATGAAGACAGTGAAGGTGAGTTTAGCCTTAAAATCTTTAAGATTGCGGTTCGGTTTAACAGTACTTCAGGTGAAACGGAACTCAAAACTATCGTTAGTGATTTTGTTAATTTTTTTTTTTAGATCATTATGCAATCATGCCACCTTTAGAGCAATTCATGGAGATACCTAGTATGGATCGGAGAGAGCTGTTTTTCCGAGATATTGAGCGTGGTGATATAGTGATTGGAAGAATTAGTTCTATTCGGGAATTCGGTTTTTTCATGGTGTTGATCTGTTTAGGAAGTGGTATCATGAGAGATATAGCCCACTTAGAAATCACAGTAAGTTATTTTTGTTACTTGGATTGCTTCTGTTTTTGTTAACTCATCTCAATGCAAGAACTATATCTTTGCATGCGGTTGTGCTCAAGTATACCTGCCAAGATACTTTTGGAAATTAAATGTTAATTGGAGAAAAATAGTTTTAAAAAATTAGTGAAAATTACCCAGTTTCTCCCTCCATTTCTGGTTTTTGGGATTTTTAAAATTTAAACTGGTTGGCAGGCACAGTGTTCTTTTCTAAATGCTCAAAGAGGTATCAGTGGACGTGGTGAGGTTGATTGATACTCAGACTTATTTCTTGTAGTTGAACATATGTATTCTTAATTAGTTAATATTTGGCATTGTATATTTTCATGTGGATAATTTGGAGAGAAGTTTCATTTATATATTTACAATAATTAAATGTAAGTGGTTTGTACATTATATTAAGATACTTTGCCCAAGATGGATAGTCCTGAATTTAAACTAATGTGTCACGATAAAAGATTGGGTATTTGCCATCTATCCAGGCAGATAAAAAGGAAGAAAAGCAGAAGGTATTACAGACTGGATAACAGACAAAATACCTTGGAGAATTGGCATTTCATTTTCACTGGAATCCTTATACCTTTTAGACAAATTTTAGTTTGTTTTTGATGCATGTTGTATACTGTCATAAGCCATCATATTTGGTTCCTAAACTAATGGAAAGTTTCATGAGATTTTAGTTTTTTAACTGAACCAGCAAACATATTTTACTGTGTTTGGACACGGAAATTACTTTTAACTAAATCCTTATTTAAATTTTTACTTTAGGTTGTTCAACTACTAGCTGTTTCATACCTAACAACTAAGATAAAAGAAGACACTGTTCTTATCAAAGCTTGAAATGTCTGGTGTTTTAAAATACTTCTCATTACAGGCTCTTTGTCCCTTAAGAGATGTGCCTTCTCACAGTAACCATGGGGATCCTTTATCATATTACCAAACTGGTGACATCATTCGAGGTGATTAGTTTCATCATACTAATAAAAAAGTAATGATTGTTGAATTTTTGTTTTTATTAATTTAAAAAAATACAGTCTAAGAGGGTAGTGTTTGGGAAAGTTTATATTTTTTATGTTAGTTTACATTTTCTTACTAATCAGCTTAGTTCTCTTTTTTTTTCTTAAGCTGGAATCAAGGATATTGACAGATACCATGAAAAGCTAGCAGTATCTCTGTATAGCTCTTCTCTTCCACCACACCTATCTGGTATTAAATTAGGTGTAATTAGCTCTGAAGAGCTTCCTTTATACTACAGGTAATATCTCCATATTATTTCAACAACAGTTCATTACAAAAGTCTCTTGGATTGAGGAATACCACATTTTTATAACAGTTAAATTACTTCAGACTTGGTAAAAGGAAACCAAATCATAATATTGCCACACCATCTTATGCAAAAAATGGAATTAGTATTTAAATCTCAAATGATATTATTTCTTTACTAGAAATGGAATGTCAAATTAGTCATTTTACAATTTTTGTGTTTGTATTTTCTTTTTTTAAGGAGAAGTGTTGAGCTAAATAGCAATTCTTTGGAGTCCTATGAAAATGTCATGCAGAGTTCCTTGGGATTTGTTAATCCAGGAGTAGTTGAATTCCTTCTAGAAAAACTAGGAATAGATGAATCTAATCCACCATCTTTAATGAGAGGCCTACAAAGGTATAGTACATCAGTATTACTCTTAGGTGGTGAGGGGAGTGGCGGTAAGCTCAGAAGCTGCGTTTAGCTGAAGGACGTATTTTACCATCCTAAGCCACCTAGTAGCAGGCATATGCCAAAGGTTGAATGAACCAGGTGATCCCATCTTCTGGACTGGACTGTCTTATCAGTGATTAATATGTGTACCATGTAACCAAGTAGAGAAGGATGCAGAAACTTTTTATAAGAATTTTGTGTGTATGCTAAAGAAAAATACTGTTTTTTTTTGTTTTTGTTTTTGTTTTTTGAGACGGAGTCTCACTGTGTCACCCGGGCTGGAGTGCAGTGGCGCGATCTCAGCTCACTGCAAGCTCTGCCTCCTGGGTTCACGCCATTCTCCTGCCTCAGCCTCCCAAGTAGCTGGGACTACAGGTGCCCGCCACCACGCCTGGCTAATTTTTTTTTTCTTTGATTTTTAGTAGAGTTGGGGTTTCACCGTGTTAGCCAGGATGGTCTCAATCTCCTGACCTCGTGATCCACCCGCCTCGACCTCCCAAAGTGCTGGGATTACAGGCGTGAGCCACCACACCTGGCCAAGAAAAATACTGTTTAACAATAATAATCATTTCGAAAGTTCAAAGATTTTGGTATGTAAATAGAATGCAAATTTCTTGCTTGGGATTCATACTTTCACTGTCGAGTGCCTGTCAAGCAGAGTTAAGTATAGTTACTTAAAAAATATTTGTGGTTTAACTTTTTAATTTTTATTTTCTTTAATAGCAAAAATTTCTCTGAAGATGATTTTGCTTCTGCATTGAGAAAAAAACAATCCGCATCTTGGGCTTTAAAATGGTATGAAGACTGTCTTTCAACAATTGCATTATATCTAGTCTAAAAGCTTAGGGCAAGGCAAGCATGCTTATATCATCAATAAGACAAATTTGAGATGCATTAAAGTGATGCCTTTTTGACATGAGCTTTTCTTTTATAGATGTAAGTAGTCTTACATTTTACACTTAACTGATTTTACACTTAACAGATAAGTTTTACTCAGCATTTCAGTTTTCTCAAAAGGAATTAGTATATTGATATCTAGGTTTCACCAATATTTGTTGTGAAAATGTCCAAAGGCAGAAGAACGTTCCTTAGGTATATTGTGAGTACTCTGAAAACTAAATATTTTGCCAACTTTGATGACATTTGCTTTTAAAACTTATTCACACTAACATTTTATTTAGATATTGTTTGAAGTGTTTGTGATGCTTTACAAATGTCTTTTTTAGTGTGAAGATCGGAGTTGACTATTTTAAAGTTGGACGCCATGTGGATGCTATGAATGAATACAATAAAGCTTTGGAAATAGACAAACAAAATGTGGAAGCTTTGGTAGCTCGTGGAGCATTGTAAGTGAATCATACATGGATTTTAAGGAATGTTTACCAGGTAAATGCGAACAAGATTTATGAAGAGCTTGTGAGATACAGCCTTCTAACTTTGTTTCATGTCTCTAGATATGCGACAAAAGGAAGTTTGAACAAAGCAATAGAAGATTTTGAGCTTGCATTAGAAAACTGTCCAACTCACAGAAATGCAAGAAAATACCTCTGCCAGACACTTGTAGAGAGAGGAGGACAGTAAGTATCAGATTTTGTTTAATAGTGGAGGTCTAATGTTCAACCAACCACTAAAAAATTTTGAACTTAAGGAAATAGTTTCTTAAGCACTTAATTTATAACACTCTTGGTTTCAATAAATAAATGGGAAAGTACAAGAGATTAGGCAAATACTCTTTTCCCAGATAATATACTCAAAAGTTTTTGGTTTAATGACTATACTATTTGTGTAGTCATTCCTGTTTGTGATCACAAATTCCAAGTTGATTAAATTTTGCAATATTCGTTTATAATTTATAGGAACTTCTATTTAATGATTGGAGCAGCTTTTTACATACTTACTAGGTGGATAACTAGTAACTACTTATATGTGGTTGTCTTATAGCCTTGTATTGATGTCTTTGAGCTGAGTGAATAGCAATACCCTGTAGTTACCTAAGCCAGAGATACTGTTCATCTTTGACTTGTCCTTTGTTTCCCATATCCAGTCTACTGACACAAAAGTGATCCCATTGTATTTGTTTTATAGTAATTTCTTTTTCCTTCTAAGAACCCAAAGCACTTTGCAACGTCTTTTGACTGCTTTATGTCCAAACTTTCTCATTCTGGTGTTTCACAACCCAGACTTGTGAACTTCATCTAATGATTATGCTATTTACAGGCTCATTGTGATATATGTGTATGTTGGTATTTCCAAAGATTTCCAAAATTTTCTGTAGATAATTTTTCATAAACTACTAGGGAAAAAAGCCTGCTGGTATAATTCTGTGCTAAAATTCAAGATCATACTAAATTTGTGGACACCCATTTATCATGGGTTTTTGTGTATTACTGCAAAAATGTGCCAATATTGGACATATACCTTTAGTTACTAGTAATAGATTTCTGTTTATGTGGTCTATGAAATAAATTACAGTAAAAAGCATATTATTTTGGTATTTTATTTTGGAAAATAATTTTCTTGGCTTTTCCCTAATAAGCTCTGTCATATAAGCCTTTGACCTGTATGCATATTTGGATAGTTTTGTTGTTTTTACAAAAAAGCTAAGTCTTTCTTTCAAATTTAGGTTAGAAGAAGAAGAAAAGTTTTTAAATGCTGAAAGTTACTATAAGAAAGCTTTGGCTTTGGATGAGACTTTTAAAGATGCAGAGGATGCTTTGCAGAAACTTCATAAATATATGCAGGTGATTCCTTATTTCCTCTTAGAAATTTAGTGATATTTGAAATAATGCCCAAACTTAATTTTCTCCTGAGGAAAACTATTCTACATTACTTAAGTAAGGCATTATGAAAAGTTTCTTTTTAGGTATAGTTTTTCCTAATTGGGTTTGACATTGCTTCATAGTGCCTCTGTTTTTGTCCATAATCGAAAGTAAAGATAGCTATGAGAAAACTATTACCTAAATTTCGTATGTTGTTTTGAGAAATGTCCTTATAGGGAGCTTACCTGGTGGTTTTTAAATTATTGTTGCTACTATAATTGAGCTAATTATAAAAACCTTTTTGAGACATATTTTAAATTGTCTTTTCCTGTAATACTGATGATGATGTTTTCTCATGCATTTTCTTCTGAATTGGACCATTGCTGCTGTGTCTGTGACATCTGGTGCTGCTCATCCCCATCCACAAACTGGAAAATGATTTCCTATGTAATCATGCATCCAACTGGGCTGTGCTATTTTTTTAAATGGTTTGTATTTGAACATGGTGATTCCTCCTTCACTTCACCTTAATGGAATGTCTTTATTTGAATTTTATTTGTAAAATGTGTCCTGTTTAAATTTTTCAATCATCTTTAAAAATAATTTTTATGTACTTTTTTTTTTTTTTAACCTTTCTTGCACTCTGGGTCATGGGTACCACTGCAATGGCTTCCCCTTTTTTTATGGGATACCAACTGCAATATGGTCCTCAATGCTGTTCCGGCCATTTCAATGACTAATGCCAAACATCTGTATGACTAATTTTTTTATGTTAAAAAAATACTGTTTAATGCTGGCTCTATGGTGATTTGGTTTTACTAAATTGGGTTTCTCATTGGGGGTGGTCTTTTGAATACTGGGTTTTATATATTCTGCTATTTTTAACGTGTGGTTTTTTTCGATATCTGGGTTCTAAAAGAAATCTTTGGAATTAAGAGAAAAACAAGCTGAAAAGGAAGAAAAGCAGAAAACAAAGAAAATAGAAACAAGTGCAGAAAAGTTGCGTAAGCTCTTAAAAGAAGAGAAGAGGTAAACTATAATATTCAGTATTTTTAAACTTAAGGCAACTACTGAATTGAACCCAAAGTGCCGTACTGGAGGTAAAGTAAATAAAAATATGAAAGTATTTCAAGTGCTAATCAGTGACTGTTAAGAATCTTTAGCAAATATGTGTTCCATGTATTTTCTTATTAAAGAGATGAAGTGGAATTTAAGGCTAGAATTCTACAAAAAAAGAGTATCTTAGAATTAAAATATAGAATAAGTTACTTTAATTATATTTTAGGAAGAAGTATTTTAGAACTAGAGCAGTGGTTCTCAACTAGGGGTGGATTTATTCACCCGGGGACATTTGACAAGATCTGGAGACATTTTTGATTGCCATAACTGATAGGGTGCTACTGCATCTAGTGTATAATGGTCAGGGATGCTCTTAAACATTCTGTAATGCACAGGTCAGCTCCCACCCACACCCCCACCCCCAACCAAGAATTATTTGGCTGAAAATACCAGTAATCAGGTGAAGAAACCATGAACTAGAGGTAGCCAAATAAAAAAGTTGAGTTCTCCTTTATGTGTTCAGTAGTCTTAAGTTTTTAAGGTAGTGTTGAAAAAAGTCTGTCTTTCAGAAATGATGGATTTGCTTACAATGATACCTGTCTGGAAGCATTTTTTCCCCCAAAAGTGCTTAATAGTAAAATTAGATCTTGTAGTAACCGAGATTATTGTATCATTTATCTGAACCACAGCTTTTATAAAATCTTTAAAGGAAACAAATAGGGCCCACATCTTTATGAATAATTTAGAAACATTTTTGTACATATATGACAAATGAACTGTTTTTTTTAGGCTAAAGAAGAAAAGAAGAAAATCAACTTCTTCTTCAAGTGTTTCTTCTGCTGATGAATCAGTGTCTTCATCATCATCCTCTTCCTCTTCTGGTCACAAAAGGCATAAGAAACATAAGAGGAATCGTTCAGAGTCTTCTCACAGTTCCAGAAGGCATTCATCTAGGGCATCCTCAAATCAGATAGATCAGAATAGGAAAGATGAGTGCTACCCAGTTCCAGCTAATACTTCAGCATCTTTTCTTAACCATAAACAAGAAGTGGAGAAACTACTGGGGAAGCAGGATAGGTTACAGTATGAAAAGACACAGATAAAAGAGAAAGATAGATGCCCTCTCTCTTCATCTTCACTTGAAATACCGGATGATTTTGGAGGTAGGTCTGAAGATCCAAGAGATTTTTATAATAGCTATAAAACCCAAGCAGGTAGTAGCAAAACAGAAAAGCCATATAAATCAGAAAGACATTTTTCCAGTAGAAGAAATTCCTCAGATTCCTTCTGTAGGAATTCAGAGGACAAGATTTATGGTTATAGGAGATTTGAAAAGGATATAGAGGGAAGAAAAGAGCACTATAGAAGGTGGGAACCAGGTTCTGTGAGGCATTCTACCTCACCAGCAAGCTCAGAATACTCTTGGAAGTCAGTTGAGAAATACAAAAAATACGCTCACTCTGGATCACGTGATTTCAGCAGACATGAGCAAAGATACCGTTTAAATACAAATCAAGGAGAATATGAAAGAGAGGACAATTATGGGGAGGATATCAAAACAGAGGTTCCAGAAGAAGATGCACTAAGTAGCAAAGAACACTCAGAAAGCAGTGTTAAGAAAAATTTACCTCAGAATTTACTGAATATATTTAATCAGATAGCTGAATTTGAAAAAGAAAAAGGAAATAAGTCAAAAAATTAATACACCAAGGATATCGGCATCATTACACAAAATGCCATTAAGTGAAGTTTTTGGTTGTATTAGTCATAACAGTTGAGTGCAGAAATCTCTGCTTCTAAAATTATTTGTAGAGATTACAGGAAACAAATGCTTTTAAGTAAGTTTTTCTCAAATTTTGTTTCAGTTCTAGGTCCCTTGTCACAGCTTGGTTTTTAGACTTTTTATGTATATGTTTATGTACAGTATATTACTCTTGACAGTTTGAATTTCTTCACCTAAAGATAATTCTCTGAAAGTACTGTTTCTTCATTCTATTGCGGTATATGAGAATTCCTGGGTGCATCTTATTCTGCTGTTTGAGAGAAAAATTTGTGCATTGAACACTTGGATCATTTTTATAAAAATTAATTTCATTTTCTTTTCTGTTAAATTAAAAATCGTCAGCTTTTGAAAGATTATATGTTCGAATGTTTCTTGAACACTTTTATATTTACCAGTTTAAATATTACATTTTTTGCCCAATTTTTTTTTAAATTTTTAAATGGTAGATTATATGTCTTAATTTTCCTCTAAAGCCCAATTTGATTAAAAGTGGTTTGTGAACAGTCATTGGCTTCCACCCAGCATAAGTGCCTTAGGAATAAGATCATAAAAGTTGAATAGGAGCCCATTTTGCTTATTTCTCCATTATTTTTTACCTCATTGCTAGCATAGCCATAAAAAGCTTTTTAACTTTAAATATTTACAAGGCCCTTAGGGCCTGTATTCCAGGCAAGGGTAAATCAGAAAAGAAAAAAATCCTTTTAGCAAAAACATAGCAGTAGCAGAGAAGCACATTGTAAATCTGGCTTTTCTTTAGGGAAAGAAAATTGGGAAACTCTCCTAGTGTTGCACATGTTCAGTCCAGAAGGCACTAGGCATGTCGTTAAATCTGACCTGCATTTCTTCTTACCACCTCCTGTGCCTTGATGCTTCTCTGATGACCCCTTTCTCAGAGTCTGAATAAGTAACTAGACCAACTAGAGCCTGGTTTTACTAAGAATAAATTCCAGCAGCTAGAGCTGAAGAACAAAGAGACTTGGATTATAAAGATCCTCCCCAAATTGCTGAAAATAGTGTAGTATATTCCTTGGGAGATAGAGATAGGAGTCATAGGTACTGGGTTTATGATGTCATTAGAGTTTGCAGTTTAAGATTCTCAAAGCTGTAAATTACAATGGACTTTAGATACTGTCACACACAATGACACTAGATAAGTGGGTGGGTAGCTGAGGATCTATAGAGGTCTAAGTGAGGGAGAATAATAGAGGAAGAAGAGACTTATTCCTTGTTCTGTCTTGCAGTTCTTGCCAACAGTAAAATGTCCAGGCCTTAAGTATTGGGTGTGTATTATCTGTGTCTATCAAACTCCAGTAATGAGAGCCTAGTGAAAAATCAGAAATTTCTTTTGCAAATGGAACAGTGAAAAGAAACCCTGGTCAAGAGCAGTAGATAATGGTGATAGAAATCGGCTAGTCACTCAAAGCATTAGTCTTTGCACCAAGAAGAAGCTTCTTTAAGAAATTCATCTTAAAAAGAGTCCTTAATAATTCTATGTATTAATAGCTCCAGTATCATCTTTACATAGTCGTGTTTATAAAGAAAGAGTGAAAACTACCTCTTGGCATACATAGCCTTTGACCTTTTGGAATCCCTAGTTCAGCTTAAAATTTTAAACAACATTTAAAAAATTTTTTTTCCTTAATTCATATAAATTTAAGGGGTACACATGCATTTTTGTTACATGGATCTATCGTGTAGTGAAGTCTGGGCTTCTAGTGTAACCATCACCCAAATGATGTACATTGTACCCATTTCATAATTTATCATCCCTCACCCCCCGCCAACCTACCAGCATTGGCATAGGCACATTCATGATTCAGACCTCAAAAGTGGAAGCAAGAGGGGCTGAGTACAGTCACTCATGCCTGTAATCCCAGCACTTGAGGCTGAGGGAGGAGGATTGCTTGAGGCTAGAAATTTGAGACTGGCCTGGGCAACGCAGCATGACTCCATCCAAATAAGTTGGGTGTGGTGATGCATGCCTATAGTCCCAGCTATGCGGGAGGATCACTTGAGCCCAGGAGTTCGAGGCTGCAGTGAGCTCTGATTGTGCCACTGCACTCCAACTTGGGTGACAGCCAGACTGGTGTCTTAAACACAACAAAAACAAAATGGGACTTAAGTAAGCTACGAAGTTCTTGCACAGCAAAAGAAATAACACAGTGAACAGACAACCTGCAGAATGGGACAAAATGTGCAAACTATGCATCAGGCAGGGGACTCATCCAGAATTTACAAGGAATTCAGCAAACCAAATCACCCTATCCAAAAGTGAGCAGAAAACATGAATAGGTATTTTTCAAAAGAAGAGATAAAAATGGCCAAGAAGCGTATGAAATAATAACATCACTAATTAGAGAAATGCAAATTAAAACCAAATGAGATATCTCTCATCAGTCAGAATGGCTATTACACCCCATTCAATGTAAGAGAATAGTACCTTATCCTGTAGGCTGCCTGAATTTATTAGGTAGGCGCAAAAGTAACTGCAGTTTATGCCATATTAAGCAGAGTATACAAACCAATTTCTAAGGAAGTTCATCACAGCAAAAATTATTGGGGATTTACATTGTCAAGAATAGCGACATCTTCAGTAATTTTTCTCAAGATCATATATTGCCATATCTTGGTCTCCATAAGCAGATGAAGCATGACTTTTGGATATGAGGATAAGTGTCCAGATTTGGAGATAGGTTGATCCCCTGTCGCACCATTTGTCATTACTACACTGAAGTTGTTAGAACTGTTATTTAAGGATTAAATGTAGATTTGTATGATGGCCCAAGAACCAAACCATTCCACAAATTCTGTGCTAAGCTCCAGGTGGCAACTCAGTAAGTAGAAGTTATATAGTGCAATTTCTGTGTGTCAAGCCCTGTGCATCTTTTTTATATTATCAAATTCGGTAAACTTGTAGGTACCTTTCTGTGTCTATAGTACAAATGAGGAAAACAGGGAAGTAACTATCCAAGGTTACAGAGCTAGTAAGATACAACCTCTGCCTTCATAGAAGAGTGTTTAATATTACTTCAAGTTTTAAGTAATTCCCAAACTAGCATAGGGCTGAGAATAAGAACTTTGATGAGCAAAGTGACTTTAATTAGTTTTTAGGTCTTATAAATCTCATGCATTAGAGCAGTACTTTAGCCAAAAATTTTCTTACCTACCTTTTGTTTCACCCACCTTATTCTTGACTTTGCTATGCTTTTTTCCTATTTCTAAAACAAAACAAAAAATAATCAGGAGAACTATTCACTACCACTACTGCTTTTCAGAAAGAAGTACAAACAACAGTTCTAAAATAATGACAGTTGTAATGAGCATTTTTTCCCAAGGTTTGAAGGAGACACATGTACATTCATGAATTCTAATACATTTATTTAAAATCCAGTTTTATAATATTCCACACTCTATTCCAAGAGTACAAAGTGTTGGGCACATGTTATAATGAAGCGTTAACTGGAAAAACTACTACATTTGGCAGTCTACCTCCAACTGTAAATGAAATTTCTTTTGCAAATCAAGTCATACCTAGCTTTCATTAAATCGTTTATTAAATCAAGAAAATTTCAAAATTGTTTATACTTGGTTGGCTGTATCTGAAAGCAAATCTTTAATGCGTTTATTTCAAGGTCAGAAGTGATTTTTATAAATTTATGCTGCATTTTAAAATTGATACACAGTGTTTCTCTTACCGGTTTTTTTGGGGGGGGTGTGGGTAGGGGTTGATGCTATTTTTTGGTTAAAAATTATAGCAAAAGAAGAAACTGCCTTTAACAATTTTTCTCCCCAAAAGTCTGAGAAATAGTTACTTTGAATAAAGAAAACCTAATTTTGGTGTCTTGTAGGGTAAATGAGATTTTCACATTGCAATACGCTCATAATAGTACAGTAAATCTTTAGAAATTTCTTCTTGAAAGATTGTTACATTAGAAGTGAGTGTAGTTTCATGAAATAATGAAGCAAACTATTTTTTAACACTACGAACATCAAAATTACAGTGAAATACAGCATTTTTCCTATGCTTGTATAACATGTAGCCTTGTCAAGAATCTGCTATTAATTTCTTCAGTATGAAGAAAACAGTAGAGAAAATGAGAACGTTCTTTTTTAAACTATCAGTTTTTATACTTACCAATAAGTTTTTACACTTTCCACTAGATAAAATGTGTTGGGTCGTTTTGTATTTTAAAGTATATTTTTGTTTTTGTGTTTACAACTTTTTCAGAAGAGATTAAAATGTTTATTTGCTGCTCTTTTTGCTCTTAACATTACTAGAGCTACTACTAGCACTAGATGGCCTAGAAGGGCTGCCTACTAGTGAAGAGGAGGCCGGGAATTTAAGCTCCAGTACTTTAATTGAAGACTGAGAAGTAGATGTACTTGTACTCCTAGATGACCTAGAAGAAAAACCAGAATTATAAATTCAATGCAAAGTTTATATTTTAGTATAGACCCTCTCATTATTGGCAAAAGGTACCATAATTCCATAAGTAAAGAGATCAAAAAAGTACATATTAATAGTGTTAAGTTTTTAAATGACCATCAATAGATTCAAACAATTTAAACAGGAAAGGAAAGATGAACATAGATGAGTTTCAAACCAGTAGAAAAGTAGTTTAATAAGTATGTTCCTACATGGTAAAAATGCTTTGAACTATAATCAGTTTTTTAGAGTTGGAATCATTAAGCATTGAAAGTTTCCAAAACAGAGGAAAGAGGGCCAAGAGGATTTGGTGCTGGCAAAAAGAATTAAAATGATACCTTTTGTAATTTAAGCTGAAGAGAAGAGAGAAGCATATTGATGGATAAAGTGGTGGGGTCATTTGAAAAACAACTAGCTATATAATTCTGAAAAAAGTTTTAAATATATATTTTATGAAAGTACAGGGATGTTCAGTTATATAGAAACAGTTTTTTATACTTAAATGAAACACTTTTTTTTAGGGGCCTCTTCATGAAATTTTTACCTGGACTAAGGAATAGTAATTTAATAAGTAGCTGCTGAATGCAGGAGATTGTGAATTCTAAAATCAGGATCATTATTAATAAATTTTTGTCAGCAAAGCACAAGAATGTTTGCTTAAGCATCTGGTGATAGAATTCTGGGTAACAACTGCAGAAGAAAAAAAAAGGGGTTTCCTTTTTAGCAAAATAAAGCTTCATAAAGTCAAATCCTGATTATGTAAAATACCACAGTGTGGTTTGAATCACAAAAATCATATTCTATATGTCTGTACATCTAAGCTGCCCTTATATGTTTTTAAAAAAATTCCCCCAACTTGGGGGTTCACCCCCAAATGCTAGATGTAGCCCCCAAATTTATTTCTGTTTTATCCTACTGAAATAGCTCATAGTCACAGAGCACTTGGGCTATACTGGAAATAGTGACACCAGCAGAAGTCAGAAGGAAATTCTTGTTCTGCTGGCTGTTTCTGCATCTAATCTATATGATGCTGACTAGTGAGATGTCTGAGAGTGAAAAGAACACTGGCAGTGAGTGCATGGGCCTGCCTAACAGCTGCGGTGATGTAGAAGTGGCTGGAATCACTTAGTGTACAGCTGTGAGAGTTAAGCAGTTTTTTTTTTAACCCTCCGCTTACCTTCCTGATAGTGAAGTATGTGAAGGAGATCTAGAGCTCTGACGACTGCCTTTTGTGCTAGCTGTAGGTAGTTCTAACCCACTCTGGAGGAATATTCAATAGCAATCATTAGTACTACTTACTGTTTTTTAGAAGATAAATATTTTTAATTAGCTTTCACTTCATGATGAATGTCATGAAAGTTTTTATTTTCATGAAGTTTTTAAGAAATATTTAATAGAAGGTGCTGTATTACCTGTTGAAAGTATGTTTGAAGGATAATACGGATCTCAGTATTTTCTTCTATGATATCAACTAACATTTCATCAATAACTTTGTGAAACTGTTTCATTTCACGAAGTTTGATGTCTTGTTCTTCCATTGTTTCATCTTTTGTGTCTTTCAAAAGACGGATTTCCTTTGTGAGTTTTGCACACTGTTGGTAAATAATAGTCAATTATTCTATAAACGTGTTTACCAGAATTTAATATTTTTAATAGATGAAGGAGGATTTGGGACTTCAAAAATGTAAATATGAAAGGTCAGTTTTTAAAAGATATCAATACCTGTTTGGTCACTCTTTCTAATTTTGGCTTCTGCTCCTCCGTTTCTTTACTTAGTTGAAATGAATAAGCCTGCTTCTCCGATAACTTTTCTTTAACATTATTTGCTAAATGTTCTATAACATCTAATGTATTTTCCATGCTCTGTAGAAAAAATATTAACATGTATTTTTTAGAATCAGAAATTGACTTTTATAACTTGTCATTTATCAAGTATTCATTTAATTTTAATTCATTTATTTTTGTACATAATATACGTTATTTCTGTTGATGTACCTCTTAATGACGTCTCGGTCAATGATGGACTGTGTATATGATGGTGGTCCCATAGGATTATAATGGAGCTGAAAAATTCCTGTTACCTAGCGACATTGTAATATTGTGGCACAATACATTAGTCATGAGTTTGTGGTGATGCCTGGTGTAAACAAACCTGCATTGCCAGTCATATAAAAGTCTAGCACATACAATTATGTATAGTGCATAATACTTGATAGTGATAATAAAAGATATTACTGATTTATGTATTTACTATACAATATACTTTTATTATTTTACAGTGTACTCCTATTTATTTAAAAAGTTAACTATAAAACAGCCTCAGGCAGGTCCTTCAGGAGATATTCCAGAAGAGGGCATTGTTATCATAGATGACAGCTCCATTCATGTTACTGACCCTGAAGACCTTCAAGTGGGACAAGATATGGAGGTGGAAGACAGTGGTATTGATGATCCTGACCACGGGTAGGCTTAGGTTTATGTGTGTGTATGTGTCTTAGTTTTTAACAAAAAAGTTAAAAAGTAAAAAAATTAAAAATAGAAAAATGCTTAGAGAATAAGGATATAAAGAATATTTTTGTGCAGTTGAACAATGAGTGCTTAAGCTAAATGTCATCACAAAAGTAAAAAAATTTTACAAAATTAAAAATGTTTAAAGTTAAAAAGCTCTAGGAAGCTAAGGTCAATTTATTATTGGAGAAATAAAATTATTTTTATGAATTTACTGTAGCCTAAGTGTACATTGTTTATCATGTCTACAGTAGTGTTCAGCAATTAGGTCTTCACATTCTCTCACCACTCACTCACTCACTCACTCACTCACCCAGAGCAGCTTCCAGTCCTGCAAGCTCCATTTATGGTAAGTGCCCTGTACAGGTGTACCATTTTTTTAATCCATTATACCATATTTTTATTGTACCTTTTCTATGTTTAGATTTGTTTAGTTACACAAGTACCGTTGTGTTACAGTTGCCTATAGTACTCAATACAGTAACACACTTTACAAGCTTATAGCCTAGGAACAATAGGCTATACCATCTAGGTTTGTGTAAGTACACTCTTACGATGTTCACACAGTGACAAAATCGCCCAAGGATGCATTCATCAGAACACATTCCCATTGTTATCCAATGCATGACTGTATAATGGTTTTATGGATTAAATTTTTTATGTAATTCAACTGGAAAGTATTTTTATGTTATTTTGGAAAAAATAAAACAATGACAATTGAAATCATGGAATCTGCAAAGATTCACAGTATCTCTTCTTCTGCTTTATTAGTAAAATCAATGTTTAGCGCCTGCTTACAAGGCACATTTTTTTTTTAATTATACTTTAAGTTTTAGGGTACATGTGCACAACATGCAGGTTTGTTGCATATGTATACATGTGCCATGTTGGTGTGCTGCACCCATTAACTTGTCATTTAACATTAGGTATATCTCCTAATGCTATCCCTTCCCCCTCTCCCCACCCCACAACAGGCCCCAGTGTGTGATGATCCCCTTCCTGGGTCCACATGTTCTCACTGTTCAATTCCCACCTATGAGTGAGAATATGCGGTGTTTGGTTTTTTGTCCTTGCATTAGTTTGCTGAGAATGATGGTTTCCAGCTTCATCCATGTCCCTACAAAGGACATGAACTCATCCTTTTTTATGGCTGCATAGTATTCCATGGTGTATATGTGCCACATTTTCTTAATCCAGTCTATCATTGTTGGACATTTGCGTTGGTTCCAAGTCTTTGCTATTGTGAATAGACAATGCACATTCTTTTATCTTTCAGTGATTTGCCTTAGTAACTACTTTCTACTAGATTATTATTTTTTCTTTCAAACTTTTGTTTTAAGGAGCAATCTTAATTTGATCTTTAAGAAATTAAAGTTCATTAAAGGATTAATGGGTAGATCATAATAACTATGACCTACCAACTAATAACAAGTAATCGTCAGGGCTTACCACTAGGATTTTAACTAATTTACCTAAGACTCTGAGCACTTGTTTTTGTCTCCTTTAAATGAGACTGTTATCTCTTACTATCTACTTCCCTAAAAGAGATTCTAAATAACTGTCTTCTTGGTGGAAGAGCAAGAGAATAGAAGTAGCAGTAATGATAGTTGACTTTTATTGAAGGCATATTACTAAAAATGCCTGTAGAATTTACCTGGATGTCTTCTTGAAGTTCTCTGATTTGTCTTTGTTTGTATCTGTATTTTTCATCAACAGCTCTTTTTTGTTCTTCTAGTTGAATTTTTAGCTCATACTCATCACCTGAAATGTAGAACATTTTTAGTTTAAAATTTCAACATACTAAGTAGAAATCAATTTTAAAGTATTATGTAAATTGCACCAATATTTTTGTTATGAAAGGTTAAATTTTTTATATCCACTTGTAGAAAAACACTATGGGCATGTAGTAGCCATTTCTTGTTTTGTCAACATAGAGCAGCAATATGCTGCCATTTTTTTTCAGTCTTTGAATTAATTACCCTAGAGAGGTGATATGCCATACAGATCCTGAACTAATAATGGAAGTAACACCCTAGAAAACCACTTAGAAAAAAAATGTCATGGGGGGAGGAAAGAAAAGGGATTAGTTTTTCTGACCCAATCTAACATAGTTTGCTTTTGTTCTTCCTCATGTCTCACAGTGTTCCTTTTAACTATACACTCGTCACTGTATATATGTATAAAAAAAATTTAACTCCTACATACTAGATGGAGTCACTTTTTTAAAAGATTGCTTATAATTGTTGTTACAGCTGTTCAGCACTTGAAGGGTATTTTCTAGAGCGTAGATTTCTTTTTCAGCTTTGTTGATCTTGGCATCCAAACAGTCACCTTCCCTTTGAAGTTCTTCTTTTTCTTGAGCAGCCTATGAAGTACAGAATAGAACTGGTTGAATAAAAGCATTTACTATGGGAAGAAATGCCTAATGGCTGTCTTTGGGGCAGAAAATAGTTGACTTGTGACAATAACAGTTTATCTCATGGCCTACATACGGCACCAAGCATTTATTTGTTGTGCTTGATTTACAGTGAAAGCCCAAATTATCAGGCCTTCAAAATATGGCACATAGGATACAGAATTCAAAACCGTGATGGAAATGTAGTAACTAACCAAAGCTTATATAAAAATTTCCAGCAAAAATTGCCAAAGAGTTAATCAAGTATAAATATTACTGGGAAGAAAGGGAGGGAGGTTTGGTACTAGATATTAAATCAGAAGAATGTTTCTGGCCTGAAAGAGGTTCAGGAACACTTTATTTCAAAATTTAGGAGTAAAAGAGGTAAAATGGCATGTATTTTGCCACAATTTTAAAAATAATTTTTTTAAAAAAAGATCATTGTAATAAGTGTGGCTGAAAAAGATGAAGTCTATGAATTGCTAAAGACCAAAATTATTTCCTCTAAGAGTGGACATACTCAGTGACTTTCTACTAGGGTAATGCTGTCACTGGGCTAAGCGGTTCTCTAGAGCTGTACCTAAACAATTCCGAAGAACGTCCTAAAGGCTGACATAGATAGTATGCATATATATACATATATATGTGTATATATATGCAAGAAAATTTTTAGTCAAAATCACTAATAATTTCATTTTAATTTATTCAGTTCTTAGATGTATGTATTTAAACCTGAATGTAGTCAATTAGAAATATAAATTTTTTTCTGATTATTTTTATTTGTAAAAATTTATGGAGTACAAGTATATTTTGTTACATGGGTATATTGTGTAGTGGTGACTAGTGTACTACCCATCGTTGGAATACTGTACATTGTACCCATTAAGTAATTTCTCATTATCCATGTCCCTCTGATACCTCCACCATGCTTCTGAGTCTTCCGTGTCTATCACTCCACACTCTACCTCCATGTGTACGCGTTATTTAGCTCCCACATATAAGTGAGAACATACGGTATTTGTTTTTCTGTGCCTGAGTTGTTTCTCTTAAGATAAGGGCCTCCAGTTATATCGTGTTGCTGTAAAAGACAGGATTTCATTCTTTTTTCTGTCTGGATAGTATTTCATTGTGCATATATACCACATTTTCTTGATCCAGTCATCCATCAGTGGACACTTCGGTTGAATCCACATCTTTGCTATTGTAAACAGTGCTGCAATAAACATAGGAGTGGAGGTATCTTTTTGATTTAATGATTTCTATTCTTTTGTGTAGATACCAGGTAGTAGGACTGCTGGATCAAAAGGTAGTTCTATTTTTAGTTACCTGAGAAATCTTCATTCTGTTTTCTATAGAGGTGTTAATTTACATTCCCACCAACAGTGTATAACCATTCATTTTTCTCCATATCCACACCAACATCTCTTGTTTTCTGTCTTTCTAATGGCCATTCTGATTGTTGGCTTTAATTTACATTTCTCTAATGATTAATGATGATGAGCATTTTTTCATATGCTTGTTGGCCATTTGTTTGTCTTCTTTTGAAAAATGCCTACTCATGTCCTTAGCCCACTTTTTTTTCTTCCAACTTTTAGGTTCAAGGGCTACATGTGCAGGATTGTTACATGGGTAAATTGTGTGTCATGGAGGTTTGGTGTACAGATTTTTTTGTCACACAGGTAATAAGCATACTTTCCCCAGTGTATGTTCTTGTCAGTTTTGTCCAAGATCAGTTAGCTGTATGTGGGTCTATTTCTGGGTTCTCTTTTCTGTTCCATTGATCTTTGTGTCTCATTTTATACCAGTACCATTGATGTTTTGGTTACTATAGCCTTGTGGTATAATTTGAAGTCAGATGATGTAATCCCTCCAGCTTTGTTCTTTTTGCTTAGGATTACTTTGGTTATTTGGATTTTTGTGTTGCATGTGAATTTTAGGATTGTTCTAATTCTGTGAAAAATTGAAATTGGTATTTTGATAGGGGTTGCATTGAATCTGTAGATTCCTTTGGGCACCATGGTCATTTTACCAATACTAATTCTTCCAATCCATGAGCATGTAATGTTTTTACCTTTGTGTCATCTATAATTTCTTTCATCAGTGTTTTGTAGTTTTCCTTATAGAGCTCTTTTACCTCCTTGGTTAAATACATTTCTAGGTACTGTTTTTGTATCTGTTATAAATGGAACTGCCTTCTTCATTTGGTTCTCAGCTATATCATTATTAGTGTATAGAAATGCTACGGATTTTTGTACCTTGATTTTGTATCCCGAAATTGCTGAATTCATTTATCCAATCTAAGATTTTTTTTGGTGGAGTTCTTAGGGCTTTCTAGATGTAAGATCATATCATGTGAACACAGATAATTTAACTTCCTCTTTTCCTATTTGAAAGACTTTTATTTATTTCTCTTGCCTGATTGCTGTGGTTAGGACTTCCAGTACTATGTTGAATAGGAGTGGTGAAAGTGGGCATCCTTGTCTTGTTCTAATTCTTACGGGAAATGCCTTCAGCTCTTCCCCCATTCGGTACGATGTTGGCTGTGGGTTTGTCATAGATGGCATCTATTATTTTGAGGTATGTTCCCTCTATGCCTGGTTTATGGAGGGTTTTGTCATGAAGGAATGCTGAATTTTATCACATTGCTTTATCTGCATCTATTGAGATGATTATATGATTTTTGTCTTTAATTCTGTTTATGTGATGTATCATGTTTATTAAGTTGCATATACTAAACCATTCTTTCATCCGTGGCATAAAACCCCCTTCATCATGGTGTATTATCTTCCTGATGTGCTGTTGGACTCAATTTGCTAGTATTTTGCTGGAGATTTTTGTGTCTGTGGTCTGTGTTCATCAGGAATATTGATTTATCGTTTTCTTTTTTGTGTTGTGTCCTTGTCTGGTTTTGGTATCAGTGTGATACTGGCCTTATAGAATGAGTTAGGGAGCATTCCCTCCTCCTCAATATTTTGGAACAGTTTCAGGAGGATTTGTATTAGTTCTTCTTTGTATGCTTGGTAGAATTTAGCTGTTACTACATCTTACCCTGGGCTTTTTTGTTGTTGTTTGGAGATTTTTATTATTATTATTATTATTATTATTATTATTATTATGGATTCATTCTTGCTATTTATATTATCGGTTTATTAGGGATTTTTGTTTCTTCCTGGTTCAACCTTGGGAGGGTGTATTATATGTTTCCAGAAATTTATCTGTTTCCAGGAATCCATTTACTCTAGGTTTTCTAATTTATAAGTTAGTATAGTCCCTGATGATCTTTCATATTTCTGTAGTTCAGTTGTAATGCCTCCTTTTTGTTTTCCGATTTTGTTTGCTTGGATCTCTGTTCTTGATTAGCTAGCAGTTTATCAATTTTGTTTGTCATCTGAGGAACAAACTTTTAATTTCCTTGATCATTTGTAAATTTTTTTTGTCTCTATTTCATTTAGTTTTGCTCTGATCTGTTATTGCTTTTGTTCTGCTAACTTTGGTTTTGTTTTGTTTTTTTTCTTGTTTTGCTAATTCCTTGAGGTGCAGTGTTAGGTTGTTAATTGATGATCTTTCTACATTTTTTATATAGGCATTTAATGCTATAAACGTCCCCCTTAGCATTCCTTTTGCTCTATCCCACAGGTTTTGGTATGTTGTGTATCCATTTTCATTCATTTCAAAAATTTTTTTAAATTTCCATCCTGATTTCTTTGTTAACCCAGTGATCATTTAGGAGCATATTGTTTAATTTCCATATATCTGTGAAGTGCCCAAAGTTTTCTGAGCACTGATTCCCGGTTTTTCACTCCACTGTGGTCTGAGAATATATATTTTTTTTTTTTTTGAGACTTGTTTTCTGGCTTGTCTTGGAGATGTTCCATGTGCTTATGAAAAGAAGGTATATTATGCAGTAGTTGGGTAGAATGTTCTGTAGATGTCTGTTAACGTCCATTTGGTCTAAAGCCCGATTTAAGTCCAGTGTTTCTTTATTGATTTTCTGTCTTGATAATCTGCCTAGTGCTGTCAGTGGGGTGTTGACCCACCATTATTGTCTTGCTGTTTCGTTATTTCAATCTGGTAATGCTTGTTTTATGAATCTAGGTGCTGCAGTGTTGTGCATATATAATTAGGATTGTTATATCCTCTTGCAGAAGTAATCCCTTTATCATTATATAATAACCTTCTTTGTCTTCTTTTACTGTTTTGATTTAATATCTCTTTTATCTAATATAAGTAAAGCTACTCCTACTTGCTTTTGGTTTCCATGGAATGTCTTTTTCCACCCCTTTACTTTCAGTATATATGTCTTTACCAATAAGGTGAGTTTCATATAAGCAGTATATTTATTGTTGGATCACATTTTTTATCCATTCCACCATCTATATGTTTTAATTGGGTCGTTTGATCCATTTACATTCAAACTTATATTGATATGTATGATTTTGTTCCTGTCATATTTTCAGTTGTTATCTAGTTGGTTTATAAATTATTTCTTTTTTTTCTCTGTGTGGTCGTCTGTGTTTTGGTAGAATTCTGTTATGTTGCCAGTGATGCCTTTCTCTTCCTCTTTTGTGTGTTTGTTTTATAAGACCTTTGAGTCCTATACTTTTGTGTGTTTTCATGATGGTGAATACTGACATTTTGTTTCCATTTTAAAACTCCTTTGAGCATTTCTTAGAGGACCAGTCTAGTGGTGAAGAATTCCCTTAGTGTTTGCTTTGCTGGGTATTTCTTCTTCCTTTATGAAGCTTATTCTTGCTGGATATAAAATTGGGGGCTGACAGGTGTTTTTTGGTTTTATTTTGTTCTGTTTTTGTTTTTGTTTTCCTTTTAGTGCTTTGAAAATTCTGTCCCATTCTTTTCTGTCCTATAAGATTTCTGCTGAGAAGTCTGCTGTTATTCTGATGGGGTTTCCTTTATAGGTGACTAGATGCTTTTCTCTTGCTAATTTTAACTTTTCTCTTGCAGTTTCACTTTGACTTTAGACATTCTGATTACAATACACCATGATGAGGTATTGTTTTGAAATGTATTTTCCTGGGGATTGCTGGGCCTCTTGTGTCTCGGCGTCTAACTCTCTTACTAGACTTGAGATGTTTTCATCAATTATTTCCTTAAATGGGCTTTCTAAACTTATTTCTCTCTCTTACCCCTCAGGCATAACTGATAATTTGTAAGTTCAGTCACTTTACTAGTTCCAAACATCTTGAAGGCCTTGTTCATTCTTTTTCATTCTTTTTTTTTAATTTGTCTGACTGGATTATTTTAAAAGACCTGTCTTCAAGGTCTGAGATTCTCTCTGTTGCTTGTCTAGTCTGTTATTGACTCTTTCTTTTGCTTGTGTAGTCTATTTTTCTTTTTTTTTTTTTTAAGATATCTCCTTGGTGAATTTTTTGCTCATACCCTGAATTGATTTCTGATTTCTTTGTATTGGTTTTCAGATTTCTCTTGCATCTAATTGAGCTTCTATCAATATTTTGAATTTTTCATCTGGCATTTCAAGGATTTCTTTTTGAGTGGGATCTATTGCTGAACAGTTGTCATATGGTGGGTCACATTTCCTTGCTTTTTTATGGTTCCTGTGTCCTTCCATTGATAGATGCATATCTCATGTAACAGTTGCTTCTGCTAATTTTTTGAAATTGCTTTCCTAGGAGAGGATTTTCTCCTGAAGAAGTACATATGTAGTTGGTGCTTTGATGTGGGGTGCCTGTGGTAGTGTGGTCTTTGCATGATTTCTTAGTACACAGGTTCAGTGGTATCTGTGATTTCCTCAGTGACTTAAGGTATGGTTATTAGTTGAGCTTTGGTGAAGTTTTGCTGGGGTCTAGGATGCCAGGTAAGCCTGTCTTTGGGCCCCATTGGTGGCAGTGGTGGGCTGAGTGTATCTATTCTCAGGCCAGAGAGTAGCTTATACTGTCACTGGTGTTAGTGGATCCTGGAAGGCTGATTCTTGGGCCTCTGGGTAGCTTGCTCAGATGTTGGTAGTGGGAATGGTGGGCCCGACATGCAGGCGGGTTTTCAGGCCCCTGGGCAGCTGGTGTCATGCAGGTAATGGCAGTAGCGGTGGTAAAGCAACTCACTGGAACCCAGAAGGTCCATACTGGTGTTGCTGGTAGCTGCAATGGGTTGGACATGCTGGTCCTCTGGCCTGTTGGTAGTGCATGGGAGTGGGTGTCAGCTGTGGTGGTATTTGTAGGTTGAGTTGCCCCAACTTCAGACTAGCAGGACTGATCATGTGCCAACAGTGATGCACTGGGTTAGTAAATATCTGGGCCCCTGGATGGCATACTTGAGTACTTAGGGGATGGGTTTGGGCCAGCAGACTAGTCCTCAGGCCCCTTGGTAATACCTTTAAGGAGGTTCTGGCTGTGACAGTCAAAGGTGGGGTGGTTCCCAGGACACTGGCAGAATACTCAGGTATGGGCTGTGGTGGCTGTGCTGTAGGCCTGCCACCAGGGAGGGTGCAACCTTTCTCAGGTGGAACAGCATGGGTAAGAAGCTGTAGGAAGTCCCACAGCAGCCATAGTGGGACAGCAGGAATCGTCACCAGAGTACATGGGAGTGCCTGGTCTCTTTTCTCCCTCCTTGGATCGGAGACAGCTGCAGCAATGTCAACCTGCACTTGGCCCAAATGTGGGGCACAGTGTAGCATTAAACTCTCCAAATGCTCCTGGCTGTGGCCTTGCAACCAGAGTGCAGCGTTCCTCTCAGGTGAGGTGCTCAGGTGGGTAACAAGTTGTGAGGAGTGCAGTCTTCTCACACCTCCGTCTCACAACAGCCAGTAGCAAGGTCGTGGGAATTGTCTTAGGGGTGCACTGGAGTGCTTGGTCACCCCTCTCCCACCTTGGACAGGTGGTAGTTGCAGTAGTGTTTCAAGGCACAGCCCAGCATTAAATTCTCAAAATGGCAAAATCCTAAATCTACTACATCAAGAAACAGAATCCACTACATTGAAAATGCTATGGGCCCATGGCCAGAGAGGTTGTGGTTCCTCTCAGGTGATTTACATGGGTAGGAAGCTGTGGGGAGTGCAGTCTGCTTATGTGTCACTTTCACAGCAGCCTGCAGCAGGGCAGGGGGAATTGTAAAGATAAGTTTTATTAGTAATATTTCCATTCTTAACATTTTCACTGGCATTTATTTTATTGTGCTTCAGAAAATTAGTTATACATATTTTGTGAGAAGTATTACATAATTTAAAAAAGTTTAGCAAAAAAATTATAGAAATTATATCTAATTCCTTTGAGTCTCAAATTGGTAACCCCATTTCATCTGAAATATAAAAGAATAGTGGGAGAATGAGCTGGAATGAGCCAAACAAATTTTAGTTGTGGACTACTGGGTCAGTTTCTTCATTTTTCAAATGAAGGAGTTGAATTTGTTCATTTTATGCAAATTCCTGATATAATTCCATGTATAGCTTGAAGTTCTAAAATTCTGATTCCATTCACTTCTAAATCAGAGATGATATATCTCTCAAAAGTCTGTCCAATATTTTCAAGTAACTGAATTGGACAGTGTCATTAAATTGCAGTCAGAACTAGACTGTTTCCTTATAAAGACTAAGAGGAACTTGGAAATGAGATTTGAAAAATACTAGTCCTTCACTGGTTACTAATTATATTTTTCAGTTTGGCCTTTAAGGGTTAGATATTATAAGATACTAGAGTTGATGAAAAAGCCATGTATGCCCCATAGAACAAAGACCAAATACAGGAGCTTACTACAAGACCAAAGACAGGAGCTATGAATTGAGCTGTGTCCCTTATAAGAAGATATGTTGATATCCCAACCTGTGGTACCCCAGAAGGTGACCTTATTTGGAAATAGGGTCTTTGCAGATACAGTCAAGTTACATTGAGGTCATTAGGTTGGTCCTAATCTGATATAACTGGTGTCCTTATTAAAATGGGAAATTTGGACAGAGGGAAAACTATGTGAAGAGACACAGGAAGGAACACCATGTAAAGATGAAGGCAGATTTCAGGGTGATGCATTTACAAACTAAGGAACACCAAAGATTGTCAGCAGACCACCAGAAGCTAGGAGAGAGGCATAGAACAGGTTATTCTTCATAGCCTTCAGAAGAAACCAACCCTATCAACACCTTCATCTTGGACTTCTAGACTCCAGATGTATCAGATATATATTTCCTTTTTTTTGAGACGGAGTCTCACTCTGTTGCCCAGGCTAGAGTGCAGTGGTGCAATCTCGGCTCACTGCAAGCTCCGCCTCCTGGGTTCATGCCATTCTCCTGCCTCAGCCTCCCGAGGAGCTGGGACTACAGGCGCCCACCACCACACCCGGCTAATTTTTTGTATTTTTAGTAGAGACGGGGTTTCACCATGTTAGCCAGGATGGTCTCGATCTCCTGACCTCGTGATCCACCCGCCTTGGCCTCCCAAAGTTCTGGGATTACAGGCGTGAGCTACTGCACCTGGCCTGAGACATATATTTCTGTTGTTTAAACCATCTAGTTTATTGTATTTTGTTACAGCAGCCCTAAGAAACTAATGAAAAGGGTCAACAAGCTTTGTCTGTAAAGGGCCAAATAGTAATTAGACTTTATGGGCCATTCAGTCTGTCGAAACTACTTCATTCTGTCATTGTAGCATGTAAGCAGCCATAAACAATATATAAATGAATAAGTGTACGTATTTTGTCTTCCAGTACTTATTTACAAAACAAGTGGTGGGCAGCATTTGGCTGGAGTGCATAGTTTGCTGAGGCCTCATCCACAACATTCAGAAAACACAAGAGTGGTTAGCATTGTAATCAAATTCCTATTACCCACAGCCATAAACATAATATATGTATCCATCAGGAGAGATCCCTTTGTAGATAACATAAGAAGAATAAGGGAAGGGAAAAAATTTTGAACTGACTAAATTTAAATCCTAAATCTACTACATCAACAAACAGAATCCACTACATTGGAAAACAGACTTACATTGAAAAAACAAAACTTAACTTCTAATTGGCAAGGTTTTTCCCAGCAGTGAAAATGCCAAGGTACTATTTTCAAATAGTTAAAAATTCTTATACAAATATGAAATGAACTTTTATTAAAGGTTTTACTCAACTTGTTAATGAAAAGCCAGTAAGATATTTAGACTTATTTCAAAGAAGAATATGAAAACAGATTTTATATTATAGACATGTTGAATCAGAAATGCTGAAATGAATTTGCTGGTAGATGCAAAACATATTAATATATTTTAGTGTAATAAACTTCAATGCTTGGGTTATCTTTTCTACAGAGCAGAGTTGTATTTCTACTGGCCAAAATTCATTTACATTGTTAGCAGCAAGATATCACTTATGTTACTATCAGTTGTCTGCAAGTTATCATCTATACCTACAGAGTTGTAAAATAAGCTAGTCAATAGAGAGTCGAAGGTCTGCACTCCTATAGAATCAGATAATACTTGGAGGGCCCACTAGAAAATGCCAACACCTTAGTATCACCATGCACTGGCATCATTGCACCCATGGTTTGCTTTTCTCTATTTTTCAGGCCATAATTTTTCCTGATATAAACTAGACTGAGTTTAGTTATTATTTAAGTTTCATTTTTACACATCTGAGACTTGTGAAGTGTTACCAGTAAAAAGTGTAAACATGCTATACAACAACAACAAAAAATGGGAATAACTGCGTGGCAAGCTGTGGATCCCAGAGAAGATGGAAGATAAGAAATATGGCATCAGGACATTGAGAAAGTAACTGATAGCCTCAATTCATTTAGCATAATCATTATTCTGATATTTATCCAGCACTTTCACTGTAAACAGAAGGAATATTCTTTCTTCATATAAAACTTGCCTGTGTTCCTGTGAGTTAGGTTAATCAGCATCATCACAGTAATAATAATAACTAACATTTATTGAGGACTCATTTTGTGCCAGCCATCGTCCCAAGGGCTTTACATGTATTTTCTCTTTTCTCCCAACAAAAGTAACAATATTACCCTCTTCATTTTCCAAGTGAGGAAACTTAGGCCTCACATGGTTAAGTAACTTATTCCTGGTCACCTACCGAAGCAGTGGTAGGATATGGATGAAGGCACACTTAACACCAGTACTTTTAGGTAACCCATCACTCCACTTGTTAGAGAAACTTAATTGGAATTGCAACATCTTCCGATTTCCCAATACCTAAAAAATTAGAGCCTACCCTTTATCCTTCAGGAACTTTTAAAACCTGAGAGGAGAAAAGTCCTGTTTGGGCAGAAGCCTGAGGTATTACAGACTGACAAGTTATAAGAAAGTTTTGAGAGCTGGGACTGATTTCTCATAGGGAAGGCAGAATTTCAAGCAAAGTGACAGGCATACCATACTTGCTGCATTTGTTAGGGGCAGATTTGAAGAAGAGTTACAGGAGAAAATTTGGCCAATTAAGTTGGTAGAAATCAAAGGGAGAGAGCATCCACAAGAGCCATTCTCTGAAGGTGTGAACTGGAAGATGATCTCACCCCTATTCATGTATGGTACAGGGAAGTGAGTCAAAGTTACAAGTTCCATCCCTTGTTTGTAGCATTTTGAGTAATTTCCTAGACCTTTCTGTAAAGGAAATTACTCCTGTTCAGGGTATTTTCTACATGGGAAAGATGAATATAGCAGTGCTTAGAGAATAGCATTCAATTCCACATCACTTAATGAATTTCCCCTTTGGGTTAAAGATAACCATGGGATGACAGACAACTGTCAAACATCAGAAAAAAAACAGATTCACCTGGTCTGTCTCCCTATAATATCATATTATAGGGATATATGGGCAGGGAAGCAGCCCTCTTCCTTTCTGAACAGCTGCCATACCAGGACTCTAATGGTAAACTGGAGTTTAAAATTCAGAGGTGGTGTAGCTCCAAGAAATGCTAAGGTCCAGCCAGGGTGTGGCATAAGAGTGGGTGGCTATAGTGAAGTAAAGGAAAGCTTTAAGCCTCAATTGTTGAACAGGTTGTCACATGCATACCAAAGACACTTAGAGTGATAATAGGTCTTAAAAAGATTACAAATCTTGCCTAGGGGAAATGACATGCTGCAAATAATAGCAAAAAGAAAAAAGTGTCAAAGAATGGTCAAGTAGAATGACCTGAACTCAAAAGAGGAAGACTTCTGGAGCAAGTTCACAGTAAGTTTTGGGAATCAGAGGGCAGTGCTTGACCTCACGGACTAGAGATATATATAGAATGAATAGTGCTTTCAGTATCTCCATTTAGGAATGAATGTTTTGGCCTTTGTTAAGTGTAATAGTGGCCCTAATTAAGTGAAATAGTTGCTAGATTTCATGGAGGGAAAGTTGCAATATTGTTTTTTTTTTAAAATTCAGAGGATTATGATGAATGAGTTAACAAAGAAAATTTCATACCATCACAACTGTGAATCAATTAAAATTACCTTTATTACATAATAGGCCTGTGTTTTCTCCTCTTCTCCTTCAGGAGGCAGCATAACAACAGTCAGAATTTCATATCTATTCTTCAACTTCTCAATTTTACTTAGCCGCTCGCGAAACTCAGTGCTAATAAGAAAAAGAAACACTGAGAAATGAATAACATACTTTACAATTTTTAAAGGACTATCAAGTGTTCTTATTGAAGACATTTGGATTTGTGTTACTACTAAACTCAAACAGGTTAAATTTGTTCTCACGTTTTAATTTAATAAAAAGACTATCAGATGTTCTTATTGAAGACATTTGGATTTGTGTTACTACTAAACTCAAACAGATTAAATTTGTTCTCACGTTTTAATTTAATAATTCAGTGTGAAGGATCTGATATTTACCCTACTTGAAAGCTGACAAGTTAGCCTGCCACAGTTTCATTGTGTCTTTTGCTGGCAGAAGACACAATCCCTGTTTCAGAGACAACGGACTTTATTTCTCATGACACAGCAAGTAGCATAAGATTCCTGTTTGACTGGTTCCCCTTGCTCCCTACATCCCACGGGAGCAAGAAGGGGCTCAAGTGGATGCTGCAAACAGTAGATTTGCATCACAGCTGAGGAATCTCAAGCCTAGGTAACCCAAATATTTTATAGTGGGAAATAAGCAAACATGCCTAACTTTTGCTCCAGAAGGAGATACTACCTCTAGTTTCTGAGGCTGTTTGCTATTCAAACGTCTTTAAAAAGATAGTCCAAACAGGGCGGTTGAGAATTGTCTTCCAGAATTCAGATTCTTAAATCTGTTGGTTACTTTCTCCTTTTATTTCAGTAAATTTATATTTTATGAGCTATTTTTTAGAACTTAATACTAGTAATCTTAATATATGCCTGGCAATATGGAGAGTGCCTCAACTGCCTGCTACAAACTGACGCAAGTAAGCTCTCTAACTATGGTGAAAAAGAAATCCTCAACCTACCAGTTTTTCTACTGCTAGAGAAAACTCATGGTAAGATATATTTAGTGTCATAAGTTACAGTTTTTCTTATTTTTAATTATCACTCATTTCCTCAGAAAATATTTACTCATCCTTTATGTGATCATAAAAACTTGCTGGACTTCAAGATTGTGGACCAAGCACAGTATATTACTCTTCCTTTCTAAAATAAAAAAAGATTTAAAAAAACAGCAACATAGCAGTTCTGAGAATCAGAAAGGTACAATAATTTTTCATGAATTCATGGAAAACAGATGGGGTAAGATTAACGGAAAAAAAATAGACACACACGGAAGACCACTGCAGAAGCAGGAGCCATTTTCCACCAAAGAAGTCTGAAAAAAATCCAAACTCAGAAACAAGAAAAAGAACAAGAGTGATCTGTGAGGCTATAATCAACAACTCTGGGCCATTCCCCTCAACCCCTCAAAACATACAGAAATGTCAGGAATGCTTTCTGCTCCAATGATAACCAAAAAATTACCACAGTTCCTAGCATGTATGTTGAAGCTAGAGAAAGAGGTAAAAACATGAAGTAATTCTAGGCTTCCTCCAACAGTGGAAGTAAATGAAAAAGAAAGGCAGTTCTACTTAGGAATGAGATAAAGTCTTCATCACTCAAAATAAACACCTCCTAACTTTTTGTAACCATGAAATCCTAACCCTGCTTAATAGCTATTACGCTCTTTACAGGACAAACTAGCACAAGCCTACAATTAGCCCTCCCATTTAGAGGAGCGATCTGTTGGAGAAAACCAGAGATCCACTTAATTGCAGAGGAAACCCTTACCAGTTAGCTACCAATATCCACCGATTAATAAGCATTCATTAATAAATATTAACAAAGGACCATTAAACATTTATGGAAAGCAAATGGCAAAAATGAACAAAGAACAGACCTGACACATAATGCATAGAAGACAATGTTCAGTCTTCTAATTAGTACCCTCTAAAAGAGAAGAGGATATTGATTCCAAAAACACCCATAAAACAAGATGGGCTGCTATGAAAATAAAGGACTAATGAAAGAATAACAGTGCTTGCAAATAAGTTTTCTTCAATGTAAGAGCAGTGAAGAATAAAGATTTAATGAGCAATCTGGAGAGAGAGACAAGGGGAGAGATTAGGCAGAGGAGAGGGGAATAGGGAGAGAGAGAGAAAGAATATCTGAGAAAGTAAAATACAAGTAGAAAAAAGAAACCTGGAGGACAGACCTAAAAGGGCCAACATCTAGTAAAAATGAGCAACAAATGGAGAAAACAGGAGAGTATGATGGTAAGAAAAAAATTAAATAGAAAAATATTCTCCTGACCCAAAGGAAGACTTGAATGAAATAACTAAAATAGACCATACAGAAAGGAGTTCAGCCCCTCTTCCCTGGGCTCTTCACCCTATCCCCTGACTCTTCACCAGGCAGGGGCCCCAGCCCGTGACCACAGAACAGTTGCTCCACCCATGGCTGAGCATACCCACTGGTAGTGGCCTCGAGTGTCCTGCAGAGGCTCCCAGAGGCACATGATAGCCCCTCTGCCACGACCACAGCAGCAGTTCTATCCCTGCTGCCCTTGATTTGGGGAAAAAACAACCTGAGGACTATGCCTGAGCTTACAGCACACTACAGTCACCATGCAGAGAAGACAACCACTCTCTTCTCCTGACTCCCTTAACTCCTTGCTCCCCAGCAAGCCACAAGCTCACACCAGCAGTACAGCCACCCCACCCCACCCCACCAGCTGAACACTACCAGTAACAGCAGCTAAATGTTTCTCAGAGGTAGAGCCGCCAGAGGCAACCAAAAGCTTCTGCCACTGGCTCTGCAGTGGTACTACCCCAGCTATCCTCAGATTAACCAAGGAGCAGAGACCCTAAGTGCCTCATCCGTATTTGCAACAAGCTGCAATCCACCCAAGGAGAGGAAGCCAGTCCATCTCCCATGGATCACATAAAACCCCACTGCTCATCACCAGGTAGGGTGTCCCCAGATTGGGCCCATAGCACAGACTACCTCATCCTGGGTTTATTGCATTCAGTGATTGCTGACCTGCACCTCTCTGGGATGAAGCCGTCAGGAGACAAAAGACCCTCAGCCACTACCACTACTAAGGTACCTTATTCAGCTGCCTCCAAGTTGGGAAAGAAACATAAACCCTGAGATCACCCCAGAGCTGTGGTGGGCAGCCCAGTAGCACCAAGCTGTGATCTACAGCCAGCACTCAGGTGAGAGAGCAGCCCCCACTTACAGAGCACTGAGAGAGAGCATGACTGTGAGGAAATATAGAGCAGCCACACAGCCAAGCAAGAGCCTACCTACTGACCACTACACCTAAGCACCACCTACTGGATCACACCCCAAAGCTTCAACACCAAAAATAACTTCCTAACATATCCCCCTGTGAAACCAAAGATAAGAAGTCAGCTACAAATAAAGACCCCACACAAAGCCTTGGCCCTATGAAAACATCCAGAAAAGAAATCTGTTGACTGTACTCAGTCTACACCACAGTTAAAGGAATAACCATTTTATTAGTCCATTTTCAAACTGCTATAAAGATACTACCTGAGACTGGATAATTTGCAATAAAAGAGATTTAATTGACTCACAGTTCCACATGTCTGGGGAGGCCTCAGGAAACATATAATCATGAATCATGATGGAAGGCAAGGGGGAAGCAGCATCTTTACAAGGCAGCAGGAGAAAGCAAGAGACATTTTTAAACCATCAGATCTCATGAGAACTCACTCACAAGAACAGCATTGGGGAAACCACCACCAACATCCATTACTTCCCACCAGGTCCCTCCCTCGACATGAGATTACAATTGTAGATGAGACTTGGGTGGGGACACAGAGCCAAACCATATTCTGCCCCTAGTGCCTCCCAAATCTCATGTCCTCACATTTCAAAACCAATCATACTTTCCCAATAATCCCCCAAAGTCTTAGCTCACTCCAGCATTAACTCAAAAGTCCAAGTCCAAAGTCTCATCTGAGACAAAGCAAGTCCCTTCCACCTATGAGCCTGTAAAATAAAAAACGAGTTGCTTCCAAGATACAATGGGGGTACAGGCATTGGGTAAATGTTCCTGTTCCAAATTGGAGAAGTTGGCCAAAACAGAGGGGCCACAGGCTCTATGCAAGTCCAAAACCTGGCAGGGCACTCCTTAAAGCTCCAGAATAATCTCCTTTGACTCCATGTCTCACATCCAGGGCACACTGATACATGGGGTGGGCTCCCAAGGCTTTGGGTAGCTCTGCCGCTGTGGCTTTTTAGGGTATAGCCCCTGCGGCTGCCTTCACAGGCTGATATTGAGTACCTGCGGCTTTTCAAGGTGCATGGTGCAAGCTGTCAGTGGCTCAACATACACAAATCAATAAATTTGATTCATCACATAAACAGAACTAAAGACAAAAATAACGATTATCTTAATAGATCTATAAAAGGCTTTTGATAAAAGTCAACACCTCTTCATGTTAAAAATTCTCAGTAAATTAGGCGTTGAAGGAACATACCTCAAAATAATAAAAGCCATCTATGACAAACCCACAGCCAACATGATAGTAAATGGGGAAAGCTGGAAGCATTCCTCTTGAAAACCAGCATAAGACAAGGATGCCCTCTCTCATCACTCTTAGTCAACATAGTATTGGAAGTCCTGGACAGAGCAGTAGGCAAGAGAATGAAATAAAGAGCATCTAAATAGGAAGAGAGGAAGTCAAACTATCCTTGTTTGCAGATGATATGATTCTATATCTAGAAAACCCCATAGTCTCAGCCCAAAAGCTGCTTCAGCTGATAGACAACTTCAGCAAAGTTTCAGGATACAAAATCAACGTATAAAAATTACTAGCATTCCTATATACCAATAACAGCCAAGCCAATAGCCAAATCAGGAACGCAATCCCATTACACAATTAACACAAAAAGAATAAAATACCTAGGAATACAGCTAACCAGGGAGGTGAAAGATCTCTACAATGAGAATTACAAAACACTGCTCAAGGAAATCAGCAGAAAACTGATTTCTCATGGATAGGAAGAATCAATGTTAAAATGGCCATACTGCCCAAAGCAATTTACAGATTCAATGTTATTTCTGTCAAACTACCAATGACATTTTTATAGAACTAGAAAAAAACTATTTTAAAATTCATATGGAACCAAAAAAGAGTCTGAATAGCCAAGGCAGTCCTAAACAAAAATAACAAAGCTTGAGGCATCATGTTACCCAACTTCGAAGTACACTACAGGGCTACAGTAACCAAAACAACATGGTACTGGTACAAAAACAGACATACAGACCAATGCAACAGGAGAGCCCAGAAATCAGGCTGCATCCCTACCACCATCTCATCTTCAACAAAACTGAGAAAAACTATCAATGGGGAATGGACTCGCTATCCAATACATGGTGCTGGGATAACTTGCTAGCCATATGCAGAAGATTGAAACTGGACCCCTTTCTTATACCACATATGAAAATCAACTCAAGATGGATTAAATATTTAAATGTAATACTCAAAACTATAAAAACCCAGAAGACAACCTAGGCAGTATTATTCTGGACAGAGGAAAGGGCAAAGATTTCATGATGAAGATGCCAAAAGCAATCACAGCAAAAACAAAAAGTGATAAATGGGATCTAATTAAAACTGAAGAGCTTCTGCACGGCAAAGTAAACTATCAACAGAGAAAACAGACAACCTACAAAATGGGAGAAAATTTTTGCAAACTCTTCATCTGATAAAGGTCTAATATCCAACATCTATAAGGAACTTAAACAAATTTATAAGAAAAAATACAACCGTATTAAAAAGTGAGCAAAGGACATGAACACTTTTCAAAAGGAGACATGCATGTGCCAAAAAGCATATGAAAAAAAGCTCAATAGATCTTTAGAAAAATGCAAATCAAAACCACAACGAGATACCATCTCACACCAGTCAGAATGGCTGCCATTAAAGTCAAATAAAATAAAATAAAATAACAGATGCTGGTGAGGTTGCAGAGAAAAAGAAATTCTTATACAATATTGGTGGGAATGTAAATTAGTTCAGCCATTGTGGAAAGCTATGTGGTGATTCCTCAAGAAAGTAAAAACAGAAGTATCATTCAACCCAGAAATCCCATTACCGGGTATATACCCAAAGGAATATAAGTCACTCTACCATAAAGACACATGTGCACAAATGTTCATTGTAGCACTATTCACAGTAGCAAAGACATGGAATCAACCTAAATACCCATCAATGACAGATTAGATTTTAAAAATGTGCCATATATACACCATGGAATACAATGCAGCCATAAAAAAGAATAAGATCTTGTGTTTCACGGGAACGTGGATGGAGCTGGAGGCCATTATCCTTAGCAAACTAATGCAGGAACAGAAAACCAAACACTGCGTGTTCTCACTTATAAGTGGGAGCTAAATGATAACTCATGGACACAAAGAGGAAAACAATGGACATTGGGACCTGTTGGTGGGTGGAGGGTGAAAGGAGGGATAAAAACAAAAAATAACTATTGGGTACTAGGATTAGTAGCTGGGTAATGAAATAATCTGTATAACAAACCCCCATGACACAAGTTTACCTGTATAACAAACCTGCACATGTACCCCTGAACCGAAGATAAAAAAATTTTTTAAACTGAAAGAGCTCCAGGAAGGGTCAAGCAAGAGAAACTTTAAAATGACAAAATGCCCAGACACATACAAGAAAATTATAAAACACCAAGGATAAAGAGAGTGTCCCAAAGCTTCCAGAAAGAAAACAAACAAAGCCCAGTTTCCCTACAAAATAAATTTCATTAATCTGTAATCAGACTTCTCATAAACAACACTGTAATCTAGCAGAATATGAAACAATGTTTTACAATGTTCTGTCATTCAAGTTTAAGGGAGAATAAATATATGTATTAAACATGCAAGGACTGCAAAATTTCAGAAAACATCAGTTCGAAAAAACAAATTCAAAATCATACTCCAAAAAATGAAATGAAATCCAAGAAAATAGAATGATGACAAGGGATACATGAAAAAACCATTACATCAAGAAACAAAACACATACATAATTTTAAATTATTGCTGACATTTGATCCACAGCTTAATGCACATGAAGAAGTTTTTAAAAAAGTAAAGACATAATATTAAAAACAATAGCAAGAGACTATAATCAGTATTTCAACAATATGTGAAAGATGGGAAAAGGAAAAGAAGAGGTAAGAGATGCTAAAAGTCTTACTCTTTAGGAAGGGGAAAATAATAGAAACTAATTTTCAATATTCATAGAGAAATGATTAGTTTCTTTTAAATCTAAGAATAACCAACAAAATAATTAAAATTAGAATGTATACCTTCCAAATAAAGAAAAGGCTAAACAAAATTCAGTAAAAACAATGAAAAGCAGGAAAGACAGAAATAATGAATACATGGCAATTTCTTAATGTTTCCTGAAAAGTTAAATATATACCTACCACATGATCCAGCAATTTTACTCCTAAGTATTTATCCAAGAGAAAAGAAAGCATATGTCCATACCAAGAACACATATGTTCATAGTACCTTTGTTTATAATAGCTAAGAACTGGAAACAACTCAAATGTCCATCAGCAGGTAAATGTATAAATAAACTGGAGTAAACACATGCAGTGGAATACTGCTATTTAACAAGAGAAAGCCAGGGTCAGCAAACCATCCTGCCTGCCACCTGTTTTTAGATAGCCCACAAGCTAAGAATGACTTTTAAATTTTTAAGTGATTAGAAAAATAAAAGAATTATATTTCATGAAAATTTAAAATTTCAGTATTCATAAAGTTTTCTTGGAAAATAGCCATGCTCATCTTTGACAGTGTCTGTGGCTGCTTTCAGTCTACAATGACAGAGTTGAGTGAGTTATTAAAACTATGACTGGAAGCAGCCTAAATGCCAATCAACCAACAAGTGGATAAAGAAAATGTGGTATATATACACCATGGAATACTACTCAGCCATAAAAAGGAACAAAATCATGGCATTTGCAGCAACTTGGATGGAGTTGGAGACCATTATTCTAAGCGAAGTACCTCAGGAATGGAAAACCAAATATTGTTATGTTCTCGCTTATAAGCAGGAGCTAAGCTATGAGGATGGAAGAGAATAAAAATGATATAATGGACTTTAGGGACTTGTAGGGGGTGGAGTGGGAGAAGGACCTGAGGGATAAAGGGCTATACTTTGAGTACAGTGTACACTGCTTGGGTTCAGATACACCAAAATCTCAGAAATTACTGCTAAAGAACTTATCTGTGTAGCTAAAAACCACCTGTTTCTCAAAAATTATTGAAATAAAATTTTAGAAAAAAATTGAAAAATAAAACAAAGACAATATGGCCTGCAAGGAACTGTAAGTTAGTTATCTAGCTCTTAGAGAAAAAGTGTGTCAACCCCTGACAAAAAGGAATATATATTGATATACACAACATGGATGAATTTCAAAATAATTATGCTGAATGAAAAAAGCCAGACAAAAGGCAGGCCTACTATTGGATTCCATTTACGTTAAACTCTTGAAAATGCAATCCGAACTATATGGATGAAAAGGAGATCAGTTGTCCGGAGAGAGAAACATGGGGGAAGGACTGAAGGGAGGAATTACAATGGGGTACAAAGAAACTTGTGGGGGTGATGTATACATTATCTTGATGGTGGTGATGGTCTCTCCGGTATATTACATATGTCAAAACCTATCAAACGTACACTTTAAATATGTGCAACTTATGTATCTCAAATATACCTCAATAAAGTTTAAAAAGTAAAGTCTATGACAATTGAAAGACAGGAAAGGTAAAAAAGAAAAAATGGCAATACTAATTTCTTGTGGGATGCAGCTAATATAATACTTAGAGGGCTTTTTTTACTTCAAAACTGAAAATTAATGAGCTAAGCATCTGAAGAATTTAGGAAAATAACATTTAAAAACCCCGTATAAAAGAAGGAAAAAATAGTAAAGGCAAGATCAGAAACTAATGAAATAATGAATGGACAATAGAAGATAGCAATAAGAGCAGACCCTTTCCAAATAATGTTAATACCGATTAACTTGTGGTGAGAATTATCCTACCCCAAAAGAATGCACAAATAACCAATGTCAGGAATATAAAAGGAATCATCTCTAAAAATACTACAACTATTAAATAATAAAATTATAAACTGTATGGCAATAAATTTGAAATTTGGATAAATATAGAAAATTTTTCCTAGAGAAAAATAGAATTTACCAAAACAGAATCAATAATAAATACAAAATCTGCATTGTCCTATAACCAGTATATAAACCAATAGTTGAAAATGTTCCCCCATAGAAAACTTCAGGCTCCCAATGGCTTTTTTTTCCAGTGGGGTCTTTGAAAAACAAAAAAGATACAATTCCACTCTTTTAGAAACATATTCAATGTATAGAAAAATAAGAAATACACACAAGTCATTTTATGAAGTCAGACATAACCTTAATAGCCTGATACCCTGACAAGGACAGTAGAGCAAGGAGAATTATGGGTCATTTATACACATGAACATAGATGCAAAAATTGTATTAAAATATTCCCTAACAAAATCTAGATGTATGCAAAAGATAATATGTAACAGACAAGTTGGGTTTATTCTAGAATGTAAGGTTGGTTTGACTTTGAAAAATTGATCAATATGATTAAACACAACAGATTGAAGAAGCTACATCTTGTCAATAAGTGCTGAGAAAGCATATAATAAAAGTCAGCATCCATTCTTGATTAAACAAAATATCTTCTTAGTAAAGGATAAAAATAGATAGGAGCTCAATGTGGTAAAAGGTATCTAAAAAATAGAAATAAACTACAGTAAACCTTATATTTAATGCAAAAACAATGAAAGCTTTCCCTTTGAGATCAGATAATAAGACAAGGATACCTGTAATCAACACTGCTCTTCAGTATTGAACTGGGGAAAAAAGAAAAGTTATAAAGATTGGAAAGCAAGAAATAAAACTGTTATTATTTGAAAATAATATAAATGAAATACAGTATATAGAAAATTAGAATCTACTGATTGTTAGAACAAGATTGTTAAGCAGGGTTGCTGAATACTTAATATACAGAAATTAACTGCATTTCTACATACCAGCAGCAAACCAAAAATGAAATTGACAGTAACATTAAAGAAAAAACATGTAGCCAGAAATAATCTTATAAAAGATGTGCAAAATCACTTCAATAGATGCAGCTATTGAATATCTATTTTTAAAAAGACATGTTATTGGACTTTACTACAAACCATACATAAAAAGCAATTCCAAGTAGATTAGTGATCTTAATGTAAAAGGGACAATCTAAAGAATGAAGAATTAACCAAAAGAAGAGCCTAGATTTATGGCTAAAACATGCCCTATGTCTTTCTTATATGAAAAGCCATTTCGAATGAGTAAGAAAACGATGCACATCCAGGATGTTAGAGGGGGCAGCTAGTTCTCCTGACATCATCCTGTTTTTTTTATTCCTCAGCAGTTTTAAAACTGAAAATTACCTTATGTTTTCCCGTTCTTGATCAACATATCTTATTTGTGACGCAAGCATTGTTTTATGAACCTTGATTTCTTCAGTTCGCTCTTCCATTGCTGTGTATAATTGCTGTTTTCTTTTTTCTAGGGAAAGAACTTCTTCTGCCTTACTGTGAAGCATTTCTCGAGTACGCTTAACTTCAAGTTTTAAAAGATTGTCCTCTATCATCAAATCCTATCAACATAACAAAATGGTCAAATATTGAAATTATTTTTAATTGAAAAACCAAAAATTTTTTTTATTGCTATATAAGTAAAGCTTGAAAATATACCTTTTTCCAATTTAACCATTGACTAAGATATTAGCTAGACCTAAAATTGATCAGAGTCATAGTTTTTTTTCTTTTAAGAAAAGGGTTTATAGTTATTCCAAATCTTTCATAATTCAATTTTAAAGTCAAGCTTTGCTATTATAAAAAACAAAGGGAAGAAGTTATTCCTGAAATTAAACTTACGCTATCCAAAAAACATAAAGCCCTATGAATGGCCATTTTTATACTCTGAATCTCACAAAATAATGTGGAAATATATTTTTATTTTAAAACAATTCAGTCATGAATAGAGTACTGACATAAGAGTACACATATCAATCAATTTTCAGAACAGAAACCCCAGAAAAAAACACTCCAGGATATAAGATTTTATTGTTTCATAAACGTGGCTTTTCATTTGGAGAGATTAGATACTTACATCTCACGTGCACCAAAAATATATTCTAGATGAATGAAAAATCTTAAGAGATGAAATCAACGTAACTACTAGAAATAGTAAACATTTGTCTGATTTTTAGTGTAACCAAGAAGTTTCTAAGCATAAAAATTAAAAAGAAAAAAAAACTAAGAGATTTGATGTTTTAAAAAAAAGTTTTGTGTCACAAACACTGAATAAAAATGTAAAGGTAAATGGGGAAAATATTTACAATATTTATGACAGAGATATATATATATATATTTTTTTTTGAGACGGAATCTTATTCTGTCGCCCAGGCTGGAGTGCAGTGGTGCGATCTCCGCTTACTGCAAGCCCCACCTCCTGGGTTCACGCCATTCTCCTGCCTCAGCCTCCGGAGTAGCTGGGACTACAGGCGCCCGCCACCACGCCCGGCTAATTTTTTGTATTTTTAGTAGAGATGGGGTTTCACCATGTTAGCCAGGATGGTCTCGATCTCCTGACCTCGTGATCCACCCGCCTCGGCCTCCCAAAGTGCTGGGATTACAGGCGTGAGCCACCGTGCCCGGCCGACAGAGATAATATTTTTACATATGAAAATCTTTTATAATTTATATATGTAAACTTCCCAGCGGAAAAAAAATGGGCCAAGAATACAAACTAGAGCTCCAAAGAAAAAAAATATGGAACATGACATAACAGAGAAAAGTGTTTTAAACATTTTTATTTAAACATAAATGTTTGAAAATGTATCATTAAGCAAAATATTTTTAAACCACCAATTTTAAAAATGCAGACTAAAACAATGAGATACCATGTTTATCAAATTGGCAACAATTTTTTAAATTAGGATATCCAGCCTCAGTGGTAGTGAATAAAATAGAATGCTTACACACTACTGATAGGAGTATTAATGGTACCCTCTAGAAGAGAATTGGGCTTAAAAATTGTTTCAAGACGCTAAAAATATTCATTTCTTTCTGAATCATAAGTATATAGCTAGGAATTTATCCAAAGGAACTAACTGAATAACTGCACAATGAACAACTAATTGAACAACTGCAGTGTACATGTAGTACTATTTACAATAGCCAAGCATTAGAAAGAAACAAAAATCTAAAAAATAGGGGATGGTTAAATAAACTATGGTAATTTCATGCAATGGACTTATAGAAAGCCTTCAAAAATGTTTTTGAAAGAATAATGTTTTAGGAAGCATATGATATTTAGAAATTTTTTAATACAACATAAAAAGCCAAATTTCTTTACAAGACTGGAGGGAAATTATAGACTTTAACACTGTTTATATTGGGTATAGTGATTATAGTGACATTTTCTTTTTCATAATTTGCTATATTTTTTCATTTGTCTACAATTAACATGGAAACATGGTTTTCAATACTACATATGCATACAATTTTACTGCACCTGCTTAAAACCTTTGGCTTTATCAAGTTCTTTCTCTGATCTGTCGATGAAAAGGTTTAGTTCATTTATTTTGGTCATAAGGGACTGTTTTTCATCACTGTTTTTACTATGTGCCTTCTTGATAAAATAAAGATCATTCTGCAAAAAAGAAAAAAGGTATATAAATGTATGTTTTAAATATTGACAAAAATATTAAATACATGCTGTATTATATATATCTTACATTAAATTATACACTCAGATATTTAAAATAATCCTATGTTTTATTATCTTTCTGCTATGTCTGTAATATAATACACATGGATAGTCACATAGGAACATTTTCATTTTTATCATCAATTGATGTTTTGGATGTTGTATGAGTTCAGTAATTCTAGGCAATACATACTTCCAGTTCAACCTAATGAATCACAGTCATCCCTCAGTATTGTCTGGGGATTGGTTGCAGGACAACTGCACTACCACCACCAAAAGGTATGGATGTTCAAGTCCCTTATATAAAATGGCATAGTATTTGCATATAATCTACACACATCTTCCTGTATACCTTTAATTATCTTTACATTACTTATGTAATAAAATGTAAATGTTATGTAAATAGTTGTTATACTATATCATTTAGGGAATAATGACAAGAAAAAAGTCTGTACATTTTCAATACAGATGCAATCACCCATTTTTCTGAGTATTTTCAATCCTCAGTTGGATGAATCTGCAGATGTGGAGCTTGTGGATACAGAGGGCTGACTGTGCTAGGAGACAGCCATTTATGAGGAGATGGGAGCATACACCAGTTCATTACATGGTTCACCACTCCCATATTGGAGTTCATTGTTTGATTCTACGCAAGTCCCAGATAGTAAGGATATCAACAATCTGAGAAACCATAGGGTGCTGGTTAAGAGTACAAGCTCTTAGAATCAGATGGCTTTAATTACGTACTAACCATCTGACCCTAGTATGATGGACTCTTCCTCAGTTTCCTCATCTCTAAATGGAGATGAGGACAGTTTCTACCTTCATGGGTTATTGTGAAGATTAAAGATGTTATTGTCAAAGCATGTGTATAACAGTGCTTGACACATAGAAGTGTCATGTAAATGTCAGCTATTATTAATTACATACATAATCGCATATTGCTAAAGAGAAAAATGTTTGATTAGAACTAATTCCATCATATGCATAAATAGATCATACATATGCAGATACCAGTTTTCCAGTTTTATACCTGTTTAGATCCCTCTTCCCACCCAGAACCCAGAATAAGGTTTGTGCTCTTATTCCCTTCTTGTTTCCTAAATCTAAACTTTCCAGTTCCAAGATCTCTTTCCCTCTCTTCCTCCCTCTATCCGTTCCTCCTCTCCTCTGTTTCTAATTGCCTGCATTTCTCTGAAGTATTGGGACCTAAGATTTCAGCAAGATAGTAAGAAGAGGAATTTTTTGCATAAAAATGTGATTTTATAAAATTAAATTTGATAAAAAGAGCTAAAACAATGTGATTTTCAACCTGAAGAAACTAGTTTCTGTATGTAAAATGAGATGGAGTGGCATGTGAGAGGGCATACAGGATGACTTTACAATCTGTTGCTACTACTGAAAAGAGCAGCTCTTCATAATGACCAAAGGCTAACTAGCTTTAATATAATTTGTTAATTCACTTACATTTCTATTAATTTATGTATCTCTCTGTTAAAACCAGAGTTGGAATAGGCATAAGCACTTGACAATGGTATGAGGGAGGGAGCAGTCAGAGTAGTTCAAAGGGGGAAGAATTATAACCATCCCCACACAGCAAAACAGACACAATCCAGGCCAGGGGCAAGAAACAAAGTCATACCTCTAACATTCTATACCATTCTCATATTCTAAATAATCAAAACAATGCCACATATTGAGTACCTACAATTGTGCTAAGATATAAATTGCTTCTAGTTCTCCCAAATGTCCTAAAATAATATTAATTTTTCCCCCATTTAATAGACGAGTAAACTAGAGCTCAGAAAAGTTAAAACAGCAGTAGTGGTATAGCCTTGAAATTTAAAACTAGTTCTATCTGATCCAAAAACAAGTGTTTTTTTCCACTAAACAAAGATAACCATTTTTAAATATTTCATCAGACTACAAACTACTCCAAACCAAAATTTTGTCTTCTTAAGAAGAAAAAAAAAGTAATAACTCTCCACCTTTTGCAGCCCTCAAGGAATTTAGGGCAATTCTTTTTATAACCACCAGAGGACACATCAATAGTCTTTCCAGTGGTAAATAACAATTAGACCCTACTAAGTTCTCACCCCATTCACGTCCACACTCACTCTCTCACTTTTACTCTCTAGTCAAACTTTAACATAGGTTTTATATTACAAGAAACATAATAAAATTCCTAAAGATGAAGACGTTCTAACCTTATTAACAGAATCCAATCATTTCAAATATTATAACTAAGTAAAGATTTGAATAACAACTGCTGACTCATAAAGAGCAGGTTCTTTTTACATGGTGTTTTAAAGACAAAGGGCCATCAAGTTATTTGTTATGGCAGTTAATAAAATAGAAAACTAGAACTTATCAATGTTCTAAACAGTGTACTCTTGAAGAGTATTTAGAAGTCAAATGCAGGAGGGGTCAAATCCTAGCTCTCTGTGTACTAGCAGTATAACCTGGACAAATTACTTACTCTATAAAACAGATAATAGTATCTTCCTCACAAGACATTTGTAAGGATTATATGAAATAAAATACTAGAGGCATGTCATACAATATTTAGCATATACTAAATGCATCATCAATGGTAACATTACACACTAATAGTACAAAAATAAGAACATTGTTCATACATTTGTTATATATGTGTGTAGAGTGGCAGTCACCCTATCCAAAGTAGTCTTAAGAACATGCTGTCCTAAAACAGAATGACTAGGATATTTGAAATATAAAATGTATTTTGTCTAAGTTACATGAAGCTTCTTGATCTGTGTTTCCAAAAGGCCACATGTAGATTTTTTCTCTTCCAAAGACTTCTTAAGTTCAACAATTTTTGCTTCAAGCGCTTGTTTTTCTTCTGAATTAATTTCTCCCTTTAACCGTGACATTCTCCGTTCCACTTGTTGAATGTGAAAATCCTGTTACAGTTAAAAAAAAAAAAGGTATTACAAAGAAAAAAAAAGCATTTCTACAAGTGTAAAAACAAAGTGAATACTTTCTTATGACTTTGGACTAGGCATTATCATGTAATAAAGTCACTTTAGTCTTTCAGTAATTCAGGATAAAATCCTTTTCACTCTAAGAGGAACAAAAATAAACTATATCTCAACAATCAAGGTACATGATAGACACAGAAATAATCTTCTGAAAATATGACAAAGTTGGGGGATGTTTATCATACTACCATGATGGAATCTCAGTAAATTCACTGGATTCACATGAATTTGGATTTCTGAGGGCACATTATCTAAGGGATACAAAACAGGTAGTCACTAATTGTTAGCCATGAAAGGTTCAAATATGAACATCTAATTAATTATTCTTAATATTATACTTTAACATCTGTAATTTTTAAAAACTAAGAATATATATTAGATGAGAAAATTAAGATGTAGAGATGGAGAATATTAAGAGATTAACACAAATATATAAATAGAACAAAATAAGGAAAAACTGAAAAAAATGCTTTTACTCTATTAGCATGGGAGTGAGGGTGGTGGTGCACAACTAAGAATCAACATACAGTTTTTCTCGGTTTCAGATATCTCATGCCTTCTTCTGTTTTACTCTGGATGCAAATGTCTCAGGTTCCTTTAAAACATGGTTCTCCCTCACTAGAGTTCTCTCTCCTCTTGCCTATTTATTTCAGATTGAGGGGAAAAAATAGTTTTTAAGGCTCCCTCACCCTACTACTGATCTAACATGATGTCTCACCTTCAGCATCTGTCTGTCCTCCACAAAAGTGCTTATAATTCTTTGTTTTCTTAGAACATGGCGTATCTTGACCATCACAACTGTAATAAATCAATATGGAAGATATTCATAAAAGTAACATCTACCTGACTGTACATAATTTCTTGCTGCTTCAAGGTTTCAAAATCCAGTTTTTGTAACTGATGGTTGAGATGTTTCAGAGAGGAACGAGTTCCTTCAATTTCTGATAAAACAGCTTTTTCTTTCATTGTCTCAGTCTGTAACTCCTGAGCTTTCTTAAACAGCACACCTTTTATGAGGTTCAGTTGAACATCTACTTCCTGATGAGAATTATAGTGATTAATGAAATTAAATATATTGAAATGTTGTATTTATATGAACATAATAATTTAGAAACTCAAATAAATTTGAACCCTCCACTATTTTAGCCCTTTAGAAGATAAAGCTCTTCCCACAATTTTAACAAGTCCCCAACATTTCTTATGGTTTATTCTATTCTAGTAGACTAGCGTAGTTTTTATACCTGTGTCATACACCTTGACCTGTCATCTTAATTTCATCCCATGCTACCCTAGCCTAGCAGTTGGCCATTCTACTGATTTCCTCAAAAAATAAAGTCCACTGGAAATATACAGCCTGTACATTCACAGAGTTTCCTAAAGTCTTGAGGGTGCTATGGGGAAGAAATCACATCACCCAATCTCCCACCTTTCAAGCACTATCCAGTGGTGAGCAGGTAAATGTTTAACCATCATCTCTCCAGGAGATGAGAGGCTAGGGGGAGAATCTGATTTCCATGGTATAAATACTCCTACTATGGCCAATTTCCTGCTACTAACATGATTCCACTAAAGGCAGAGTTGGGAAGAAATTCACAGAAACAGACCATTTTGTGGTATTTCCAACATACAGATAAAACAGACATAAGTAACCTTAAGAGTACAAAATAATAAAATATTTGGAAGTAATGAGTGCTGAGTATGTATTACTTTTTTTGTAAATGCTATTTATTTAACTATGAGTTTATATAATTTCATTTTTAATCATAGCTGTATTTAGGAAAATTTCTAAAAATTTAACTATTGGCTCTTGTAAGCTGGTAGGAGCACTACCAGCACACTACAGGAACTACCTGTCACTCACTCTTTGCCTCCAGTTGGCCTCCACCACGTGCAGCTCTAGGAAATAGAAATGAGTCTCCCATTCCCACTGCTCCTCTCTCAGGAAGCAAACCTGTCTTGAACTGGAAGCCTCACAACCAATGTGTTCTAGGCTTTAAATTGATCTACCATGCCATGATCAATTGAAAATCATCATTTTTAAATGCTGAAATAATTTGCCTATGTGATCTTATACCCAAATAAATATATTTTCCTTTAGCAACCAACAAACCTGAATATGACACAAAACAAGTCTGTGACTGGCACATTGAAATCTTTGCATAAACAAGAAATATAATCTGATATTCAGTGCATTATTTTACATAAACAATTTTCTATGGGTTTAAGATCTTCTCAAAGATTGCCTGGCAGAGTTTTAAAGCCAATGCTTTAGGGTTGGGATTTTTTCAAACAAACAAAAACCAACAGCAATGAAAAAACCCCCAAGACTATGAACACAGCCCTGCTAAAAAACAATTGGTACACCCTGCTGCTAATATTATTAATTTTTCTAATTTAGCCAGTTCTTCAAAAATGTCTGAAGTTTTTAATTCTCTGTGATGAAAAGGTCTATTTCATATAAATTTCACAGTGTTTACAGGTTTCTGATAAGTACTAATATCATCTGTTACAGGGAATCATGCTCTTAGGAAGAAAACACCAAAACTTTTAAAACATAATGTGTAATTTGAATATCATTCATGTCAAGATTGCAGCATGATTTTATGACTTAGAAATTTTACAGCACACTGAGGAAGCTGGATCCCATCCAAATACAAATGGAGCCAGATGAGATATAAGCCTTATATTGGGAGATTTTGCCAACATCTTCAACTACCCCTTTTTCAACCCCCCCAAACGAGTAAAAGCAAGAAGTAGAGTCAGGTCACACTTATAGTTCACACTTATAGTTCACTTTGAAGTTTTCAAAGAGGAAGTGGTGCACCAGCCTTTTCCAGTTCCTCAAAAATTGGCTTTAATGCCATCAACATGCCAAAAAAGACTGAGGTAGAAGAAGGTGCCAGTAGAATTAGCAAAGTTATAGCATTTCAAAGCCCATTTACCAAAAAATTTTGCCAGATTATAAGGGGTTAAAGAGATAGTAGATGATGAAGAAGTACAAATCAGGAATGTAGATGATGATGGGAATTTGATTACAAAAGAACAGTGATAATCATGTAGAAATCAGTTGTAAAACAAAGCCACTTTTCGAACTATTTATATGCAATATACAAATAGACATATGGATGATGGCAGGGACATAGGTACAGTAGGCTTTGGGAAGGAATGGAATCCAGGGCACAGTGGGGGAGCTACTTTTTTAAAAAGTAGCCAGGCATGGTGGCTCACACCTGTAATCCCAACACTTTGGGAAGCGGAGGAGGGTAGATCACTTGAGGTCAGGAGTTTGAGGCCAGCCTGGCCAACATGGTGAAACCCCATCTCTACTAAAAATACAAAAATTAGCCAGGTGTGGTGGCACGCGCCTGTAATCCCAGCTACTCAGAAGGCTGAGGCAGGAGAATCGCTTGAACCCATGAGGCGGAGGTTGTAGTGAGATCATGTCACTGCACTCCAGCCTAGGGGATAGAGCGAGACTCAGTCTCAAAAAATAAAAATAAAAAAAAATAAAAAATAAATACAAAGACATCAAAATTAGTAGCTTAAAAAGAGAGGAGGCTGGCCGGTGCAGTGGCTCACGCCTGTAATCCCAGCACTTTGGGAGGCTGAGGCAAGCAGATCGAGACCAGCCTGGCCAACATGGCGAAACCCCATCTCTACTAAAAATACAAAAATTAGCCAGGCGTGGTTGCAGGCACCTGTAATCCCAACTACTCGGGAGGCTGAGGCAGGAGAATCGCTTGAACTTGGGAGGCGGAGGTTGCAGTGAGCCAAGATCTCGCCATTGCACTTTGGCCTGGGCAACAAGAGCCAGACTCCATCACAAAAAAAAAAAAAAAAAAAAAAGAGAGAGGAGACTGAGAATAACTTCAGAAGCAATGCAAGAGAAGAGGTCCAAAACCAGATTATAAATGTGATCATACCAAAAAGCAGAGCTTCTTACAAGACCTCCTCGTCCTCTGATCCTAGGAGTCTAATTAATTCACTGTTGCTAAATTTTCTGTGATTTAAAGAAAAATTAAAACTAAACTTTACCTTCACATCTTTTTCCTCCTCCTTTAGCATATCTTCCAAATTAGTAGCTTTCTCTTCTACAGACATGGTTTTCTCAGTTATCTCCTTTAATTTTGTTTGTATTATCTCATTATGATTTTTAGTTTTTTGTAACCTGAAGAGGGTTTATCACAAAAAGATAGAAAACGTGCCTAAAAACATTTCATACAAACAAATAATAGTTTATCCTAATATTTATTTGTATACCTTGAAGGGGTTTTTTGCTGTAAACCTTTTTATTACCACTACATATTTAATAGACCATAAAAATATGGCTTCTGAGTCTTTGTGATGAAAATATGAGTAAAATTTTTTTAAGTTTAATAACGTAGTAGCTGGCCAGGCACGGTGGCTCACGCCTGTAATCCCAGCACTTTGGGAGGCCAAGGCGGGCAGATCACGAGGTCAGGAGATCAAGACCATCCTGGCTAACACGGTGAAACCCCGTCTCTAATAAAAATACAAAAAATTAGCTGGGCCTGCTGGCGGGCACCTGTAGTCCCAGCTACTCAGGAGACTGAGGCAGGAAAATGGTGTGAACCCGGGAGGCGGAGCTTGCAGTGAGCTGAGATCGCGCCACTGCACTCCAGCATGGGCAACAAAGCAAGACTCCCTCTCAAAAAAAAAAAAAAAAAAAGTAGTAGCTAAAATACTGCAGTTATTTAAACAACAAATAGTCTTAAGTATTTAATAATTTTCTAGATATAGTAAAAAATAATCATAAACATATTTAAATAGTTTTTTTCTTACCTTGCTGTTTCTTCATGAATGTCCTTCTTTATCTTGGAAATATTTTTCCTCAGAGCTTCTAAATCACTGGAAGTTCTATTCACAGTGGCTTTTAAAGAATCCAGCTATTTATTAGTTAACAGACAGAAATTATATATTTACTCTGTATCTTATAACTTATTTCATTTCTGAGTTTTATTCCGCCCACTTTAAGTTCTAACCTACATCACATCCACAAAAGTAGTAGCCATTTTTTTATATTTAATATATAAACAGATTTCCATATTGATCTGATATCAAATTTTAATTGGCTTTGTTGTATAATCCTAGCAAATTATAGAGAACACATGTGTTGAAAGTAAATACAGAAATGTCTAATATCACCAGACCTGCTCAGAAAGAGCACATCCCCAAAGTCCAGATAAGCTAATATATATGTGCTCATAAGAATCATAAGTTTAACTGGATTTGAAAAATCTCAAAAGATTCTAATATATCAGACTCCTAATAACTACATTTTACTGTTAATCAATAGTAAATTATATTTTACTATTAATCAAAATTATTTAAACAGAAAATCTAAGATACAAATTTTCTTTTTTATTAAGGACCTTTGCAAAAACCCTAAACTCTCCACCAAATACTCTCAGAACAGACAAATTCAGTAAGGTTTCTGGATACAGTATCAATATACAAAACCAGTTACATTCTTTACACTTACAACAAGCAATCCAAAAAAGAAATCAAGAAAACAATCCCATTTACAACGGCATCAAAAAGAATAAAATACTTAGGAATAAATTTAACCAAGGAAGAAAAAGATCTGTACACTAAAAACTACAAAACATTGATGAAAGAAATTGTAGAGGACATAAAGATATCCTGTGTTCATGGATTGGAAGAATTAATACTGTTAAAATGGTCATACTATTCAAAGCGATCTACAGATTTGTGAAAGTTGTCAAAATCAAAATGGAGTCACTTGTGTCAAACCCTGACAAAACTGAGCTGGGGAAGGCCATGAAGAGAGAGTTCTCATACATATTTGCCCAATAACAAGAACTATCCCAAGAGACTCTGCCAGAACCACAGCCTTGCATAAAGACCACTGCAACCTTGTACAAAACCCTTCTACAAAGACATCTGCCCAGCAACTGACTGATCAACCTTGGACTGACACTACCCTAATTGATTCCTATAGCCAAGGATTATTATTTTAATACAACTTAGGTAAAGTTACTCATTTTACCTTTAAAAACTTTTGCCTTCCTTTATCTCCCTAGATATGCCTATAATCTGTCATAGCCTATATATACTGGATTTTCAAATTCCCTGCTCATTCCTAATTAAGCTCAATATTTTTAGAGGGCCTCTCTCTGTTATTTAGGTTGACAGATTCAATACAATATCAAAATTCCAATGTCATTCTTCACTGAAACAGAAAAACAATTCTAAAATTCATATGGAACTATAAAAGATCCCAAATAGCTCAAGTAATCTTAAGCAGAAAGAACAAAGCTGGAGGCAACATACTTTCTTATTTAAAATTGTATCACAAAGCTAAACTAATCAAAACAAAATGGTGCAGTCATCCATTGGCATCCACAGGGGATTGGTTCCAGGATCCCTCGCAGATACCAAAATCTACAGATGTGTAGGTCCCTTATATAAAATGACATGTATTTGCATATAACCTATGTACAGCCTCCTGTATACTTTAAATAATCTCTTGATTCTTTTTAACACCTAATACAATGTAAATGCTATGTAAATAATTTTCATATTTTTAAAATTTGTATCCCTTTTTATTGTTATATTATTTTTATTGGGTTTCTTTTCTGAATATTTTTTATCAATTGTTGGTTGAATCTACACATGCAGAATCCATGGATAAGGAAGGCTGACTGTACTGGCAAAAAAAAAAAAAAAACAGACACACAGAAAAATGGAACAGAATAGAGAACCCGGAAATAAACCCATGCATATATGATCAACTAATTTTCAGTAAAGGTGTCAAGAATACACAATGGGGAAAGGATAGTCTCTTCAATCAATGATGTTAAGAAAACTGGATAGCCACACGCAAAAAAAAAAAAAAAAAAAAAAAAGAGAAAGAAATTGGGCTTTTCTCTGGTACCATATACAAAAATTAATTCAAAATGAATTAAAGACTTAAATATAAGACCTGACACTGTAAAACTTCTCAAAGAAAACATAGGAGAAAAGCTCCTTGACATTGGTATCTGTAATGATTTTTTGAATTTGACACCAAAATTACAGGCAACAAAAGCAAAAATAAGCAGGACTACATCAAACTAAAAACTTTCTTTAAGGAAAAGGAACCACCAACAAAATGAAAAGGTAACCTACAGAATGGAAGAAAATATTTGCAAACCATTTACCTGTGATGTGAATGGCACCCCGTGGTGCTTAATCAGGGGTTTAATCAGAGTATCCCAAAAGTTCCACAAACAAAGAGACATTAAAAAAAAAGAAAAGAAAAAGGAAAAAAAAAAAAAAACTAGAAGCAGTTTCTTCATCACAGGAAAAGCTTTATGCTTATTTTATATTTTATAGTGATTTGTCGTGAACATACAAGCCAGTCTTTTTTGAGTTGACATACCTCACCCTTCAGCTGAATTCTACTAGTTTCATGGTCCTGATATGCCGTTCTACATTTTAAAAGTTTACGATCAGCCACAGAAATTCTTTTCTCAAACTCTGTGTTATTCCCAATCTCACTTTCCAAAAACTTGATCTTTTCTTTAACCAAATTTTCTTTTTCTCTCGTTTCCTGCTTTATCCTTGCTAATTCCTAGGATTAAAACAAATATGTTTACTTAAATATATGTTTAAACTGAGAAAACTAAAAGGAATTTAGTTTCTATTTTTCTATTATTACATTTAGTACTTATTTTACCAAAACTTCTTAGAAGACATTTTAAAATATTTTTATATTAATAAAAACAAAATATTAGTCTGCTACATATTAATGTCTATAAATTCATATTGTTAAATGTCTGTTTTCTTTCATATATCTGGAATTTTGCTAAAGAGATGAGAAAAATGGTTATGCTTTTATATATGAAAGGTAAAACCTACAAATGTAACAGTGTTGAATATTTTTCACATGGAAAGCGGGGTTTCAATGAAGTTTTCCAAATATTTTACAGACCGGTTTTTTTTTCGTGTTTTGAAAATAGCATTTTAGTTATTAGTTTCAATAGGAATGTCTTCACTCAGGCCTTTCACTGGTCGTAGAGACAATAATAAATAGAATACACAAAACACTGTAACTGAAATGTGGACAAAGTACCATGGGAACAAAGAGATGATGAATTCTTTCCAAGAGGAGTCATTAGTCGACATTATACTTTCCTGGCTTTCCAGGATAGGGAAGAAAAAAAAAAAAGAAAAAGAAAAAGTAGAAGAAGAAAAAAGACGTGCCCAAGAGGCAACATTTGAGTCAGGCTTACAAACATGAATGGGGTTGCATAAATACTCTAATGTAGTTAAAGTGTAGGGTGGGAAGGCAGGGGTGCAAAAGGAATATATTAAGAAGGGTTGGGGTCCAGATGAAAGAGATAAAGCTGGAAAGGTAGGGTTTAGGGCCAAATTGTGAAAAAATTCAAATGTCATGTTAAAGATCAACTTTTAAGCCATGTAAAACAAAAAGATTTCAAAGCTGGGAAATAAAAAGATTAGATGTTGTTTTCACAAGCGATGCTGATGGCAATAAGTTGGATGAATCAGAAAAAAAATTACCCTAATGTGTATTACTTGCATGTATTCCAAAATGAGGTCCTTCCAAACAACTAATCACAGGAGATTGGGGGAGGAGGTATGTGTTCTGAAATCAACAGGTTTTAGAAATGCTGCATGTATACATATTAGCATATTAAATGGCTACACATCTGAGATATAACATATTTTAAAAAGGAAATTTTAAAGTTGTTTAATTTTCAAGTTGTTTAATCCAATTTTTAAGTTGTTCTAAATATTTACTGTGTTCATTCACTCAAAAGACACGTCAAAACTTCCTAAGTTTAAATATTTCAGAATATGAATCCAGAGTTTCTTGCCTTATGATTTTTTCTACCACTTAATCAGATGCTTTAATTCTACTTCAACATCATACTTAATAGTGCTATGCATCATAAAATTTTCATATAGGTAATACTAAGTAATATTTTAAAACTTCTACACTGTAATAAAAGCATAGTAGAAAAATATTTTTCCACTTCTACACATTGTTTCTTTTAAGAATACAATTTCAGGATTTTATGACCAGACCCCTGACAAGAAAACGCTGAGAAGGCAGGAATGAACTGTTTTGCAGGAAGAGGAACAAAAGAGTATAATATCAGTTAGGAGATAAAATATTCCACCCTCCAATATGCTACCGTCAGAGGCATTTGAACCACAGCAACTCCATCTTGAAGAGGAGCAGCGTTAACATAAGGCTGCGACCTACGGGGCTGCATTCCCAGACAGGCCATCTAAGTCACAGGATGAGACAGGAGGTTGGCTCAAGATACAGGTCATAAAGAACTTGCTGATTAAAAAGTTTGCAGTAAAGAAACCAGCTAAAACCCCCCCTGACCAAGATGGAAAAGAGAGTGACCTCTGGTCATTTTCACTGCTTATTATATGCTAATTATGATGCATTAGTCTGCTAAAAGACACTCCCACCAGCACCATGGCAGTTTTCAAATGCCCTAGCAATGTCAGGGAGTTACCCTATATGGTCTAAAAGGGGGAGGCATGAATAATCTACCCCTTGTTTAGCATATAATCAAGAAATAACCAAAAAAATGGGCAACCACCAGCCCTCAGGGCTGCTTTGCCTATGGAATAGCCATTCCTTTATTCCTTTGCTTTCTTAATAAAGCTGCTTTCACTTTTACTCTGTGGATTTGCCTCAGATTCTTTCTTGCATGAGATCCAAGAACACTCTTTCAGGGTCTGGATCAGGACCCCTTTCTGGTAACAGTATGAAAATAATAAAACCATAGAAATCAGAAATCCTATAGATCAGGGGTTTTTTCAAAATGTGTTGTTTTGTTTTATTCTCAGATAGCAGTTGTCAAACACTTAGAAGCATCCTGTTGCCTAACGGAACCACCTCTTAGCACCCTCCTTAGTCTCTGACAGCACAATCAGGAGATGTCAACATGTAAGTAAGGAACCACTATGAATGTGACCAGGGAGCTACTAGTTGTGTATTCTGCCAAATCAGCTGACCGAGTTACTTTAGCCATGGGGTTGTATGAGAAAACTGATTGTGGATCCGCAATCTTGGATCTCGCACGTGACTGACAGAGAGGAAGCAGTCATGACTTGAGAAAAGAATTTTTATCTGAGAATTTTACATTATCAAGCCCAGAAAGGCATTAAAATCAGACAGAAATAACATCCCACTGCACCCCTTTTATGAGCTGTGTACTCATGTCTTGATACAGCTTGCTATTGCCACAAGCAGCTATAAATTAACCTAATAATGCCTCAGCAGATACTATAACCCACACCCTGCAGCTCAACAATATATAGCCAATCAATAGCTGATGTTATTTCAATGTAAATTCTTGATAAACAACTCAGGAACTCGCTCTTTTTTCCCCCTTTAAAAATCAACTTGTAACTGCTGCTAATTGGAGTGTATATTCAGGGCAACTTGAATCTATACTCCCAGGTTCCCAGGAATCAATCCTCAAGCTTGGCCAAAAGAAACTCTGCTTCCATTAATTTTGCTTCAGCTTCTTCCTTGTAAGTCAACAGCTTAATGTTTGAAAGCAATGAGAAGTTAAGAAATATTAATAGCAGGCCAGGTGCGGTGGCTCACGCCTGTAATCCCAGCACTTTGGGAGGCGGGTGGATTGCCTGCGGTCAGGAGTTCGAGACCAGCCTGGCCAACATGATGAAACCCTGTCTCTACTAAAAAAAACTACAAAAAATTAGCTGGGCGTGGTGGCGGGAGCCTGTAATCCCAGCTACTTGGGAGGATGAGGCAGAATTGCTTGAATCCGGGAGGCAGAGATTGCAGTGAGCTGAGATCACGGCATTGCACTCCAGCCTGGGCGACAAGAGTGAAACTCAGTTTCAAAAAAAAAAAAAAAGGTAGTATCAGCATTAATTAAGAGAACCTCCTTAAAAAAAAAAAAAAAAAAAAATTAAGAGAACCTCTGCCAGGCACGGTGGCTCATGTCTGTAATCCCAGCACTTTGGGAGGCTGAGGCAGGTGGATCACGAGGTCAGGAGATCGAGACCATCCTGGCTAACACACGGTGAAACCCCGTCTCTACTAAAAATCCAAAAAAATTAGCCAGGCATGGTGGCGGGCACCTGTAGTCCCAGCTACTCGGAGGCTGAGGCAGGAGAATGGCGTGAACCCGGGAGGTGGAGCTTGCAGTGAGCAGAGATCAGGTCACTGCACTCCAGCCTTGGTGACAGAGCAAGACTCCGTCTCAAAAAAAAAAAAAAAAAAAAGAGAGAATTAAGAGAACCTCATAGTTAAGATTGGTTCTCCTTTGTCCCTTCTAGGGAGGTATAACCAGTTTTGTTGATAAAATGTTGGTTACTTACAGAAATTGAAAATATAACAACCAAAAGTAAACCACACCCAGATACCAGAATTTAAACTCCCAGTAGCCTGAGCTGCTTGCCAAATGCCTTTCCATGGAGTAGATAGAATTTAACCCATCTTCTCACCTGACTCTGAATTCCTTCTCTTTCTCAAATCTTCCCACTTTTATTCCCCATTATTTCATTCCTTAATGATTTTCCAAAAACATTCTCCTAAATTACCTCTGAAAATAACAAGAGATAACACTTGGTCTGTGTTATCAGTGCAGTATTCCCCGCTTCCAAGCCTCTTTGTCATTATTGGTGTCTCAGCTTCAAAAGTGAAACTTTACTGCAGTCTAGGTTTCTTTTCTGACTCCTTGTCCCTTGGCTGTTCATGGAGGTTCCATTTCCCTACTGTAACTTATTGCCAAATAGCATACACATTAAATCCAAGGGACCTTGGACAGCCATGTGTAAGTCAGGGCATTGGTTTTATTGCCAGAACAGTATCTACTGACTCTCTCTTGTTCCGCAATTCTGAGATGACAGGATCCTGTGTTTGGAGTTATAATACTACACTCAAATAATCTTCATCACATTTCCAAATGGATATAGAGTCAGCTTTCAAAAATATTTACCAAAACTACTGAATATTGCTACAAAAGTGACTTTCAAATAACAATGTGATTTACATTTGGAACAATGAGTTAAATACAAAAGAGACAAATACAGCTGAACATTACAAGGACCAAACAACTACTTTACCAAAGCACAGTTATCTATGTCTCCATCCCTCTTCTGCATCTGTTCTATTGTGTTCTCCCATTGTTTAATGAGTTCTTGTCTTTCATTATGAATCTTACGAAAATCTTGTGCTGCTTTATCCAATTCTAACTGTCAAACAGAGAGTAAAGAACATTTCTGTGAATTTAAGTGGTTTTGCAAACATCACCTTGAAAATTAAGAAATAAAAATCTTCCTTAAACTAACCTGTGCGCTTATAGTCTCTGTAAGTTCGTTGTCAAGTATCTTTCTTTTCTGATTACATTCCAAAGTTAGTCTTTCTAATTGCAGAGTCAGTGCCTATGATGTAATTATATACAGATACTTATAATTCTCATTCTATTAATTTAAATGTTATTAGTGTATCTAACATTAAATAGTATTACACTATACATTTACATTTATTTTATATGTAAAACTGTGAAATAATAAATATCTTTATCTTTTAACCCCAAAAAGCTAATCTAATGTGTTTGCATATAGCTGCATAAAAACTCAATTGTTTCTAAAATGACTTTTAATATTTTTAAAGTAAATTAGAAAAAAGATTAAGTTATAATTTCCTATTTGAAAGTTTTAAAATAATGCATTGGTATTAAATCTACTAGAAAATAGCATGTTTTATAATACTAGCTTTATTAGTATCACCGGATATAAGTAGATTTTAAGTGATTTTTATAACATAATCAATAGCACTACAGTCTCAAATCAGCAAAAACTACATGTAATATTTAAACTACATTTTAGGCAAAATAGCTAAAATATATTAAAATAGTTCTAGTGGAAAACTTTCTCTTCTGAAATGCTTTTGAGCATCCTTATAAATCAGGATATTCTTAACCTGCGATCCATGAATCCTCAAATAATCAAAGGGAATCAGAGAATCTATGAAACAGTCAGCAATATTTTATGGGTATTTGAATATAGTCATTTTTTCTACAGAGAAGACATTTGGCTTTATTAGCTTCTCCAAGAAGCCTCTGACTCAGAAGTTTAAGAATTGCTGCCTTAAAAATCCTAAGTATAACTTTAGGTAAATAGGTTGACATACTACAGATTTAGAGAAAACCTAACAGTTACAATTTGTAATTTCTCACCCTGATTTTATTATCATCTTGTTGTGCATACTTCTGAAGAGTGAGAGCATCACTATCTTTATGAGCTGATTCTTCTAACCAGGCCTCCAATGCTTGCTGGTCCCAGTTCATTTGACATTTCAAACCATCCAATTTTTGAGTGGCTTTAAATATGCCATTCTAATTTCCAAAGAGAGAGAGAAAAGGGGAGATTACAAAACATTACTTACTATACAAACTAAAATAAAACATACCTTTATATACTATGGAGCAAAATTAAAAATGAGGAAATCCTGTCCCTGCCTTCCAGATGTTTATAATATGCCATATTTTAATAATATAAACTATAATTATATAGCTTGTATCTTAATTCTTTCATTGTAAAATAGAGGAGAGATGACTATACAAAGTCAAGAACAGTAGTTGAGCCAAAGCTTGCTTTAAAAGCCTTTAGGCTTTACGGTAGCTCCCTTACAGCAACTGCATTAATCATTCCACCAAAGCCACCCCAAATATATATGCAATCATAATTAAAATAATATGTTTGGTATGCTAACTCAAATCCAAGACAAGTATCCTTCAGCCCCATTTCCAATCATATTGTTTGCCCTAAGAAGTCTCTTATAGAGAAATTTTGGAAACATTTCCAACTGAAGTAAATATAGTAAAAGAGATAAAAACATTTATGTATATTTAGTCACTTAACAAATCTAGACTCATAAAGAAACAGAGACAACTATATAAACAAATACAAATTAATAAGTATGTAATTATACACAAAGATTACATTATAAAATATGTAAGTGTATTTCCATATGTATATGCACATGTAAAGAGAAGAATCAGAATTTGGAAAGAGCTCCCAAATCAAGTAACTATAAACTAAAGAAAAGATAGAAATAGGTTAAAGTAGTTTAATGTTAGAGTCACAAAACTGATAAATCAATATGAAAGGTCAATATTTTAAATGAAATTCAAAACTAAAAGTATTTTTTAAAATGTGGCTGTTAAAAATCTAACACTTACATATAAACCACGCCTAGTATTTTATAACAGGCAGCAAGCATGGTACTTTGCATATAGTAAGCCTCAGTAAGTAGCTGATGAATGAATAATGGGAAAATGTACCATTCTATTATTGTTTCATTCAAATCACAGCTCCATGTGCCTTTCACTGTCCAAAAAATACGTAAGTAAACACTAGGAAACTAATGTATGCCTTTCCCATACAAGAAAAAAAAAATCAATGCTCATTTGGTGATGGAAGAATGAGAAGTAGCACAGAATTTTAAGTAATATTTCAACATATACTTCTTTATCACTTTTCTTTTCCAGTATTGAAGCCATCTCATTTTCCAGCCGTTGAATTTCATCTTTCACTCGTCCCAATTCTCTTTGAGCAATGGCCTTAAAATGTTCTTCACTTTCAGTCTCACGCTCCCTTGCATTGCAAAGAGACTACAGAATAACACACAAGATAAAAAGGCTTTTAAAATTTTAGAAATTTTGAATAAAAATATTTATAATAATCCATTAGATTAAAACAAAGTTCCCATAAATTGCTTACATTAAGTACTACTAATTCCACTACTCTAAAATCTACATTACATTAGACTGTGATTACAATATAGTTGGTGTTGCTCACTAGTTGTAAGAAAGTCAATGAACTGTGCTAGGAGAAAATACTGTCAATAGTTTTCAGATACTACGTTGATCTAGGAAAACTAAAGAAAACCAAAGTTTCAGTTAGACTTAAAACTTATTATCTACAAATAAGAAATATCCATTAAAAAACAGTTGAGAAATGACATGTTTTATATGAATTGATCACATATTCTAATTAACAGACATTATTTTTAAATAATTATTTAAACACCAATGGTTGTGAATATTCTCTAGAGTATATTAGCACATAATCACATCTTTATGTTCAGTTTTATGTAATAAAAGAGTATGTGTTAACTAATTTTACAGTGCTTCAAAGTTATCACTTAGTATTAATTTTACAGTACTAAAGCTACCATTGTTGGAGGTTTATTATTCTTTTGTCTCTATTACTCTATTCATTTGAGGTTTGATGATAATAAGATACAACTACAGAGTCTCTGCCTCTCCAATCCCCAGCTCAGTAGTTTAACAACTTAAGGAAAAGTGTTGTTCCAAATAGTTTATCAATTACTCAATCACATTGAGATTCAAGAATTCTAAGTTTGTTTTTAAGTTTATTAAATTTGTAACTTTCTAATAAGACTTGTAAGTCATGAAATACTTATCTATATTGATTATAAATTGCTTTTTAAAATATGGCACTGTTCATTTTTTTGAAACTACATACTATTTCTCAGACAGTAGATGCACTTTAAAAAAACTAGTTTGAGATAGAAGTTAGAAAACTCTCCAATGCTGTTTGCTGAGCTGCCTGGTTTGCTGGGCATCATTAGGGAGTGAGTTTCTGTACTTGAACAGATTATGAAGCTTACTTAATAACCACAAGTTTTAATTTTTATTATATTTATGTTAACATTTCTAAGATGCCTAATGTCTTCCCCAGTTATCTTAAATAAAGTCTCTTAAGTATAATTTAACTTTTTAATCTCAGGATTATTATTATGAATTTCAATTCTTGAACAATGCTAAGATGTGTAGACTACTGGCCTCCACTCAAAATGGCCCCAGTGAGTTGTGCTGAAAAATTAAAAAGGAGACAGAAATTTTATTATGTATTATATTAGTTCTGTTTCTGCTTATAGCCATCATTTCTCACCACCATCATTGTACCTTTCTCAAATAACCTGCTGTCTAATACAGATTGTTTGAATAATGATTTCTCCTTTCATATGGATTAATTTTTTGTTTAAAATTGGAGCAGTCGCAGCACTTTGGGAGGCTGAGGCGGGAGGATCACCTGAGGTCAGGAGTTCGAGACCAGCCTGACCAACATGGTGAAATCCCGTCTCTACCAAAAATACAAAAATTAGCTGGGGGTGGTGGGTGCCTATAATCCCAGCTACTCGGGAGGCTGAGGCATGAGAATCTTTTGAACCCAGGAGGCAGAGGTTGCAGTGAGCTGAGATCACGCCACTGTACTCCAGCCTAGGAAACAGAGCGAGACTTCATCTCAAAAAAAAAAAAAAATTGGACCAGTAGTTAGTTCCTCTAAGCCTTTTTCTATCTACTTTCATGTTCAAGGTTATGTTCACAATAGTTTAATTATGCTAAGGTTTCCTATTATAGCTGTAAAAATCACAGATGTAAATATACTATGAGATGTTCCATGACTACACGATATAATCAACATAAATTTCAGTTACTGTACCTGTGTAATTGAGAGCTCTTGCTTAACATTTTTGAAGTGAGAAGTCATAGAATTAATTCGCTCTTCATACTCACGTAACTCATCTTGCAAGCTTGCTCTTTCATCCTTCAGCTTTGACAACTGTAAATAATAAATACTATGATTAACCAAAGTCCTATTAAGTTTTACCATATGAAGGACGTAAAATCAAAGAAAATTAAATTTTCATTTACATTGTCTTAGTCAATTTGGACTGCTATAACAAAAATATCATAGACTAGGTAGCTTAAACAAAATTTAATTTGATTCATGAGAAATTCCTCACAGTTCTGAAGGCTAGGAAGTCCAGGATCAAGGTGCCAACTAATATGATTCCTGGTGAGGGCCCTCTTTCTGATTTCCAGACAGATGCCTTCTTGCTGTATCTTCACATGACAGAGAAAGAGATCATCTCCCTCTTGTCTTTTCTTAAAAGAGCACCAACACCATTCATGAGGGCTCTACCTCTATGACCTGTTTACTTCTCAAAGGCTTCACCTCGAAATACCATCACATTGAGGATTGAGACCACCATATGAATTTTGGGAGGACACAAACATTAAAAACATAGCATTTTGTTTCTTTAAATGTCCACATGAACTTCTAAAATCTACTAATTCTTTAAATGTTATAAAATAGTGTTGTGATTTGGAGATTGCTGTGGGAAAATTAGCACCATATTACACGGAATGGAAATCTCTCTTAGATTTGCAGCGGTAGCAGATCTACTCAAAAATGCATTTTTCATACAGCAATACTATATTTTTATAGGGCAAAAATGAGATTCTACTCCATTATTAAACCACAAGAGATCTTTTTTTTTTTTTGAGATGGAGTCTTGCTCTTATCACCCAGGCTGGAGTGCAGTGGCGCGATCTCGGCTCACTGTAACCTCTGCTTCCCGAGTTCAACGAGATTCTGCTGTCTCAGCCTCCTGAGTAGCTGGGATTACAGGCACCCACCACTACATCTGGCTAATTTTTTTTTTTTTTTTTTTTTGGTATTTCTAGTAGAGAAGGTGTTTCACCATGTTGGCCAGGCTGGTCTCGAACTCCTGACCTTAGGTGATCTGCCCACTTCAGCCTCCCAATGTGCTGGGATTACAGGCATGAGCCACCACACCCGGCCTAAACCACAAGATATCTTAAGCGAACAAGAGCATACTAACAAGATGTAACAAAAACAGAGCAGGAACCATAAATGTGAATAGTCACTAGGCATCAAGCATGATTTCTTCTCCAAGAACTCCTTTTCAAACCCCATTGAACTGGGCTAAGTTTAAGAGAACAGAACAACTGACTCTTATGTACCTAGAAACTGTTGCTTAATGTATTTTGTTTACCTTTGAATTATAACTTTGACTGGAAACAAAACTGTGTAAATGTTAAACAAAATAAATCCTTGGGAAATTATAAGACAGATTCTCAGGATTATTAGAATATACTATCCCTCAAAGCAGCATATAAGCTCAACAAAATAAAAATATGCTTTTTGAGGTCTGGAGCTACAGTCCCCAAAGTCAGGGATATCTCCTGAGGGTACACAACATAATCCACTGAAGTGTGAAAGGAAATATTAGAATTTCAATTTAAGAAAAAAATACTAATTTACTCATTTGTATGTCCTATACTAATATTAAATATTTTTTTTTGCTTTTTGTGTCATTAAACTTTTAATTCCCTCTCGTTTCCTGTTCTTTTTTAAAAAAGTTATTAAAATGAGTTCTTAGTTTCTTTACTTTTTGTCTTAATGATTGAATTAAAAAGGCATTTAAGGCTATACGTTTTCTTTAAATAAAATTTTTGCTGTTTCCCATGGATCTGGGCATAAAGCAGTCTCTTTATTGTTTTCTAAAAGGTGATTTTTCCTTTTCAATTTCTTTTTCATATAAGGGCCACCCAAGAATATTTCTCAGAAACATGCCTAAGTATTTAATACGGAGGATCATTTTTAATTATTTAATAATTTTTAAAAATAATTTAAAAATAATCTATTATAAATTCTATTGGCTTATCATCAAATAATGTGACCTACAAAATGTTTGTTTCTACAGCATTTTAGGGATTATAATTTTTTAATTTTGTTAAAATATACAACATAAAACTTTCCATTTTAACCATTGCTATGTGTACAGTTCAGTGGCAATAAGTACATTCACACTGTTATACAACCATTACCACCAATCCATCTACAGAACTTTTTCATCTTCCCTGAACCTCTATACAGATAAACACTGACTCCCCATTCCCTGCTCCTCTCAGCCCCTGACATCCACCATTCCACTTTCCATCTCTATGAATTTGACTACTCTAGGTACCTCATATAAATGCAATCATGCAATATTTGGCCTTTTGTTTCTGGGTTATTCACTTAGCATAATGCTTTCAAGTTTCGTCATTGACTTTTAATGCATTAAGATTTTGTTTTGGTATAGTACATGATCCACTCTTGTAAATGTTTTATGGGTATGTTTTAAGGTGTATGTTATCTATTCAAGAGATAGGTGTCTCTATGTTTTTACTTTTATTGTATTATATCCCTTACATCCTTATTTTTGTCTAGTAGAGTTGTCTAATTCTGAGGTGCTCATTAATGAAATAGCTCACTGTAACTGTACTTTTGTCAAAGTCTACTTGCATTTATAATAGGTCTTGCTTTTAAGTAATTAGCTGTTGTGTTTTGTACATACAGCTTTATGACTTTTATTTGCTTCATCAATTATGCCATTTATAATTGCATAATGTCCCCAGAGCAAACTTCTGACTTTTAAATGAAAGCATAATTAACTCTCCACAAGTTGAAAAGCCCTTCCCCAAAGAGTTTCCAAACAACATTTTATAGCTTCTTTCTTAAATATAAAGGGACATGTAACAATCACCAGATATTTATTGAAAACTTACATCATGTGCAGGATGCCAAAATAAGCAAAGAAGATCCCAGAAGAAACAGATAATTCAGGACAAAAAAGACAAGAACTAAACACATACACATTACACATACACACACACACACACACAATCAGATTGGAGAAGATATTTTACCCCTAAAACAAGACCATGGTGCTACAAAAAAGCAACAAAGAACTTGAAAATATAGTTCATCAATATAGTTGCCCAAATAAGACATGCAATGGAAAGATAAAACCCTAAATACTTTCAGAGTTTTTTTTTTTAAAAAAAGGTAAACTACAAAGAAACAGAAATCAGACTAATATCAGATTACTAACTGAAACACAGCTGGAAGGTAATTGATACATTCCAAATTCTGAAGTAAAATTATTTTCAACTTAGTGTCTTCTACCCAGTCAAAGTACCATCAGATGTGAGTGTAAATAAAGATATTTTCAGAGATTCAAAGATTCAGAGTGTTTACATCTCAAACAGTCTTCTTATGGAGACACAAGAAACTATTCTATCAAAATAAGGGAATAATACAGACACACTCCATTTCATTGCACTTTAGTGTACTTCTCCAATGGCACATTTTTAACAAAGTGAAGGTTTGTGGCAACCCTGTGTCTAGCAAGTCTATTAGCATCATTTTTCCAATAGCATGTGCTTATTTTGTGTCTCTATGTCACATTCTGGTACCTCTTGCAATATTTAAAATTTTTTCATTATTATTATATCTGTTACGGTTATCAGTGATCAGTGAGCGTCGATGTTACTATTGTAATTGTTTTGGGGTGCCACAAACCGTGCCTCTCTAAGACAATGAACTTAATCAAAAAATGTTGTATCTGTTCTGACTGCGCCACTGATCAGGCCTCCCTCATCTCTCTCCCTCTTTTGGGGCCTCTCTATTCCTTGAAACACAATATTGAAATTAGGCCAGTTAATAACCTTACGATGGCCTCTATGTATAAAAATCAAAAGCTAGAAATGATGAAGGCCCAAAGTTGACAGAGGCCAAAAACTCAGCCTCTTGCACCAAACAATTAACCAAGTTGTGAATACAAAGGAAATGTTCTTGAAGGAAATTAAAAGTGCTACTCCCTTGAACACACAAATGATAAGAAAGCAAAATAGCCTTATTGCTGATATGGAGAAAGTGAGGTAGGGATGGGTCCAGACTCCAGAGGCAGGACTCAGACACCAGACCAAATTGAGGACTAGCTAAAACAGGTTCAGGCGGAGGCAGGTTTCTATAAGACATGCTCACCAGTGTGCCATGTCAGTTCACCTTTGCCACGGCAACACCCAGAAGTTATTACCCCTTTGAACCGGGCACAATGTCTCATGCCTGTAATCCCAACATGTTGGGAGGCCAAGGCGGACAGATCACTTGAGACCAGGAGTTCAAGACCAGTCTTGCAAACATGGCAAAACCCATCTCTACTAAAAACAAAAAAAAAATTAGCCGGGTATGGTGGCACACAATGGTAGTCCCAGCTACTTGGGAAGCTAAAGTAGGGGGATCACTTGAGCCTGGGAGACAGAGGTTGCAGTCAGCTGAGATCATGCCACTGCACTCTAGCCTGCGCAACAAAATGAGACCCTGTCTCAAAAAAACAAAACAAATGAAAAAACCAAGGACTCTTCCAGACTTGGGGTCTTCAGATATGCTGGTCTCTCTTCCTAGAACATTTTCCTTCCCTAATGGCTACTTGTATATTATTATTCAGGGCCTCATATTATTCAGTTTGTATATAAAATTAGAGAGGCCATCCCTGCCCACTTAATTCAATACAGTTTTTCCCAGTTATTTTCTCTCATAGCAACCTTTTCATATTTAGTAATTACCTTCAAACAACTTACCACAATTAGTAACTATGTTTCTATTTGTTGTTTATTTATTTTCTATCTTTGCCACTAGATTATAAGATGAATGACAACAGGAACCATATGCATTCTTAAAAATTTTTTGCTTAAGCTTAATGGCAAGAAGCATATGCATTTTGTTCACCCTACATTCGCAATCTAGAGTAATGCCTAGAACATAATAGCACTCCATAAAAATCCACAGAGAGAACAGATATAGGAATTACAAGAGTTTTAGATTTGTATGGAGTTATATCTGTCAGTCTTTTCTTTGGTGATGTTTATGTTTTGTGCTACACTGAGGAATGCCTTTCCCAGATTATTTTAAAAGTCTCCAATAATTTCTTCTCATACTTATATAATTACATATTCTACAGCAAAATTTGTAATGCACATGAAATTATGTTCATATGTGAGAGGAAGCAGATTCATAACTCTTTTTTCAAAACAAATAGCAATACACCATTCATTAAATAGTTTATCTCTCTCCTTTGATTTGAAATGCATTCTTTTTATATTAAATTCTCACACATGGAAAGATATGCTTCTGGATGTCTGGTGTTTCGTTGATTTATTTATCTTTACAAAAGTGCCACACTGTTTTGAGTAGCATAGCTTTTTAGTATGGTAGGGCAAAACATACTACCACCACCATCACAACTATTCTGTCTAGTATCACACACTTTCACCTCCAAATGAACTTTGGAATTGAGTTGTCAAGTTTTTTTTAAAGAGCCCTAGGCATTTTCACTGAAACTTTCTTGAATATACAGAATAATTTAACAACTGAAACTTTTATCATATTGTCTTCTGACCCAGAAATATGTACATGTCTCCATTTGTTCAGATCTTCTTTTATGTAATTAATTCTTAATATATTTGCACATGACCAGATTCAGAGCATTTCTATAACCCCAGAATTAGAAGAAACCTCCAAGATTTCCCCGACTACAAAATGTACATCAGCAACATGCAGTGCTTTTACACTTCCACTGATTAGGTACTCACTACCTCCTAAGGAAATACATTTTACCACAATAGATAATGAAATAGATAATGACTTGGATAATGAAATAAGTCTCATAGGGAAAATGTCAGAGGGGTCCTGTAATTGTCCTGTTTCACAATTTCCTTATCTACACAAAATGCTTTTTTAGTGATGATTATCTTGACCAGTATCTATAAAAATTTTTAAACATGTACACGTCACAAGGCTGCATCAGACTGTTGACTGCTCTGTTGAGCACTGTTAATGAAAGAGATGGATGTAAATAAAGTCTTTATAAAGGGGCACTGACTTCACAGCCAAATATTATGCAATATTTCTGAAATCATTGTTACTTTTTTTCAGTGTTTTCATCATTGTTCCTGGCACATAGTAATCTCTTGATTAATACTCACTGAATTAACGAATCGATCATTCTTATGGATTTATTTCTCCTCATAATGGGGACATAACTACATTAAAAACATGTTCTAATGCAGAGGAACAGTAAAGACCTCTCTAATTACAGACTTTCAATATCCTTTTCTGGGAAATACACATTCACAATTTGTTTTTGCCCATGACAACCACTGCCTTGTAAAAAAAAATTATGTAATATACTTAATATTTTTAAGGATGTGTACAAGTATTGTCATGTAATTAAGTTGGGTACAGTGGTGTGTATGGAAGGGGTGTGTGTGTGTGTGTGTGTGTCTAATTAATTCCTGAAGATGAGTGACATTAAACAAAAGCTGACAATTTTCTATGACTATTTCCTAGAACCCAAGGCAAAGAAGAAAAGAAAGGTCTTTATATCAAAGTATTCTCACCTATAAGTAAAATGGTCCTAAAAATCAAAAGAGTTGGTTAAACCAATACTTTAAGAAGCTTTGATATTCAGAGGTCCACACTTTTTCTAGTGGAAAAACACACTTTACTGATTTTATTCATTTACTCTAATTCCACAGATGGTGCTTCATGTCTGTATATGTAAAGTACCACAGTACCTTTTTTTCTCTTTTTTTTTTTGCTTTACTTTTTTTTCATTTAATTTCTTGAAATAAATCAAAAGTGCTACTCCCTTGAACATACAAATGATAAGAAAGCAAAATAGCCTTATCACTGATATGGAGAAAGTGAAATATGAGGTGGGTCTAGACTCAAAGGCAGGGCTTCGACCAAATTGAGAACTAGCTAAAGCAGGGATGAAGGGGAAGCAGCTTTCCATAAGACATGCTTGCCAGCGTCCCATGTCAGTTTACCATTGCCATGGCAACACCCAGAAGTGATCACCCCTTTAGGCTGGATGCGGTGGCTCACACCTGTAATCCCAACTCATTGGGAGGCCAAGGCTGGTGGATCACTTGAGGCCAGGAGTTCGAGACCAGCCTGTCCCACATGGCAAAACCCTGTGTCTACTAAAAATACAAAAACTAGCTAGGTGTGGTGGTATGCACCTGTAATCCCAGCTACTTGCAGGGCTGAGGCACAAGAATGCTTGAGCCTGGGAGGCAGAGGTTGCAGTGAGCCAAGATGGTGTCACTGCACTCCAGCCTGGGTGACAGAGCAAGACTCTGTGTCAAAAAAAAAAAAAAAAAAAAGTTATCACTCCTTTCTATAGCAACAACCCAATCACCTGGAAGTTACCACTCTTGTTTTAGAAACTGCTGCATAATCTGACCCTAAGTATATGTATAATTAAAAGTGGGTATAAATATGATGGCAAAACTGCCTCTGAGCTGCTACTCTGGGCACCTGTTTTCAAGTATCCCTGCTCCACAAGGAGCAGTACCTCTGCTGCTGCATACTGCCACTTCAATAAAAGTTGCTGTCTAACACCACTGGCTCACCCTTGAATTCTTTCCTGTGTGGAGCCAAGAACCCTCCAAGGCTAAGCCCCAATTCTGGAGTTTGCCTTCCCTGCATCAAAAGATTTAGTGGTCCAGATAGAGGATTAAATCAGCCACAGTCAGCTTACAGGTGCAGTGGTATGATCTCGGCTCACTGCAACCTCTATCTTCTGTGTTCAAGCGATTGTCCTTCCTCAGCCTCCTAAGTAGCTGGGATTACAGGCATGCACCACCATTCCTGTAAGCCAAAGCCTAATCCAGAGAAGGGCCCTTAACTTTCTTCAATTCTATGAAGGCTGAGAAGGGTGAGGAAGCTGCAGAAGAAAAGTTTAAAACTAGCAGAGCTGGGTTCATGATGTTTAAGGAAAGAAACCATCTCCACAACACAAAAGTACAAAGTGAGATAGCAAGTTCTGATGTAGAGGCTGCAGCAAGTTATCTAGAAGATCTAACTAAGATCATTGATAAAGGTGGCTACACCAAACAACAGATTTTCAACATAGATGAAACAGCCATATATTAAAACAAGATGCCATCTATGACTTTTATAGCTCAACAGGAGAAGTCAATGCCTGGGTTCATAGCTTCAAAGGACAGGTTGACTCTTAGGGGCTAATGCAGCCGGTGACTTTAAGTTGAAGCCAACACTCATTTACTATTCTGAAAATCCTAAGGCCCTTCAGAATTATGCTAAATCTACTCTGCAAGTGCTCTATAAATAGAAAAAAAAAAGCCTGGATGACATGTCTGTTTACAACATGGTTTACTGAACATTTTAAGCCCACTCTTGATTCCAGCTGCTCAGAAAAAAAGGAATTCCTCTCAAAATATTACTGCTCATTGGGCCAGGTGTGGTGGCTCACACCTGTAATCCCAGCACTTTGGGAGGCCAAAGCAGGCAGATCACTTAAGGTCAGGAGTTCAAGAGCAGCCTGGCCAACATGGTGAAACTCCATCTCTACTAAAAATACAAAAATTAACCAGTCATGGTGGCACATGCCTGTAATTCCAGCTACTCAGAAGGCTGAGGAAGGAGAATCGCTTGAACCCAGGAGTTAGAGGTTGCAGTGAGCCAAGATCACACCACTGCACCTCATCCTGGATGATGACAGAATAAGGCTCCATCTCAAACAAACAAACAAAAAATTAATGCTAACTGACAATGCACCCGGTCACCCAAGAGCTATGATGGAGACGTACAAAGAGATTAATGTTTTCATGCCTGTTAACAGAACATTCTGCAGACCATGGATCAACAAGAAATTTTGACTTTCAAGACTTACTTCAGAAATACATTTTGTTAGGCTATATCTGCCATAGATAGTGATTCCTACGATGGATCTGAGCAAGGTAAATTGAAAACCTTCTGGAAAGGATTTATCATTATTGATGCCATTAAGAACATTCATGATTCATAAGAGAAGACCAAAATATCGGTATTAATAGGAGTTTAGAAGAAGAATATTCCAGCCCTTATGGATGAGTTTGAGAGGTTCAAGACTTCAATAGAGGAAGTAACTGCAGATAAGGTAGAAATAGCTAGAGAACTAGAATCAAAAGGGGAGCCTGAAGATGTGACTGAATTGCTGCAATTTTATTAACAAACTTGAACAGATGAGGAGTTGTTTCTTATGGATGAGCAAAGAAAGCAGTTCCTTGTGATAGCATCTACTCCTAGTGAAGATGCTGTGAACATTGTTGAAATTAAAAGGAATTTAGAATATTACACAAGCTTATTTGATAAAGCAGCAGCAGGGTATTGGAGAATTGACTCCACCTTTGAAAGTTCTACTGTGCATACAATGTTATCAAACATTATTGCATGCTACAGAAAAATCTTTCATGAAAGGAAGAATCTGTTGATGCGGCAAAGTTCATTGTTCTCTTATTTTAAAAAATTGGCGCAGCCACTTGAACCTTCAGCCACCACCTTGATCAGTCAGCAAACATCAACATCAAAACAAGACTCTCTACCAGCAAAATGGTTACAACTCACTGAAGGCTCAGATACTTGTTAGTATTTTTTTTAACAATAAAGTATTTTCAATTAAGGTATGCACACGTTTTGAATTTTTTATTGAACACCTAATAGACTGAAGTAAAAGTAAACATAACTTTTACATGCACTGTGTGACTTGCTTTATTGCAACGTTCATTTTGTTGCAGTGGTCTGGAACTGAACTCACAATATCTTGAAGGTATGCCTACACAAGAAAAACGAAGGTATGTGATCTAGGAAATACAGCCTCAACTCAGCAGAGGAATAAAGAGAATTTCGAAGGTAACAGTTGTAAAACAGGCCTGTGGGAAAATCTGTACATATTGGAAAATACAGCACTCCAGAAGGAAGTGGGTGGGAAGTAGAGGGCAGAAGGAATAGAAGAGTACCTTGAAGATCTGATGCTTTAAGATGTATAAACTTAAAGCAGGCAATGCAAGGAAGTAGACTGGCAATCTAGGATGCAAGAAATTAAAATGACAGTACTTGGCAATGCAGGCTCTTTTTTGGTTCCATATAAATTTTAAAGTAGTTTTTTCCAATTCTGTGAAGAAAGTCATTGGTAGCTTGATGGGGATGGCATTGAATCTGTAAATTACCTTGTGCAGTATGGCCATTTTCACGATATTGATTCTTCCTATTCATGAGCATGGAATGTTCTTCCATTTGTTTGTGTCCTCTTTTATTTTGTTGAGCAGTGGTTTGTAGTTCTCCTTGAAGAGGTCTTTCACATCCCTTGTAAGTTGGATTCCTAGATATTTTATTCTCTTTGAAGCAATTGTGAATGGGAGTTCACTCATGATTTGGCTCTCTGTTTGTCTGTTATTGGTGTATAAGAATGCCTGTGATTTTTGCACATTGATTTTGTATCCTGAGACTTTGCTGAAGTTGCTTATCAGCTTAAGGAGATTTTGGGCTGAGACGATGGGGTTTTCTAGATATACAATCATGTCATCTGCAAACAGGGACAATTTGACTTCCTCTTTTCCTAATTGAATACCCTTTATTTCTTTCTCCTGCCTGATTGCCTTGGCCAGAACTTCCAACGCTATGTTGAATAGGAGTGGTGAGAGAGGGCATCCCTGTCTTGTGCCAGTTTTCAAAGGGAATGCTTCCAGTTTTTGCCCATTCAGTATGATATTAGCTGTGGGTTTTTCATAAATAGCTCTTATTATTTTGAGATACGGCCCATAAATACCTAATTTATTGAGAATTTTTAGCATGAAGGGCTGTTGAATTTTGTCGAAGGCCTTTTCTGCATCTATTGAGATAATCATGTGGTTTTTGTCTCCGGTTCTGTTAATATGCTGGATTACTTTTATTGATTTGCATATGTTGAACCAGCCTTGCATCCCAGGGATGAAGCCCACTTGATCATCGTGGATAAGCTTTTTGATATGCTGCTGGATTCGGTTTGCCAGTATTTTATGGAGGATTTTTGCATCGATGTTCATCAGGGATATTGGACTAAAAATTCTCTTTTTTTGTTGTATCTCTGCCAGGCTTTGGTATCAGGATGATGTTGGCCTCATAGAATGAGTTAGGGAGAATTCCCTCTTTTTCTATTGATTGGAATAGTTTCAGAAGGAGTGGTACCAGCTCCTCCTTGTACCTCTGGTAAAATTTGGCTGTGAATACATCTGGTGCTGGACTTTTTTTGGTTAGTAAGCTATTAATTTTTGCCTCAATTTCAGAGCCTGTTATTGGTCTACTAAGAGATTCAACTTCTTCCTGGTTTAGTCTTGGGAGGGTGTATGTGTCCAGGAATTTATCCATTTCTTCTAGATTTTCTAGTTTACTTGCGTAGAGGTGTTTATGGTATTTTCTGATGGTAGTTTGTATTTCTGTGGGATCAGTGGTGATATCCCCTTTATCATTTTTTATTGCATCTATTTGATTCTTCTCTCTTTTCTTCTTTATTAATCTTGCTAGCGGTCTATCAATTTTGTTGATCTTTTCAAAAAACCAGCTCCTGGATTCATTGATTTTTTGAAGGGTTTTTTGTGTTTCCATCTCCTTCAGTTCTGCTCTGATCTTAATTATTTCTTGCCTTCTGCTAGCTTTTGACTGTGTTTGCTCTTGCTTCTCTAGTTCTTCTAATTGTGATGTTAGGGTGTCAATTTTAGATCTTTCCTGCTTTCTCTTGTGGGCATTTAGTGCTATAAATTTCCCTCCACACACTGCTTTAAATGTGTCCCAGAGATTCTGGTATGTTGTGTCTTTGTTCTCATTGAAGCCAAAAGAACAAAGCTGGAGGCATCACGCTACCTGACTTCAAACTATACTACAAGGCTACAGTAACCAAAACAGCATGGTACTGGTACCAAAACAGAGATATAGACCAATGGAACAGAACAGAGGCCTCAGAAATAATACCACACATCTACAACTATCTGATCTTTGACAAACCTGACAAAAACAAGAAATGGGGAAAGGATTCCCTATTTAATAAATGGTGCTGGGAAAACCTGCTAGCCATACATAGAAAGCTGAAACTGGATTCCTTCCTTACACCTTATACAAAAATTAATTCAAGATGGATTAAAGACTTAAATGTTAGACCTAAAACCATAAAAACCCTAGAAGAAAACCTAGGCAATATCATTCAGGACATAGGCATGGGCAAGGACTTCATGTCTAAAACACCAAAAGCAATAGCAACAAAAGCCACAATAGACAAATGGGATCTAATTAAACTAAAGAGTTTCTGCACAGCAAAAGAAACTACCATCAGAGTGAACAGGCAAACTACAGAATGGGAGAAAATTTTTGCAATCTACTCATCTGACAAAGGGCTAATATCCAGAATCTACAAAGAACTCAAACAAATTTACAAGAGAAAAACAAACAACCCCATCAAAAAGTGAGGAAAGGATATGAACGGACACTTCTCAAAAGCAGATATTTATGCAGCCAACAGACATGAAAAAATGCTCATCATCACTGGCCATCAGAGAAATGCAAATCAAAACCACAATGAGATATCATCTCACACCAGTTAGAATGGCGATCATTAAAAAGTCAGGAAACAACAGGTGCTGGAGAGGATGTGGAGAAATAGGAACACTTTTACACTGTTGGTGGGACTGTAAACTAGTTCAATCATTGTGGAAGACAGTGTGGCGATTCCTGAAGGATCTAGAACTAGAAATACCATTTGACCCAGCCATCCCATTACTGGGTATATACCCAAAGGAATATAAATCATGCTGCTATAGACACATGCACACGTATGTTTATTGCAGCACTATTCACAACAGCAAAGACTTGGAACCAACCCAAATGTCCAACAATGATAGACTGGATTAAGAAAATGTGGCACATATACACCATGGAATACTGTACAGCCATAAAAAATGAGTTCATGTCCTTTGTAGGGACATGGATGGAGCTGGAAACTATCATTCTCAGCAAACTATTGCAAGGACAAAAACCAAAACCAAACACCGCATGTTCTCACTCATAGGTGGGAATTGAACAATGAGAACACTTGGATACAGGAAGGGGAACATCACACACTGGGGCCTGTTGTGGGGTGTGGGCAGCGGGGAGGGATAGCATTATGAGATATACCTAATGTAAATGATGAGTTAATGGGTGCAGCACACCAGTATGGCACATATATACATATGTAACAAACCTGCACGTTGTGCACATGTACCCTAAAACTTAAAGTATAATAATAATAATAAAATATATATATATATAAAATCACAGTACTATGGGCCCTTCTTGCAACAATCATTTGAGGATAAAATCCAGCCAGCCAAAAGACAAATCAAAATGAAAAGTTCAAGAAAGATAAACTGAATAAAAGTGACTGCAGTAAGGACCATTAAAGCAAATCAAGTATAAAACTAACACTAAACACTTGTGATAAATTAAGGGCATTGAATCAAATGCAAATAAAACTTGATAATATTAAAAATGATAAAACCATTATTTTTAATAGGGGAAAAGGAGGTGGGAAAATGTGTAAGAGTGCTGACTTATTCTTTAAAATCAGAGACATTCAGTAATCTGTATTTGAAATATAGAGTTCTTAGAAACATTAACCATTTAATTTTTTCTTAACTTAGAGGAATTTTTTAGCAATCAGCACCTCTTGTGATCAAGTAATATTTACCTGAAATTCAACAACTGCTTTTTCTTCTCTCAAATACTAAAATAAATATTTTGTGTTAAAAACCGCATATATATAATTCCATTATAATACTCATTTTTCTCTTCTTTCTGTATATCTGTATACCAAGATGTCTGAAATGTGTGTTTAATGCCATGGTAATCATTTCTACAGTACAGTGGGCACTTTGGAGAGGGAATACCTTAAGTTTTTATCTCATACCCTTCTATTCTGTTTGAATATCTTAAATTTACAGGAGTTGCTTTTTAAATGTCAGAGTTTATTTATGTAATGCAATTGTGGTGCTCATTTTTCTTCTTTATATGGCTCTATAATTTTTTAAAATAGCTAATATACGTAATATGTACATAAAAATCCTGTGTGACACATATTATGGCAAGAATACTAAAACCTAAAATTTGGATGGAACCTTAACCCATATTATGTCCCTAGAGCCCGCGAAGTAATTAGTTTGTTTATCTCCATCTCCGCTTTACAAAAAAAGAAGCAGGATTAGGGTTGGTAAATAGGATCTGAACCCAGGGCTGGATACTTAGTATTAATTCCTCGGTACTCAGTGCTAGATCCCTTACATTTTCTAATATTGCCCTCCTTTGGGGAAAAATTGCAGTCTTCTAAATTACACATGAGTAAATAGGTCAGAACGTGTTAAAAAGCATTTCCATTGTTTTCAAAAGGTAGAGTAACAGGGTTTTCATTTTCCTTTTTTAGAGCTGAGAAAACTTTCTGTTCCGTTTTATAAAGTTGTGTAAGCATCATCTGTTATTCTTGGACCTTCTTCTACACAACATACCACCACCAAAGTTTTTCAAAATTTGCTGACCCGGTTGCAATTTTTTATTTTTTTATTTTTATTTTTTCGTAGAGACGTGGTGGGAGGGGTTTGTGGGGGGTCTCGCTTTGTTGTTCAAGCTTGTTTACTCCTGGCTTTTAGGGATCCTCCGCCTCAGGTGTGAGCCACTGCGCCCGGCCTGCAATTTTTTTTTTTTTTAACAACTGCTATGAATTGTAGTTAGTGTAAGTTCGTCCTTACAACGTAAAATTTCTTATGTTAATCTGTGACAACTCAATCTTCTCTTTGAAAAACTGTAAACTGCACATTTCATTCTTACTGGGCTGTTCCTCTTGAAAACATCTCAAGTCACTTTCAGCTTTAAACATTACAGACAAAAACTCACAAAGAAATATGAACCTTCTGGAGTTTAATTTATAAACGTGCGCAAATAACCGTTGCTATGCAAACCTCAGAAGTTCTTTTCCAAGTAGCTCTTTAATTTTTGAGCAAGGAAAAAGCGGGCGCCGGAACCAGCCTTTCCTCTCCCGCCAGGAGGAATGAAATAAGTAAGAGGAGTGGGCATGAGGAAGGGAGTAATAATTCGAGCTTTATAACCCTAAATGTCAATTATGGTTTTAATAGCATTTTTAAATGCTTAACAATTACTGAAATAGGCAGACAGGGTAAGGGAGGAGGGCGATGGCGCGGGGGAGTGTTAGAGGAAGCACAGGATTAGGAAAGGAGAGAAATAAAAGGGCTGGGGTGGTACTGCCAACCAGAAAACGCCCCCAACAGGCTCTCTCTGCTTCCTCCCGCCTGCTTCAATTGATCTCACCTGATCTTCCAGTAGCTTGTTCTCCTCGTTTGCCACCGGGATGGCGAACCCATCCTCCCAGTGCAGCTCAGCCAGGAATTCGCTACTCATGACTGCAAACGGATAGAGAAGATACAGAGCAAAGATCCGCCTTCTTGTACAGCGGGTGAGCAGCACCCGCGTCAAGCCCAGGCACCTGCACAGTGCCGCGGCAATTGCCGCGGGAGCCCTAGCAACCTTCCCGCGTCCTTAGTTACCAAACAGGAAACGCTCCAGCCCGAAGGCGAAACTTCCGGTTGAGAACTCCCTGCCTGCAGGCCGAAGAATCTTTTTTTTTACCTTGAGCACTGAGGGATGAGCAGCAACTTGCCCCTCCCGAGGTTCCCGGGGGTTGCCAGGCGGCAGCGTAACTTTCCACGAAAAGGCGGCTCTCGGATCGCTCCCGGAGCGTGTGAAACCTGTGGCCCCCGGAGCTGGCTGGAGGACCACGGCGCAGCTGGCTGGAAGTAAACCACACGATCCTCCGATTGCCTGGGGGAAGACGGGAGCCAACAGAGATTATAAACTAAGTTTCTTTTCAAGGTGTGTTTGCTGTGTTGTGTAGATTTGAGCTACTACAGTAGGTGAAAGTAGACCGAAGTGAACTGGTGTTTGGAAACAGAACTCTCTCTCTGGCATCACTGGGATGTTCCGATCGTCGCCTGTTTCAGTCGGCCAGCCTTCCTCACCGCACTCACCTGCCCCATCGCGGATGTCCCAGTCGATCACAGACGCGGACCGCGCGGAGGCCGCACACTTGTGGCGCGGTGTGGTAGCCCCTCCGGCACCACTCCCACACTTGCATTTTTCTTTGCATTTTTGTTTGTTAACATTTAAAGTGTGGAATTTCGCATAAACGTCTGTATTTCCTCCGCTTGAAAAAGGGTAGGTGACACAATCCCCATTATCAAAAGGCAATGTTCCGCTGGAGAGGCGCCCCCTTTAGACCAACAAAGCACTTTACCAGTTCACTAATTTGAATTACCTGCTTGGCACGGGTAGGCATTTGAGTTATAGTCTCTCTTGTATAGTATCTCAGAACTGGAAAGGACAAAACAATCAACTAATCTAATCCTTTCATTTTCTCGGTAAGTTAAACCGAGGCTCCTTGAGACAAAGTGATTAAAGAAGGGATGCTGTGCATGAATTAATTTTACGTATCCAATAATCATCTGTAATCTTTTTTTGCTCTTTCGAATTTTATTTTACCTAGACATTGTTAAACTTTTATTATAAATATTTTAAATGTATATGGGAATAGAAAGCAGAGTATAAATAACTGCTATATACGCATCACCTTGATTTAGCATTCATATTTTGCCATGTTAGCATCATCTGTATCTTTTGCTCAAGTAAAAAGATAATCAAAGACATCATGACATTACATCCCTAAATACATGAGCATGTATTGGTAGAAGAGTGGTTAATGTTATCTAACATAAGCACAATATCATTATCACACCTATAAAAATCAACTATTCTTCAATATCATCTAATAACCATTTCAGATTCATATTTCGACTGTCCAAAAAATGTCTTTTTACAGTCGATTTGTTTGTTATTATAGTTCTGAAATCCTCCTGTAGGAGCTTTGTCTCTTTGTGCCTACATTGTTTTCCATAAACTTAATCTTGTGGACTTAGTGCCTTTAAAGACTAGAATTAGCAAAGCATTTTATTCCCCCTTTCTACAATGATTAAAGGCTGGGGAGAAAGGCTCAACTTGTAGAAGAAATTTGACCTGCATGTAATAGTGGAATTTTAGATATAATGACATTTAATCCTTTATAAATGATCATTACTTATTTTATAATAGTGTAGTCATTCCAACTAATGAAAATGTTAGTATTCAGCTTATGTTAAGATGGTACATAGTTATTTATACTTGGGATATGTTGTGGCAATGCTGCTTTCTAAAATTATTGGTGTTGGGTCAAAGGTGGGGAGGGAAATGGCAGAACAAGACTTCCAGCAATCAGCCCTCACAGAAACATCAATTGGAACAAAACTATTCACCTACGAAAATACCTTCACAAGAGCTAAGGAAACCAATCACATTTAATTACCTTTTAAGACAGCAAAAAATAAAAATAAAATAATTGGTATTATCACCCATGTATCTTAAAATTACCTAATTTACCATCCCAGTTTTTAATATGAAAACTGAGCTGCCTCGACCTGTGCCAATGAGTTGAAGCACCCCTCTCAGTGTCAGCTGTAGCTGCCAAATGCATGACTGTGGAGTCTTTTTCATCTTTCCATTAATTTTACTTCTAGGAATATGTCCTACAGAAACAGTTACATAGGTAAGTTCCATGCCCTTATACCACATGGGCATAAGAAGTCTAGCAACTGAAGCTCTGAGAATCCCATGTCTCATTTCTCAAAGATTCCATTTCCTGAATTTGAGGATAACAATTATGTGATATTTACTTCTAGATGAAATGCCCATGCTTTCTCCAAATTCTACAATTCTGCCTTAAAATGGTATCTCATCACAGAATCTCATATCACCTAGTTCTCACTCGAATTCTACAAGTTCTAGACCATAACTCTATTTGCATTCATCCAGATCTAGCTTTGGAAACAAAACCCGTAGTTTTATAAGCTTTGTTGTTGAAATGCTCAATTTAATTCCAACATGCTAAAGAAGATGTTACCCTTTTACTGTCTTATTCCCTTAAATTCACCAAATCAAGTTGCACAGGCTAAAACATAAAGTTTATTTGTTCTGCAAAAATAATGTAGAAAAAATACTTCTATGTATGAAGTAAAAGAAAAAGATGTATTTCACCTCCATGCCAATCCTACTTGTAAGAGAGTACCACTGTTTAGTGTTTACCTAACCAGCATTTTTAAATGAAGCTATAAATATTTACATATGTCAATTTTGTCCTACATAAATATAATCATATAGTAAATATTATTCTGCAAATCCATTCTTTTCACTTAACAATAGTGGCCATGTTTCCATGTCAGTACATTTAGATCTACCTTAGTCTTTTTACAGAAGCTTAAAATTCAGTATTATCAATTATAACTTTATAAACAGTGCTGCAATGCACATCTTGACAATACTGCATTTCATCAATTCTGGTTATACTTTTTTTCACATTTTTATATCTCTGAAATCGAGATGCATCTTTTAATCAATGAAATTAGATTTGGTGAAATATGACATAATCTTGCATACCTATGTAAATATCTCTACAGGAAAAATACTTAGAAGTAAAATTAATGGAAAACAGATTTAAGCAATTTTATTTTGATAGGTAACACTAAATTATTCTTCAAAAAGGCTTTACATATTCTCCAAAAATATGAGAGTATCTTTGCATACCTGGATATTATGAAATATTAAATATTTTACAATATAGAGAACAAAATACAGTATCTCATAGTTAATGGACATTTCCCTAATAAGTGAGACTCAGCATCACATTTCTTCTAAGAATTTCTTTATCATATTCTTTGCCCAGTTTTTCCCTACTCAGTGATCTTATTGAATTATAGCAGTGCTTTCTGTGTTATGGATAGTATTCTCTCTCTCTGTGTGTGTGTGTGTGTGTGTGTGTGTGTGTGTGTGTGTGTGTGTGTAAATATTTTTCTCCCAGTCTGTTTTTGGAGGCTTTCTGTTTAACTTTGTTTGTAGTGTATTTTGCCATACACACCTCAGAAACTACCCTTGTTGCCATCAGCATGCTTCCTACTCAGCGGACTCTTTCATCATCAACTTACCCAATCTAGCAGCAGCATTAAACTCACCTGTTCTTTCCCTGTTAAAACATTTTCCTCTCTTGGCTTTTATGAGTTTTTCTTTCCTGTCAGTTTCCCATTAACTTTATTTATCTCCTTTGCTGCTTTATCTTGGCCCATTTGGCCACGCAACAATGGTATTCCTCAAGACCCAAAGCTGATCCCTCTACTCTTCTCTTCTTACAATTGCTTCCTAGGTAATGATATCCATTTTCATGTCTTTAAATGCTATGGTAGGTGTATTAGTTTGCTAGGACTGCCATAATATCATACACTAGGTGGCTTAACAGAAATTTATTTTCTCACAGTTCTAGGGGCTAGCAATTCAAGAGCAAGGGATGGTTTCTGGTGAGGCCTCCCTCCTTGGCTTGCAAGATGGCTGCCTTCTCACCGTATCTTCACATGGTCTTTTCTCTGTGCACATGGATTGCTGGTGTCTCTTTCTCTTCTTATAAGGATACCACCAGTCCTGTTGGATTAGGGTTCCGCACTTCTGACCTCGTTTAACCTTAGTTCCCTCGGTAAAGACCCTGTTTCCAAATACAGTCAAATTGGGAGTGGCTTCAACATATGAATTTGGGCAGGGGAGGGGCCCAACTCAGTCCAAAACAGCTGATATTTTCTTAATTTTATTCTTAACATTTCTCTAGCCCAGATCTCTCTTCTGTTCTCCAAACATACATCCAGCTGCTTACTAGACAATTCTGTCAAGATGTCTCATCGATATCTTAAACCCGATTCACATCTAAGATAGAATTCTTGACTTCAACTGCACATATTTCAAAGCTGTTTCCCTGTCTTTTCTACACAGCCAGCACACCGCCATCTACTGAACTGTATAAAATCAAATCCTGACTGTGATTACGGATTCCTTCCTTTTCCTTACCTCCCATCTTCAATATATCACTATTACATCTCACTTTCAGCCCCCAAAGCTGTACTGATCCTACTGCTCTCCATCTCCACTGCCACTACTCTAATTTAGGCTTTCATCACCTGTCACTACGTTACCAAAATTGTCTCCCCATCAATCTGCCCACCTCTGCTCTTGTTCTCCTAAAAATCCATCCTCCCTTCAGCAATTAAGGTAATCTTTTCTTTCTGACATCAAATTCCAAAATGTTTCCAACATAAAAAAGGCTGAAATAGTTTTAGTCCTCTAGATCTAGTTGGTACCTAGATCCTGCCATTAATATTTGCCTCTTCATATGTTTATCTCTCTATTCATCCATCAATCCATATTATTTCTTCATGTATTTCAAAATAAATTCTAAGAATCAATACACTTCCTTCTTAAATACTTTACCATGCTTATGGTTACTTTTATTTACATTTCTCCTCTACAGTGAAATTTACATACAAAGAAAAACACAAATCTTTCATTTTGACAAGTGCATGACTTGGTTAACCTAAACTACTCTCAAGATATAGAATATTACCACTACCACAAAACATTCCCTCATGCCTCTTTCCAGTCAGTCCCTCCTCTCACCTCCCCAAATCCCCAGAGACAACTATTTTTCCAGGGTTTTTTTTTTCTATTGTAAGTTTTCTTTCTTTTAAAATTCCAAATAAACAGAAAGGTACCATATTGTACCAGTTAATAATTTATTGCCTCTCAGCTCCAAATTCACCCATTTTTCCTGTTCTGTTAAAACAGTATGGGCTCTTTAAACAGTTCTCTTTTGGCTGTTGGCATAAAATTAGGCTTTATCAACAGAGGGCATAGGAGAGACATTGCAGAAGGAAAATAGATTTTTTTTTTTTTTTTGCTTTGTTTTGTTTTTCTTTCTGGTTTCCATGAGCTCACCTGGCAGGCTCCTGTAGCACGCACAGCTTCTCCAGCCCCTGGCTCCTGTGTTGCACACAGCTTCTCCAGCGTCCAGCCCCTGCATCACAGGCATTTTCTCCAGCATTAGGCTCCTGCAGTGCTTGTGACTTCTCCAGTTCCCAGCTCCTGCAGTGCGAAGCAGGCAGCAGCATCCAGAAGCTTTCCTTAGCACCCCACCCCACTCTGAACTCTTCACTTGGGCAGTTCTGTAGCAGAGTGCCTCTGGTGAGACATCTCCCAATTAATAGATTTCCCTGGCATCATAAAGAATAGATTTTCAGCCAGTTCCACTGCACCAAAACAACTCTGCCATTCACTGAACCCTGCGGTGGGGGTGGAGGAGTCTCTTCCTTGGGTACTGTATTTCAGCTTTAGGGATACTGGCTGCTCCTTATAGCTGCTATTTTTATATTCCTTAGAGCTCTTTACATCTTAACAGTCAACCATTGTGACTCTTATCCTCTGTATAATGAACAATTTTTATATTAAACTTTCTCTATTAAGTTACTATGTGGTTTCTTTCTCCTCACTGGACCCAGATTCATACAAGGACAGTTTGTACTTTCAGAAATAACATGCTTTTTTTCACTCTGCATAATGTTTTTGATATTTATCCATAATTGTGGTACATAGCAATAGTTTGTTTCTTTTTATTGCTGTGTTGTTTCCAGGTTTGGATAATTATGAATAAAGCTATTATAAACGTCCTTGTACCAGTCTTTTAAACACATTTTTTATTTTAGAATAGTTTTGGATTTACATAAAATTTACAAAGATGGTAAAGAGAGTTTCCAGATACCCCTCACCAAGTTTTAGTTTCCCCAATGTTATTATTTCACATTGTCATGGTACATTCATCAGAATGAAGAAGCCAACCGTGCTACATTACTATACACTACACTTGACTTTTTTGTTTTGTTTTGTTTTAGTTGGAGTCTCACTCTGTCACCTAGGCTGGAGTGAAGTGGCACGATCTTGGCTCACTGCAACCTCCACCTCCTAGGTTCAAGTGATTCTCCTGCCTCAGCTTCCAGAGTAGCTGGGATTACAGGCGCCCACCACCACACCTGGCTAATTTTTGTATTTTTAGTAGAGATGGGGTTTCACCATGTTGGTCAGGCTGGTCTCGAACCCCTGACCTCGTGATCTGCCTGCCTCAGCCTCCCAAAGTACTGGGATTACAGGCGTGAGCCACTGCACCCAACCCAGACTTCTAGTTCTTCCATTAATGTTCATTTTCTGTTCCAGAATCCAATCCAGCATATCACATTGCATTTTCTTGTTATATCTCATTAGTCTCCCTTGTGTCTGTGATAAGTTCTCAATGTTTTTCTTGTTTTTCATAACCTTGACAGTATTCAGGAGCACTGACTCATCTAATATTGTGTAAAATATCCCTCAGTTTGATTTTGTCTGATGGTTGTCACATGCTTAGGCTGGAGTTAGGGGTTTTTGGAAAGAAAACCACAGAGGTTAAGTGTCCTTCTCATCACATAATATCGGAGGTATATTATGTCTCCATGACATCACTTGTGATTTTATCTTCAGTCATTCTGTTAAGGTAATGTCTGCCAGGTTTCTTCACTGTAAAGTTACTATTTTTTCCCATCCATACTCAATTCTTTGGAAGCAATTCACTAAGTTCAGCCTGGTCTCAAAGGAGGGAGATTAAGCTCTATCGCCTAAAAGAATAATATCTACATACATTATTTAAAATTTTTTGTAAATAATACTATTTCTTCTATATTTGCTCAATCTTTTTATGTCACTATGGACAAATGCATATTTTATATTTGGGGTTATAATCCAAACAATGTTATTCATTTTGTGGCTCAATTTGTTCCATCCTTGGCCATTGGCCCCTGTGTGTCTTTGACATGCCTTCATCATTTTGTTTTTGTTTCATTTGGTTTGTTTTTGAGCACCTCCTTACTTTCTGGTACCACATGACTTTTCAGGTTCATCTTGTATTTTTCCTAACCCAGCTTGAGAATCAGCCATTTCTCCAAGGAGCCCTGGTTCCTTTTATGGGAGAATGGTGTTTAGAAACCAAGATCTGGGGTCTGGGTATGTTTGTTTTTGTGGTGGTGTCATTGCTTTCAGGTCCTCTCAGAGTCAGAGCTAAATAATATACGTGTGTACATTATTAACCCATGAATTCATACATATCTATCATTGTTTTTGCTTCTGTATGCATAAGCTAAACACTAGCACATATTGCTATCTCTGACTCTCACCCAGTACCATAAAGCTTGTACTAGCCTTCCCTTTTTACCTATTTATAACTTTCCTGCTAGTCATGAGAAATCTTGCTCCTACCATCCATTATTCATTTACTTATTTTTTCCAGCCCCAGTATACATTTAAAGTACTTTCAGAATTATTAACCTGTACTTCCAGTACAAGTGTTTTCATGGACATATGTTTTTATTTCTCTTGAATAAATTCCAAGAAGTGCAATTGCTGACCATAAGATAGGTGTTTGGCCAGCATGGTGGCACACACCTATAATCCTAGCTACTCAGGAGGCTGATGCAGGAGGATTGCTTCAGCTCAGGAGTTCGAGACCAGCTGGGCAACATACCAGGACCCTGTTTCTTAAATAAAATTGTTCTTAAAAAGATAGATGCATGATTAGTTTTATAAAAACACACCAGAGCTTTTTCCAAAGTAATTGTGCCATTTTAAGAGTTTCTTTTGTTAAATCAAATTTTTCCCAGGTTAAAACTCTTCAATGGACTCCTAGTTTAGTTAGAATTAAATCCAAACTCCTTAACTGGTCTACAAAGTCCTGTGTGATCTGACCTCTGCCTATTTCTCTCATCCCATCTCTTGCCAACTTTTCCTTCACTAACTACATTTCAGCCACACTGACTTTCCAGAATTGTTTCTCCAGAGCCTCAAAAAACTGACCAGGCATGGTGATTCATGTGTGTAATCCCAACACTTTGGAAGCCCAGGGTGGGCAGATCACTTGAAGTCAGAAGTTCAAGACCACCCTGGGCAACATGGCAAAACCCTGTCTCTACTAAAAATGAAACAATTAGCCAGGCGTGGTGGCATGTGCCTGTAGTTCCAGCTACTCAGGAGGTTGAAGTGGGAGGATTGCTTGAGCCCGGGAGGCAGAGGTTGCACTGAGTCGAGATCACACCACTGCACTCCAGCCTGGGCAACAGAGTGAGACCCTGTCTCAAAACAAACAAACAAAAAAAAGGAGTGTCTTCAGATATGCTGGTCTCTCTTCCCAGAACATTTTCCTTCCCTAATGGCTAGGTCCTTATTATTCTCCAGGGCCCCATATTCTTCAGTTTATATATAAATTTAGAGACACTTCCCTGCCCATTTAATTCAATACAGTTTTTCCTAGTTATTTTCTCTCATGGCAACCTTTTCACATTTAGTAATTACCTTCAAACAACTTACCACAATTAGTAGTTATGTTTCTATTTGCTTATTTTCTATCCTTTCAACTAGACTACAAGATGCATGACAACAGGAACCATATGCATTTAAAAAAATTTTGCTTAAGCTTAGTGGCAAGAAGCATATGCATTTTGTTCACCCTATATTCAGAATCTAGAGTAATGCCTGGAACATAATAGTAAAATCCATAGAAAGAATAGATATGACAAGAGTTTTAGATTTGTATGGAGTTATATCTGTCAGTCGTTTCTTTGGTGATTTTCATGTTTTGTGCTACACTGAGGAACGCCTTTCCCAGATTATTTTAAAAGTCTCCAATAATTTCTTCTCATACTTATATAATTACATATTCTACAGCAAAATTTGTAATGCACATGAAATGCATGTTCGTGTGTGAGAGGAAGCAGATTCATAACTCTTTTTTCAAAACAAATAGCAATACACCATTCATTAAATAGTTTATCTCTCTCCTTTGATTTGAAATGCATTCTTTTTATATTAAATTCTCACACATGGAAAGATATGCTTCTGGATGTCTGGTGTTTCGTTGATTTATTTATCTTTACAAAAGTGCCACACTGTTTTGATTAGCATAGCTTTTTAGTATGGTAGGGCAAAACATACTACCACCAACATCACAACTATTCTGTCTAGTATCACACACTTTCACCTCCAAATAAACTTTGGAATTGAGTTGTCAAGTTTTTTTTAAAGAGCCGTAGGCATTTTCACTGAAACTTTCTTGAATATACAGAATAATTTAACAACTGAAACTTTTATCATATTGTCTTCCTACCCAGAAATATGTACATGTCTCCATTTGTTCAGATCTTCTTTTATGTAATTAATTCTTAATATACTTGCACATGACCAGATTCAGAGCATTTCTATAACCCCAGAATTAGAAGAAACCTCCAAGATTTCCCCGACTACAAAATGTACATCAGCAACATGCAGTGCTTTTACACTTCCACTGATTAGGTACTCACTACCTCCTGAGGAAATGCATTTTATCACAACAGATAATGAAATAGATAATGACTTGGATAATGAAATAAGTCACATAGGGAAAATGTCAGAGAGGTTCTGTAATTGTCCTATTTCATAATTTCCTTATCTACACAAAATGCTTTTTTAGTGATGATTATCTTGATCAGTATGTATAAAAATTTTTAAATGTGTACAATTCACAAGTCTGTATCAGATTGTTGGCTGTTCTGTTGAGCACTGTTAATTAAGGAGATGGATGTAAGTCTTTATAAAGGGACATTAACCTCACAGCCAAATATTATGCAATATTTCTGAAATCATTGTTACTGTTTTCAGTGTTTTCATCATTGTTCCTGGCACATAGTAATCTCTTGATTAATACTTACTGAATTAATGAATTAATGAATGGATCATTCTTATGGATTTATTTCTCCTAATAACAGAGAGACATAACTACATTAAAACAAATTTTCTAATGCAGAGGTACAGTAAAGACCTCTCTAATTACAGATTTTCAATATCCTTTTCTGGGAAATACACATTCACAATTTGTTTTTGCCCATGATAACCACTGCCTTGTTAAAAAAAAATATGTAATTTACTTAATATTTTTAAGGATATGTATGTATATTATTATATAATTAACCTGGGTACAGGGGTGTGTGTGTGTGTGTAATTAATTTCTGTAGATGAGTGACTTGAAACAAAAGCTAACAATTTTCTGTGACTATTTCCTACAACCCAAGACAATGAAGAAAAGACTCTTTATATCAAAGTATTCTTACATATAAGTAAAATAGTCCTAAAAATCAAAGGAAATCGCTAAACCAATACTTTAAGAAGCTTTGATATTCAGAGGTCCACACTTTTACTAGTGAAAAAAACATACTTTACTGATGTTATTCATTTACTCTGATCCAGTAGATGGTGCTACATGTCTGTATATGTAAAGTATCACAGTGCCTTTTTTCTCTCTTTTTTTTTCCTTTTTTTCTTTTTTCTTTTGACCCAGAACTCTCATCAAGGTCTACTATTATAATGAAGATCATTATTCCTGACATCTGAGCCAAATCTTTGGGTGCAGCTTTAAAGATGTACTTAAGAAGAAAACCCCCTAGAAATAATTTTGGACCAGATACCAACCTAACAATTTATTAACATTTTTCGCCTCAGTTCGTTTTTACTTTAAAATGACAAATCTTTGACCCCACACAGAACTCTCTGTCAGTCCATGAAAAACATCTAGATGCAAAATCATAATCCCTCTTATTCTTCTAAACACTGCTAGTTGCTATTGTTTTAAAGCAATCAAAATAATGATAATAATTAATAATGAAAGTTCAAATTCAGGATCGTAATGGATAAATCAGCTTGTTACTCAAGTTATAAACTTAGATATATAAAAATTTATAAATGAAGTTTTTGTTGAATCAGTGATTAATCTAGTCACATAAATTAATGTTTCTTTATGGATCATAAAAAACAGAAAGCTTTAGAAAAGCAGGGATGATAATTTTAAGTGTCAGCACAAATAACCCATATCACCCTGCAACCTACAAACAATTAATTTATGTTTCCTATTTACTCTAAACACAACTAAACTTGACATATAATCTGAATCAGAAGTTATCCATTTTTTGCCTCTTTTGAGTTTGATTTAGTGATGATGAGAGCTATGGTCACTAATCAGTGCTATAGATAATACAGGTATTCATAATCTGCTGACACAAGGCTTAATAAAATGGCTTTAGTTGATGAACGATACCCCTTTAAGGGTTAAATTCTAATACAAATATAGAAAAATCAGAAGTAACCTTTCAGATGACTTATCATTTATGCTTTCCTTCATTCATATCTCCATTAACTCTTTTACCTATCTTTGAACAAACTCAAGGAAACAGGATAGAATCGGTTACTCCTAGGTACGTTACACAAAATAGAAAAGCACATGATCTTTATCGAGAGAATGACAACTTAATGAAAAAGACCAAAAATATATATAATTAAAATGATCAATTATAATATAGGCAAGGTGGATAATATAAATCAACTTAAATATCTCTTGGAAGATGAGGTCAGAGTAGGGTGCTGCCGACACCTCCTTTGTATAACTAGCCTAACTAGAGGTGATAACATTGACCCAACGACTAGATGAGCCGTAAAGGGATAGAACTTCCTAAGGGAAGTAGCTTCTAAATTCTTACTTTTTTGAGATATGATAATTGTCATAAGTAAAGTTCTTCATTTATAAAAGAAACATTGCATTCGTTCAGACAGGATCTAAGCCCTTAAGTTACAACACTGAAAAAAATGATTATCCTTTCCTTGAGTTTACTATCCAGTGGAGAACTGACCACAGAAGCTGCCTGCTATCTGGACTCCTGACCTCCATAATTGATTTCTCTAATATCATCTCCATACCTCTGCCGAAGTGATTTTTCCAAACCTCAACTCTGAGTACATCACCCCTTCCCCATGAACACTCCTCCATGGCTCTCCATGACCCCCTCTAACATGGCATATAAGGCCTTCCTGAACCGGCCCCTCCTTCTTCCCCAGCCTTACCTTTCACTCACCTTCACCTTAACACTACAATTTCTAGCCCAACTAATTTTTTTTCCCTCAAGTTCTCTCTCACTTCAGTCTTTCACACATCTGTTCCCTCTGCCTGGGTACTCTTTTCACATTTGCCCAGCTAATCCCAACCTTCTCTAACCTATATGTGCCCCCCAACACCATATTTTTGCTATCATGGCACAGTCCTGCCTCCTTGAGTTTGTTATACTTTTTGTTTCTCCTGGTCTTCTATTATTCTAAAAGCAACATAAGCCAGAGAGCATCCACCTTATTTAGCACTGGCTCCCTAGCGCTAGGTACACAGTAGACATTCATGCGTTCATTGTATTAACAGTCATTGAGCACCTAATATGTGACATGCTCTCAGTAGAGAGTGATAGGGACATGTATCTGTGAACAAAGAAGACTCGAATGTTGCCTTCCAGAACTTTTGTTAAATTAACAAGAGCAGACCAAGTGCACACAGTATGGCAAGGCTGTCAGGACTCATCAAGGCAAGCACTTCTATGTCTCCAGGTGGGAGGGCAGCAGGGGCAGAGGAGCCACCCAGGAAGAAAAGCCTCTTACCTGAAGCTTTTAAGATAGTGATACAAAGGTTCCCATAAAAAGTCGGGTGAAAGTGCATTCCACGTGGTGGGAATAACAATAAAAAGACAATAATGTAGAAATTCCTGAGTTTGGCTGGGGGAGTACAAGGAACTACTTGTAATTAGTGGAGAAATACCAGTAGTTTAACACTGCTGGTCATAGGGTGACTTTTGTGGAGTAACATTTGCCTGGGAGAATGACATGACATAAGGCAGGATGAGTTGAAAGATACCAGATCACAAAAATATTTTCTTGTAGACAATAAGCATAAATTGAATAATTTTAAATGGGCAAGATGAGAGGAAAGGAGAATATGAAATAGGGGAAGAGAAAAGAGGCAGAAAGTAAGACTTTGTGACTATTTTAAAGGGGGGCCAACCAAGAGGATGCTTTTCTCATTGTGTGAGAACTATCAGGGACCAGGGGATTTGGGGTGAAAAAACTAACCCCCAAATCTACCAGCAATATTGTGCCACAAGTAGCAAAGTTTTCAAAACCTCTTTAAGATCACCTTATAAAGTGTAAATATGTTTTTGCCTAACTTTTCAAATGCGTATATATTCTCCAACGTTCCTAACAACCACACTCTTTAAGGCATCAGAGTATATATTAACACCTACGAGTGCCTGTGTGTTTGTAAACATCAGCTAATTATCCGGGGTCCACGGGAAGACCAGGCCTCAGCACAGGAAATAAAGAAAAAAGGGGCAGGAATTCTATGCCCCGTGTCTTATGCTGCACTAGCTGTTAGTAAAAGAAATATTGGCAATGACTTTCTTTGCTTTCAGTGTTGCTCTTCAAAATTACACTATCTTTCATTTCCTTCCTTGCTCTTTCTTGAACTTTTTTCATGTTCTTTACAATGAGCATGAACTACTCTTATAATTAAAAGAAAAATACTTTCTAACAACAATGATATGCCCAAAAAAAAGATCCTTGGAGTAAGAAGTAGTAGTGAAAACAGCAAACAAAAAACATAACCCACCGTGTAACCACTGTATAGAAAAATGCGGGGTAAAGATACAAGGAAATGTGTGTTTGTCATGATACTGTACACACCATCCATGTGAGCACAGCACAAAAACAAGGCTGGTATGAGGCTTCAGCTTGAACTTCCATGCTGCTATACGGAAAAAGCAACCCTCCACTGGGCTGAGACACTTGGCTTTCTTATAGCTAAGGCTTTAATTTAAGAGACACTGCAGAGAGGTGGCTTGCTTTTATTCTATGAGCTATAGCTCTGCACATAATATATGGGTAAGTTTACTCAAAGCACTTTTTATCAGCTGTCAATCTGTTTCTTAGCTTGCATCTGGCTACATTTCAGGTAGCAAAGGAGAAAGCAGGGATTAGTCCATGGCTCTTGCCCTGGGGGAATTAATTGTTGCTTGTTACTTTAGTGAATTGTATGCGGAAGTAATTGCTGTTCTTCTGCTATATTCTGTGGTTTTATTCACATAAATCCTATGTAAAGCTCATTCTGAGTACAATCTAGTCAGTATATTCCAAAGCGGATGAACTGCCTGTATTCATGTACCTAGATAGTTGGAAGCAGTTATTTGAAAAACTGTCTTACAAATACCATCCCATGTTGACACATTTGTGAAGTTACATTGACTCCTTCATCCTGGAATCCGGTCAGTGTGTCTGCCCATGTCCTACCATAAGCTGAGAATTTTATGCTATCAAATTTTTTTCTTCTCTCCACATTCAATGCCAATTTCTTATTATTCCCATATCATTATCTTACTCCAAACTCCTTTATGAGTGAGTGTCTTAAGTTTCAGTGAGGATTTCTGAAGATACAAACTATTCTACCCTTTCTTATTTTCTTTTAACCCTGCCTCTCACTAAGGTTCATTGAAGGGTAGCTAGTAATGGTAGGGGAGAGACAGAGAAAGAGGAAGAGAAAGAAAGAGAGAGAGATGCACACATTAACCAACAGTTTTCTTTTATGAACAAGAAAATTGGCCATTTTCCTATTAGCATATGAGGAACCTAAGAATGTCTCTTGTTGTCAAGGCAACAGCTATTCCTTGGGTAGCTGCAATAGAAAAGAAACCAGAGCAATCTTTATAGGTTCAAGTTTTTTTTATCATCAAATCATAGAAAGGAACCTTGGGCATCTACCTAGCCTATTCTCCTGCCTTTAGTTAAGACCCACAAAAATAATGTGAAACCAACACAAAAACAGTCCTATTTTATATGCTTCTGAAGATCTTGCATAGCTTTCCTTGTTAATCATTTGCAGTGTTTTTCAGGGCATATTGCAAATAAATTTTTTTCAATCATTCTAACTTAAATCTTTCATGCTGCAGCTTGAAATTTGCTTCCTACACTTCCATTCTCAGTAGAAATAAACCATTGTACACTTTCCTTTCTAAGAATCTTGGCCAAACTTGAGAAAAATAACAAAATTATCTGTCTTAAACTCCTCAAAGTGAACAATGCTAGATCCTTTATCTTTCAAACCATTGGTATTGTAGGTCTCCTCTGATGAGTCTTATACTCTGCAAGACCATCTCTAATTAGGGAATCCAGTCCTGCCTCTTAACTTTCATAGAAAGCTGGCCAGTGGCACCCAAAAAGAACAGAACACCATCTAGTTTCAGTCTGTCTACTCAAGTATCATTGGTAAAGTTTTTATCTGTGGAATTATGTTCATTGTCAGATGGTTTTAGTTGCTGTTTTGCACAGTATGGCTAATACAACTTTGACTGGTTTGTGCTGACTGGTTTGAGCACAATCACTCGTTCCACATCTGGTACTTGGAAAACTGATTTTATTCAAAGGACTCTGATACATAGACTATTCTTTTTCCTTGTAAAATCATATTTTCTTGATTCTTTCTTTCAAGATGAAATTCACTCCTTTCTGAACTCACAGTGACAAGTTTAGTAACCATCCTTTCAGTTCCCCTGTACATGTCTCTGATTAATATATGCTGAGCACTAGACACAGGAAGGCATCCTGACATTTTTTAAAAGACATCCATATTGGCCGGCCAAGCAGAAAATATTTATCATCCAAAACCAAATATTTCTTTGTTCTCGCTTGATTTCTTGCATCATTTTGACCTATTACCTTAGTGCTTCAGCCATAGATGCCATATTTTCTGGTCCTACTTTTCCTCATCTTTGAAATGAAGAGGCAGCAAACATAGACTAACAGCATTTATTGATCCCTTAGTCTATACTAGGCATTTTTATTTTTTATTTTTTATTTTTTTATTTTTATTTTTTTTTAGACAGAGTTTCGCTCTTTTGCCCAAGCTGGAGTGCAGTGGTGTAATCTCTGCTCACTGCAACCTCCATCCCCCAGGTTCAAGAGATTCTCCTGCCTCAGCCTCTCAAGTAGCTGGGATTACAGGCGCCCACCACCACACCTGGCTAATTTTTGTACTTTTAGTAGAGACGGGCTTTTGCCATGTTGGCCAGGCTGGTCTCGAACTCTTGACCTCAGGTGATCCACCTGCCTTGGCCTCCAAAGTGCTGAGATTACAGGCGTGAGCCACCTAGCCTGGCCTACACTATGCACTTTTTAAAGCACTTTATATTGTCTCATTTTGGCTTCACAATAATTCTGTGAGGTAGATATTTATTGTCATCACCATTTTACAAAAAAAGAAAACTGAAGCTTAGCATGGTCAAGTAGCTTTCCCAAGATAACACAAATACTGGGTGGTTGAGCCAGACTTTGAGATAAGGTGATCTGATCTCTCATACTCTTAACCACTGTTCCATGGGGGCAGGAAAATGAGTACTCCACTTACACGCTGCTGTAAGGAATAAAGATTGGTAGAATCTTTCTGGAAGGTAATTTGTTAATATGTTATCAAAGTCTTTTAAAAGATGCATATCCTTTGCTCCAGTCCTTTTTTTATGTTACAGATATCTATGTTGTATTTGCAGTGTGCCAGTCACTGCTCTAAGTGTTTTTCATATATTAAAAAACAAAATAATGACCACACCATGAGGTAAGTACTAATATCTTCATTTTGTAGAAAACCAAACTGAGGCAATTAGAAGCTAAGTGATTTTCCCAAAATCTCACAAGTCTTCAGGTGTGAAGCTGAGTTGTAGCTACAGAATCTAAGTGTCCTTAATCACTGCACTATCCAGTAGTTTTAATTTTAGAAATCAAGTCTTGAGAAGTAATTATGTATATACACAAGACATTATCATTATAGCTCTGTTCCTATAATAAAAAAGTGGAAAGAAATGGTTGTAAATTCATATGGCACTCTGTAACAAATAAATACTTTGTTGTAGAGGAAGCAAGTACTATATTAACATCACACATATGATATATTGATAACAAAAGAGAGTAAATGAAATAATGTTATGACATATCTAGTTTTTATTTTAAAAGTAGGCATATATAGGCACAGAAATAAACTAGAAGAATATACAAACAAACTAGAAGAACAACAAAAAGTTAACAGTAGTCTTTGGGTAATGAGGTGATAGGTGGTTTTTTTATTGAATATATATTTTTTCTTTTTTCAAATAATGAAAGTATATTTCTAAATAGCAAATCTTAATTTAAAAGTAATCTAAGGAGGTTGTAATGGAGTATGTCTGGGGTCTTTTAGACAGTAGGGTGGTGCTTACATTGTATATTTATAGGAACAGCCATGCTTTAACTTTAACTGGAATTCTAATCTCCCTAGTCAATCCTTTGTTGATATCATGCTGGCAAACAAGAAGGATTACCTGGCTTGTTTTAATGCCGATTTTATGTGATCTGAGTAACTCCTAATGAGAATTTGGAAACTCTTGCCCCAGATCTATCAATATGACAAGCCATTTAACTCCTTTTGCTACATGTCTGCATTCTGTTGATGGTGTTAGTGACTTTAAGATCGAGTAATGGTTAAGTGCCAAGTTCCAGTCATCAGTTCTCTTTGGTTCCATTGCTAAATCCACCACTTAGTTTAGCCATATGACCTTGAAGTCTATAGACTTTATTTTCCTCATCAGTATATAGGGGTTTTGAGATAATTAACTGAAATAACATATGTAAAACACTACTATGTAGGGCACATAGTAGTTACTCAGTAGATAGATGGTAGCTATTTTTATTAATAGCCTTTGTTATTGTTCAATGCTCATTTTTAAAAGTGCATGTGAAGCATAGTAGCTCACATCTGTAATCCCAGCACTTTGGGAGGCCGAGGTGGGAGGATAGTTTGAGGCCAGGAGTTCAAGACCAGCCTGGGCAACATGGCTAGACCCTGTCTCTACAAAAAAAAAATAAATAAACAAAAATAAGAAATTGAGCTTGTAATAGTGGCACACAACCCAGCTTCTTGGGAGGCTGAGGTGGGAGGATCCCTTGAGTCCAGGAGTTTGAGGCCACGGTGAAATATGATTGTGCCATTGCACTCCAGAGAGAGACCTTGCCTCTTAAAAAAATTGTGCATGGGAGATTCTCTAGTAAAAGCTACTATGCACTTTTTATGTGGTATTCTCAATCGAAGAATTTAAATTTTTCTTTGGCAGAGAGATGAGGAAAAGCAGGCTATCATCTATGAGTGGATCTATTTAAATTTGTTAAACTGCATGTTTTAAATGATCCCTGTGGTCTTCTAAGGCCAGTTTTCATGATCAATGTGATTAGCATATCTATTTCAATTAAAAAAATGATTTTTATGAAACTATTTCAAATTCATAGTCAATATACACTGATTGTTTTAACTATGCTATAGACTATTAGCTTTTACATGTAGATAAACTCTCAAATCAAGATGTGGACCCTCACACACCCTAATTATCATCAGAAACTAATGCTATATTGTTTGATGCCTACCAGTTTCCACGGGAAAGGATTATCAGGTTAAATTATGTGTCTTATGTGCAAGAAGAATATCAATGAAATACCTTTATCCCATAGCACTCTATGGCTATTTCCAAAAAAGACTTCCATGTTTATATGCCAACATAAGGAATGATGAATGCACACACATATGCCTTATTTTTCAATAAATGTAATTAAGAGGGTGGTATTCACCTCCTAACACTGTTTCCTCTGAGCTCAAAAGAAACAGCTTTGGAAAAACTCTAGCTGTCTTTTGCCAATAGAGTTGTCCACCAAAATCTGAACCGGCTTTTCAACTGGGTCTGGTTGTGTGAGGCAAAGCAGGGCTTGTGTTGTCAGACATCTCTCTACCTCTCCCCATGCTCCACATTAGCTGAGCCTCACTGCCCTTCACCGTAATCCTCCCAGGCCTGCTGTCCACGTTGGCTGAGCCTCACTGCTCCAACAAGTAATGCACTTCCCACACAATGGAGGCATGGCAGGAGCAGTGTGAAGGAAACCAGATAATGCAGTCACAAGCTTGACAGACTTGCTCCCTTTCGAGTGGTACATTATGAACTGGCCAAGTGAAACATGAAGGTATTATCCTGTCTTATCTGCTGGTTGAATGGGGTGCAGCCTCCTTCATGGTAAGGTTTTTGGCTTGTTGCCAGAGGATTCTCACTTTTGCTGCTTCACATATTCACCCAGAGTCCTGCCTCTTCACCTCTGTTAACTATTTTGGCTCTGACTTGCTCCAGAATGAGAAATGAGGACATGTTGGGTCCAGGTGATGACTCTGCCAAATGGGTTTTATGAATCACAGGTCAATTCTGAAGCTGATTTAGAAACATCTGCCACTGTAAAGTGAGTTTAGGGAACCAGGTTACATTAAAGAGAACTTGGGTTTCCTACACTTATCTGCCTCCACAGAATTGGCTTTAGTCTTTTCCCAGAGAAATATATCATTTTGGGTCATAATTCCCTATCTGAGAGAGGAGATTGTAAACACACACACACACACACACACACACACACACACACACACTCTTCAGAGTCTACATGAAATGGATTCAGGTTTGGGTTTTACAACAAGATTCCAAAGTGAATATGATGCCAAATCTGTAGCTTGAGAATGACTGCCCATAGAATTCCTAGTCCCAACTAAAGACAAACTCAAGGGCTAAATTTCTAAGTTTATGAGCCTCTCTGATAAAGCAAAAACACCTTTAAAGCCTAAAGTTCCTTTTATAGTTGGCAATAATTAACAATAAAACATATAGCACTGCTTTTGATAAGACACCCATAATGGGTGCCTAGTTTTTATTAAACGTTGTAAGTAAACAGCTGAGTCTGCCAGAACCAAAAGCATAGCCCTTTTTATATAATAATTAATTCTACAAAAGACCAGCACACAGACCATCATCCAGTTATTCCTTGCATGATCCTAAAGAAAATTACTTGAGGTAGCTAAGGTTTAGTTTCATTATGGGTAAAATGTTATCTCTATCCCATAAAAATTTGCTAAGGATTAAAGGTAGGTAAAGAGCCTAGCCCAACACCCAACCAGTGTAATGTAGGTACCCAGTTCAGGTCAGCTTCCTTCTCTTCCCTATTCCTTTGACTTCTTTGCAAACAACTGGATTGTGTATCACTGTATCAAGCGATCTTAATCAGAGCAGAGAGCAATCAGCATAATAAAAAAGGGTCTATAAGAGCACAGTCCAATTTACTTATTGGTTCAAATTGCTGAAATAGCCCCTGGATTTAAAGGCTCAGGAAAGTAATTAATGCACACCATCCTAGGATTTCAAAGGTGTTTATAGGTAATATTTTATTCAAGTCTATAAAGGCCTGAAGTTGAAGGCAGCACAGATTCTCATCTTCATTTTACAGGCACTTGAATTTTTTGAGATTGTGTGCTTCCAAGAAAACAACCAATCTGTGACCAAGATGTAATTAAGACCCATGATTTCTAATTCCCAGGCTTTGACTCCAACCTCTGAAAATGCTTCAATTCAATGAAACTAATGGCACTTTGGTCTCTGGAATTAGATCCTGTTATCAATGACTTCCACATGGAAAGATCATTCCAAAATGTGTAATTAACCAAGAAAATGCAAATAAACCAATTTGTACCTGCTATTTAGAGGTAAGACACAGAAATGGCTTGAGTTTATTATTTGAAAACCTAACCTTTTTCCGCTTTGAATGTAGCTCATGTTCTCTAGTTCACGTAGTTTTTTGCAAAATTTACATTTTCAGTGAAATATTTTAATCATTTGTGATTCTGTTATCAGTGCAGAGTTTAGAATGGAGAGAGAAATATATGTCATTGGGCACAATGTGAAAACACAAAGGTCTTTCAATGACCTTTCACAATTCAACTCAATAAATATTTTTCAAAACTCGACTCTTTACCAGGCTTTATGCTAAGTAGGGTAGGAGTCAAGCTTTCAGCCTAGCACAGTCGGAAATACAGTAACATTTGGCCAGCATTACTGAATGAATGAACCTAGTAGAATGATTAAATACTTATGTATACCTTCTAAAACGCAGACAGTAATCAGTATAATAAAAGAGGTCTATAAGGACACAGTCCAGAAAGGCAACCTAGTGAAAGAAATATTTAAGCAGGACCTGGAAGACAATTTCTTTCAAGTGACAGAGGCTCAATTCAAAGTAGCTTAAGAGAAAAAACAAAACAGAGATTATGGGTTAGCACTGTTGGAACATGGCCTGGAACACCCAGACTCTCTTAGTCTCTTTGACTCCTTAGCCTATCTCTCTGATTCTCCTTAGTCACGAAGCATGTTGGCCTCATTTTCTCCTACTGCATGTGAGCTTTCTCCTTCTGTTTGCTGGCAGAATATGTTTGCTGGCAGCTTTGGGCTAACATAATTCCAAATTAATGACTCAGAAGGAAAGAGTAACTCTCGCCTAACTTCAATATATGAAGGACTCCACTTGGCACATTTGGTTACTTACTTATCCTTGGACCAATCATCGTGGCTGCAAAACTGATGACTTGCCTGGTGTGGGTCATGTCACCAGAATTGAGTCGCTGCTGTGATGACATGCCTTCCAAAAACACATTTTTGCAGTGAGAATAAAACAGATTCTTAACAGAAGAGGGGTTCTGGATAAACAAAAAGAATGAATTCCATTGCACCCTAGAAGACAGACTGGCCACTGTTAAGCTGACATGGAGAAAAAGGCCACTCTAAGCAGGGACAAGAGTCTGAGTAAACAAGAAGAGGGGAAAAGTGTGTATTAAAGGAATGGATGGTATTGGTTAAACACAGCAGGAAAGGATGGAGGGTTGGTTGGGGTCAGATAGATGTGCATATTTGAGCTCTATGAAGAAATTGGCCAGGTGTTCTCTGAGCAATGTATAGGTTTTTAAGGTTTTGAGAGTCACACAATATACTTTCTGTTTTATAAAGGTAACTGTGATTATATTGTGGAGTATATACTGGACAGAAATGCTGAAAGTCAGGAGTTGAGTAGGAAAGGTATGTCAGGCATGGATTTTTTTTGTTTTGTTTTGTTTGTTTTTTGTCTGAAAGCATTAATTTCCTGGGAAGAACTTCTCCTCTGCTTTGTCACAGCGTCCCACATAACCACAAGGCAGGGCCAATGTTGAGCTGTATTTTCTGGGACACAGTGATTAGTTCATGAGTAAGCACGTAACTCAAGCAGGACCAATCTGTGTCCCTTCTAAGGTTTAATACCTGAATCCTTTCAGACAGCATTCTCCAAGAATGTAGACTAAGTTTCCAGTAGCCATCTTGCCATTACATTGAAGCCAACACATGAGAAAAAGAAAGGTGAAAGGAAGAAAATAGGCAGAACTCTATTGACATTGCTTCAGCCCTGGATTGAAAGTGTCTTGAAATTCTCAATTACATGTGTCAATATTATCCTCCTTTTGTTCAAGCTCATTCAAACTCCATCTCTTTCATTCAGTGACTAAAAAAAGTCCTGACTTAAAAGAAAAGGCACTTGCCATTTATTGAACACTTATTGTATACAAGGCATGGTGTTGGGTACTTTATGCCCATTATCATACTAAATCTTTATAATAACCTTGAAATGTAGATATTATGATCTTCCATTTTACAGAGGGAAAATCCTTGAGTCAAATAAGTAACTCCCCAAAATTTAGTTAGTTGTTAAAAGTTGGAAATGACATTCTAAAGTTTTGTTCAACTCCAAAGTTTATGTTCTTTCCACTTTACTGTCTCTATGCTACATTGCTTCAGTATCATTAGAAATCAATATTCCAGGTGAGAAATAATAAAAGCCTGAACTAAGGCATGGCAGTGAGGACAAGAAGAAAAGACAAAATCAAGAGATATTTAAGAAAGAAAATCTAGTGATTCTAGATTCCTGTTGATTTTATCAATGACTTTTAAATGTTGAGGAACAGTTAGAAATCTAAGAAAATTCTGAAATCAGGTTAACTTAAGTAAGTATAGGAAGAAAACATGGCTGGAAGGAACAAATCATGTTTCATTTGAAGTGCTTGTTGAATATCCAAGTGGAGCCATGCAGTTGGGGTTTTTTGTTTATTTGTTTGTTTTTTTAGAGAAAGGGTCTCATTCGGTCACCCAGGCAGGAGTGCAGTGGCTCGATCATAGCTCACAGCAGCCTCAAATTTGGGGGCTTAAGTGATACTCCTGTCTCAGCCCACCAAGTAGCTGGGATTACAGGCACACAGCATCATGCCTGGCTAATTCTTGGGGCTTTTCTTTGCACAGATGGGGTCTCACTGTGTTGCCCAGGCTGGTCTCAAACTCCTGGCCTCAAGTATCCCGAAAGCTGGTCTCAAACTCCCTCTTCAGTATCCCAAAGAGCTGGGATTACAGAAATAAGCCAACACACCTGAGAAATGGGTTGTTAAGAACACAATTCATTTTGCAGGGATGCTCTGGGGGATTAAAAAAAAAATTAAAAAATAAAAAAAGAATACAGTTCTGCTGATCTGTAGGAGGGCCATAATAAATATATAGGCTTGAAAGTAATATATCTATACCAGTGTTTACAGCCTCCACAGTGGATGAGATTGTTCACAGACAGCCCATAGAGTGAGAAGTAAAAGATGGTGGAAAACGGACTCTCTGTAGTCTAAAACATCAGCATTTAAAGAGTAGGCCTTTGTTCATGATAATCCCTCAACCTGGAGTGGTCTTTTTCCTTCATCTATCTTATGAATGTATTGCTGGGGATAGGCCCCCAAATCTGGCCATAAACTGGCCCCAAAACTGGCCATAAACAAAATCTCTGCAGCACTGTGACATGTTCATGATGCCCATGATGCCCATGCTGAAGGTTGTGGGTTTACCGGAATGAGGGCAAGGAACACCTGGCCCGCCCAGGGCAGAAAACCGCTTAAAGGCGTTCCTGTACCACAAATAATAGCATGAGCGATCTGTGCCTTAAGGACATGTTCCTGCTGCAGATAACTAGCCAGAGCCCATCCCTATGTTTCTCATAAGGAATACTTTTAATCTATAATCTATAGAAACAATGCTTATCACTGGCTTGCTGTCAATAAATATGTGGGCAAATCTCTGTTTGAGGCTCTCAGCTCTGAAGGCTGTGAGACCCCTGATTTCCCACTCCACACCCTATATTTCTGTGTGGGTGTCTTTAATTCCTCTAGTGCCGCTGGCCTAGGGTCTCCACAACCAGGCTGGTCTTGGCAATGTATCTTCATCTGAGATGATACCACACAATCATAAAATCTCCATGAAGTTTTGTTGGATCTTCCGTTTTTCATCATCTAGTAGACTTTGAACCTTTGTCCCATGCCCCTGGGGCTTTGTACAATAATATTCTTTTTATACTTCTTGTAATATTCTTATTCTATAGCACTAGGACAAGAAAACAGACTTCAGATTTTATACAGATCTGAGTTGGATTTCTGCTCCACAATTCACTGGTCATGTGGCCTTGGGCAAATTACCCAAGTCATGGTTTTCTCCTATGTATTAAAAAAAAAAAAGAAAGAAAAAAAAGGCAAGGATGTGGGGTTCTGCTTGCGGAAAGTGAGGTTGAGAAAAATACGTCCTTCACAAGATTGTTTTGAAAATAAAGAAGACAATTGTGAATCTTTTACTAATATAGTGAGTAGCACATAGAAAACACTAGAGTAATGGTAGATATTATTGGTTTATGAGTCTGTTTCTACCTACCAGACTTCTTGAATGCAGGTTCTGTGCCATTCATCTTTGTATCTCTGTTCTCTAACAAAGTATCTGGCACCTGACAGTCACTCAGGAAATGTGTGCTGAATTAATACCTGAGTAGATATGAAATCAGAATGCTTGATATGTATTGTCTTATTTGTTCTCCACTGACTGTGTCACAAATTGATGAGCTCCTCACTAGGTCCCTTTCACCATCCCCACTCTACTGGGCTGTGATAGGTGCTGTATGTTCAGTTGGTGTGAAGAGACATTAGGCAATTGTTTATTATGACAGGCACACCTACTGCTCTATTTGAAATGACTCACTAAACAAATGGTCACATTTTCTCTTTTTTCAATAACTGGTATGTATCCCTGATTTAAGGGCATTTTTGAAATGTTTCTGTTTTCTGGGAACACTCATAGTTTTCTGGGAACACAGGGAACACTTGAAATATTCATATAAAACATCAGGTCAATTTGGCATCATCTATTAAGAGACTTACAGATGTGAATAATTTGATTTAGCAATTCCTCTTATAGGAATTTATTCTAAGAAAACAAAGGCTAATACTGCATAAAAACATGTTCATTGCTACAGTATTTATTATAGCAAAAAAACCACAAAACCTAAATGTTCTTCAATCGGGAAATGGTTTACAAATTATAGTACAGGGGATGATTATCCAGTCAGTACAATCATGTTTTTAAAGATTATATTATGACATAAGGAAATGTATAAATATAATGTTAAATAGAAAATCAGAGCACAATCACACATTTGACTTGTAGCCAATTTCGTGAAATGTCTACATTAAAAGATTGGAAGGAAATACAAATATTTCATGCTATCCAAACTCATATCAGTTTCTGAATTCAGATAATAAGAATTTGGACAGTTAAAAATAACTGTATATTAAAAGAGTTAAAAAGTACCTGTCTCTGAATGCAGGAATGGGAGATTACTTTTATTTTATTCTATTTTTGCAAATTATGCACACTTGCTAAATTAAAATACACTAAATGCACTGCTAAATTTAAAGGTACTTTTCCTTCTTTGCTGTCAAGTGATTAGAGAAAAACATGAACAAAAGATAACTAAGTAGTTAAGTAACCTACAATGACCCAACCACATGTATCATTTAGAGTCTTCTCTTTTCTTGGGCCACACAAGTCATCCAACTCTAAGAACTGTCCATGTTCCCTTCTTGAAAATCTTTGAATCTGTCTGCTTCTTTTCACTGCCACCACTGTTATGCTAGCTCAGTTCACCACCACCTTTTTCCTGCATTTGTCTAAAGGCTTTCAGCCTTCCTGGCCACTGCCCCTTTGGTTCACGTAGGAAGCAGGGTTATCATCCTGAAGTGTAAATCTCACAAAGCAAAACCTTCACAGGCTTCCCGTTCCACTGTTTAGTGGTTAACTCTTTAACATAGTTCATGACTGCCTCACCTTCTGGGGTCTGCTTACTTCTTCAGCCTTATGTCTTCTACTTCCTTTTCACACATGGATACTCTTGCACCAGAACCCCTAGAATATGCCAGGTCCTCCCTCACCTCTTGCGGAGTTTCTATGTCTACAACGCATCTACAGTGCTTTTTCTTTCTCCCCTTACCTCTGTGCCTAACAACAGCTGACATCTGGTTGTCCTACAGGCCTTAGCATGGATATATTTTTCTCCAGGAACCTTTCCTTGACTGCCTAGTCTGTGTAATACTTCCTGCTCCCACAGCATCCTATTATAGGCACTCAGGCATATTATGATATCGTAAAGTATGCTGTGATAATATACGAGGTGGAATATATGGTAATAGCATTTTATCATAACTATGTTTCTGATATGTTTGTTATTTGTTTACATTTTATTTGTTTGGGTTTTTTTTGTTTTCTTTTTTTTTTTTTTTTGGTCTCTCAATGCCCAATGCACTGCCTGATTTCTAGCAGAGGCTTGATCATATCATGGAATGATTGCATGGACAAATGAAAGAGGCATCTCAAACACAAATACAAATGACTAGTCCCTGGGTTAGCACAAGTAGAGAACAGCCACCGTTCCACCATTAGCACATAGACACAGCCCCTATTTCACTATCAATATGGAGGATAAGCACACTGGTTTATACAAACCCTACTATATAACCTATAAATCAGAGGCTTATTTAAGAAATGAAATAAAAAAGCCCGGGCGCAGTGGTTCACGCTTGTAATCCCAGCACTTTGAGAGGTCAAGGAGGGTGGATCACCTGAGGTCGGGAGTTTGAGACCAGCCTGACCAACATGGAGAAACCCCATCTCTACTAAAAATACAAAATTAGCCAGGCGTGGTGGTGCATGCCTGTAAACCCAGCTACTCAGGAGGCTGAGGCAGGAGAATCACTTGAACCCGGGAGGCAGAGGTTGCGGTGAGCCGAGATTGTGCCATTGCATTCCAGCCTGGGTAACAAGAGCAAAACTCCATCTCAAAAAAAAAAAAAAAAGAAAAGAAAAAAGAAAAGAAATGAAATAAATAAATAAACATTAGTTAATAAAATAGTTTCTAACAATCTTTAAAAATACCACTCATTGTTTTAAATTCAACTGAGTGCCCTTATTTTATGTATACCAGAATTTGAAGTCATCCATGTTCTCTTTTTTTCCTTTGATTTCCTTAATTTTTGTTCATTGTCTTTTCATTGTAGGAGGCATAGTAATTCACTGCTATCCTCAAAAGGACATTCTAGAAAACAAATGGCCTTTTTTATGTATTGTGGAAAAAGGAGGTATAGGCAAAGTAAATTTGGATTGTGTGGCTTATTATTTCCTGGCTGAGAAAAATTTGTTAAATTTTTTTGAAGCCTGAATTATCAAACCTGTTTGATCTTCAAGCCCAGGTAAAGTATTACAGAAAATACCGATATATGGGTCCAGGATTGGATTCAACGTCAGGAGACCAGGCTCCACTCTTGACTACACCATCCTCCACAAGTCACGTTAGTTCCTGAGCCTCAGTTTCCTGATTTGTAGAATGAGAAAGTTAAACTAATGTCTAAGATTTCTTTAGACCTAAAATTCTATTCTGTGTCAAATCGTATGTTGATCTACTCTGCATGAGGATACTTAAGAAAAATATATATGTCAAAGATTATTTAATGTAATCATGGAGAAACAAATTTTATTACACTTACATTCTGCATTTTAATTTTATATCATCATCTAGATCTCCAGATAGATGTTGAGACATCTGAAACCTATTTGATCCTCATTCATGAAAATAAAAAATAGTTAATTTAGCCCTCCATGCAATGGTCCTCTTAACTGCATAGTGCCATTTTTTTCTTTTCCCTTCTGATAAGTAACTGAAATAAAACTAATGGATATACAAGTACAAAGATATCATAAGGTTGGGACCTCTGAGTCTGACAAACAAAAAGCCGATTCTGCGTCTGCAGCATGCTGTACACACATCTGGCTTACTTTAGCTCACAATGGAGTAATATGAATTGTGCTAAAAAGCACTATTTGTGCAAATGCAAATAATATTCCATCTGCTCAGGATTTTTTTTTCCTTATATAGCTTTTGTTCCAGTGTGGTAAAAGCCTGTTTCTTTACCCTGAAGTGCTCCTGCTGATGAAGAGTGAAGTACATGACAATGAACTAAAATCCATTATCAAACAAATACAGTGAGCTTTTCAGCAAGTCATCACAGGGAATGTTGCCTTTTTCTCTGGCATTAAGTTGAAAGCGATTTGTGCTCATGCAAATAAGACAAAGTGGTAGGTTAAAAAAATTGTGTGTGTGTATATATATCTCTCTATATATAGATATATATATTCCATACACTGTAGTTTGCTTTGTAAATCTAACATTTTTATCTCTTTTTTGGTGGGGGAGGGCAGCAGTGAAATAGTTTGGCAGCCTTCTTTAGATTTCCTTATGGTTTGAGTCATGTTAAATTCTTCAACAGAAGAATTTAGCTCTACCTTATGTTGTCTTGAATACCTTACTTGGGATTTGGGAGAACTGCTTTCCCAGTTCCTGAGAGAACCTAGGGCAAGTTAGAAGAAAACTTAACTCCTATGCTGCTGAAAGAAAACCATAAGTTTCGAGAGATCCAATTTCAGGATCTGCTGGTGGTGACAGTCAAAAGGTAAATCATCCAAGTTCAATCTAAAGGTATACATTTCTGTGTGCTCATATATTCCATTCTGTGTCCTGGACCTTAATCTGAGGGCTTTGTGATAATTATACACCTTCTAAAATTAATAGGCCATTTCTCTAGTTTTAGGAGGAGATAGAAATGAGGGACAATTATACGACTATTACACAAGATGTTGATAAGCCAACTCCAGAGAACACCAGTGTTTGGGAAAATGTATTCCATCTTCTTTTCAGTCCACTTGGTCTTCAGCTTTGTCCTTTGATTTACTTCCTTGCCCCCTTTCTCCTAAGATCTATGATTTCTATTTGGACAAAACAGAGAAAAAAAGCAAAAGAACTTGATCCTTTCTTCCTAAGATCAGGGAAGAAGTGGGGCAGAAGAAGATTATAAGCTTGTATGAGCATGAAAACACACTTTTATTTTACACAAAAATTGAAAGCTCATTTTAAAGCATTTTTGGCTGTTTTATTTATGCCTGATGATTTTATTCAATACTAGTTGGATTTTAAATAATCTAACTAATGTTTTCCTCTTCATGAAATTTGAAGATTATTCTTTTATGAAACAGTAGTTTTGGAGTTTAGCTTTTTTAAAATTTTTGCAGTTTATAGATTTCAGGCATTATGCATTTTTCTTTTCAGTTTAGCTTTATAATGCCATTTTCAATGAGCATTTATTTGTAGGTTTGAAATATAATAGAGCACATACACTTTTATTCTGTTTAAATTTTTTTTCAAGTTTCTACATATAGCATTGATGAGCACATATAGTGATGTTAAGAGACAATGAAGTATTAGATGTAAAAGCACTTCAATTATTAGGGTGAAAGATGTTATAGGCATTTAAAGTATTAATTCTATTAACATATAATTTATAATTCTGGAAGAAATAATTGACTGAAAATGAACAGTATTTTCTTTCTAGAGTACATAGTAAACATCAACAGCTAATTTTATTATAGCTTATTTTCTGTGATATATATTAAACTACCTTTCACAGTTCAAGTAAAACCTGAAATTAAGCACTCAAGTACACAATTATCTCACATCAACAGTTTTGCTGTTAAGCTATCTGCAGATATTAACATCATTCCCCAAAGCATTGTATTTAACAGCTAAAACTGTGACCTAAGTGAATTAATAATTTAGACTATAGCAGTTGTCTTTACATAGTGTCTATAATTATATTTACAATCTTGCAGTGTATTTTAGAGCTACTCAGAATTGTGAAGCAATAAAATAATATTTGCCCTAATAAGACCATTTATATCAAACGTGATTTCCTTTTATGTTAAGACAAGATAACTTTTCACTCTTCCTGACTTCAAAGGGAAACACATTATTTCAAATATATTTTAAACTTTTACCATAAAACCCTTACACATGAAACCATTAATATGTGGTTGGTGAGGAAAATGTCTTATTCCACTCACAATAAAGTCTGACTTTAATTAGACCCTGAAAAGTAAAGGATTTATATTCAAATCCTGGCCAACATTAATTACAGAGTTCTTAACATTGTAGCATGCCCTTTACTAAGTTTCGACAATATATTCCATGCTAAATAAAAAAGGGGATTCACTTCTGGGGACAAGGGACTTGTTATTTTTAAATGTCATATGTACTGATATGTGATATATCATTGTAATGGCATCTCCCGAAATCCAAAGTGGCAAGGTAGAATTCCTTGTCTATTCCAGTGTTCTTTTTCCACATGGATAGGGAGCCAAAGGCCTGCCCTGAATCTTGAATATTTTTTCAGCTTATTCAGTAGGAAGATGATTCCCTTTGCCACTCTTTTTATAGTCCCTCCTCAATCTTAGTTAAATGAAGAGTTTATTTACATACAGCTGTGACTGCTACTGCCACTGCCAAAAAGGACCATTCCTGGGCCCATTTCATGGACAGTAGAAACGGGACCTAAAAGTGGCTGAGGATGAAAATACACAGGTGCAAGCCAGGTCCTCCCGAGGCCTATTGTGAGACCCTTTGCAATCTCTTCTTACTTCATACATGAAGATTTGCTCCTTTATCAATCAGTCAAGTAATCAATAGTTTTTTATTAAGCATCCATTTTCATATCAGGAGTTCTATGAACTGTATCCCAAGGCAGCATGCTGAAGGGCAAAAAGCCCTGGGCTAGATTTTGCATTCCCACCCAGTCCTGCCAATCATAAGCCATCTATGTGACCTGGTCAGTCTCTTAACCAGTCTTAAGGTGGCTCAGTTTTCTTACCTGTAAAATAGTTATAACTTCCCCCATTTGCCTCTTGGCATCGTTCTGAGAATTAAATAAGTTATGGAGAAAATGCTCTGGAAATTCTGAAATACTAAGTAGACAAAAAGTAGTAGTGGTATTGGACTTCATTCTGTAAGATCAATACATTTCTGTAACTACCCAAAGAAAAAGTCTTAGTAATTTCTAAATTGCAAAAAAGAAAAGAAAACGAATCTATTGTAAAAGATGCTTTAAATATCGAGTGAACACTGTCAACTCTAATTTTAGTAAATATTCAAGTAATTTGAAAGTTACTTTGGTACAAACAATAAATACATGTGATTTTATTTGTTTACTATTTCATTCATTTACCTCTTACCTTATTTTAGGCAGTCATCTTGAGTTTCTGGAAGTAAAACAGAAATAATTCTTAGTCAATCAGTATTCTGTAAATTTGGTTTTAGACTGAAGGAATTGTAAAAATTTGATAACGTACCATTTGTGCTTCACTGTGGGACTCCTTCCTGGTATTTCTTAGGATGTTTTCATGTTTTTCAAAATCCCATATTCTAAGAAAAAAAATTGAGAAACTTGGAAGACAGGAAATGTGTTATAATTATCCTGCATGAGTTAAGACTTCACAATCAACATAGGCATGACAGGTTTGAAGGGATCCACTGACAAGAAGTCAAAAGTAAGAGCTGGAAGCACTGCATGCCTGAATAACAGTTTGCCCATTCTGAAGCTTGGGTCTCTAGCCTCCTCACCAATCTCAAAGCCAAAAAGAAAAGTTAAGTAGTTGAAATGTATATTATAATATCCAGACAGTAAAATTTACACACTTTTCTCCTAGGAGAGACTTTATATCAGTAATCAAAACCCATCTACTTCCTAATGGACATTTCTAATTTGTTCCAAGGTCAGAAATGATTAGAAGCAGCAGATTAGGAAAGGAGAGAAGGGTTGTAGAAGGATATTTCCTACAAACGGACTTTGGTATTTTAATAAGAAATGACAATGTAGAAGAAAAAGAAAACAGAGAAATACCACAAAAAATAAAGCAAGAACTCAAAAAAGGCAGGTATGTAGAGGCATTTAAGGATATGGTAAATGGTCTTATATATCTCAGAGAAGCCCTTTATAATTACCTACTGAAGACTCTTGAAAATGTCTGCGTTGTTCGTAAACAAAAGATTGACATTCATACCGGAAAATTTTTCAGTGAGAATTATTGAAATACATATTAAAGGGTTGTCAAGAGCTTAGTCCTTAGGAAGCAAGTTTACCTTTAAAAATATAACCCACTTGCCAAGAATTCAAAGTACCCAGATTTAACTGTATTTTTACCTTAATTTTCAAACCAGCTGAACTCTGCAAATAAATATTATTGGCTCTCTGCTGATGTGGCAACTATTTAAGATAATACTGTATGTGGTTTTGTTACACTGTGATAAATTTCTACTTCTATCTCCTAACTAGCAGAAGTGATCA